>NC_061792.1:3075703-3411779 GCF_022458985.1 Mugil cephalus
TCATAGATTGTAAAAAAAAAAAAAAAAAGAAGGACTAGGAAACAGTCCATCAAAAGTGAAGCCAAAGCAAGTAGTCTATCACTGTGGCTGCAGTATAAGCTCCACCTTCTCCGTGTTAGTGGGTGGGACTTTGGCCAAATTAAAAAGTACATGCCAACTATTTTTTTTCTTCCAAGATGGTTTCTGTCAAATTTCCAACCAAAAGTTGGCACATGTTTCTGACAAGTTGATGCTGATCAATGTTTAAATCTGTCTGTTGCCAAAACTCAAACTGATAAGTGGCACAGTGACAACATTACCATAGGAAGTAGCCACATAAATGATATACAATTTTTGATAAAGAACATGTGTCAACAACATTAAACTGTGACTGAATGTGTAATGGTCAACTGCGCTCTGCCTTCAGGTCAACACACTCCATCAAGGTCTGGACCGTTGTGCCGCACTGCTCAGTGGTATCCTTCAGGCTGATAAGGCAGGTCAGATGAGTTTCCTAATATAACAGATAAGTCAGCTGTTTGGTACAAGAAAAAGGAGCAATTGATTTAAGAAAAAAGTAATGCTGATTTCACAAATAAAATGTGTATTCATCTATGTGTATAAGCCTCAACAGACGTTCCCAGAACGGAGAAGGGGGGACTCGTGAAAACAAGACTGTCCAGCTCATTGGGGAAAAAGAGCATCAAAAAAGCACCTACAAAGAAAGGTAGGCATGCAGTTTGGAATGTGTGTGAGGTATGGTTAAGTTTGTTTATTTCTTTTAAAAGAGGTGTACTCTATGGGCCTGTTCAGATGATGCATTAAGATTTGATCTGAGCTATCTCTCAAACGTGATCTCAGTGATTCCTGGGGATGTTGCCTTTTACGTGATCGAATCATCTGAACAGGCTTTCAAACATATAATTCCTCCAAGTTCTGGAGTCAAGGTCTTAAGAGATGCCAACACACTACCAGCTCTCTTCTTTCATTTCTCAAACATTCGCCCACAAGACAAGTACTGTTACTCATCAAGAACTTGTTCTGAAAAACAGAAAACAATGTTATCTTGAAATATATCAGTTTTTCATCATTAAAATAATTAAGGAAAACCAGAAACCTGACATCATTAACATCAACATTATTTGGTATCAGGAAAATGTTCCCTTTTCATGACTTTGTTTTCTTCCGTTCCATTTAATACCGGCACCTGTTAGTTATTTTAGCTGAAGAACCTTCAAAGAGTCAAATTAAACTGTAGCCTCAAAATGCATGAATCACATGTGTAGTTGTCTTTGCAAGAACACTTCATGCTACTGAGCCTAATTATGTTGCCATATCTGTCCTCCATCTTCCTCTCCAGACCAGAAGAGTTCTCAACTAGGCCCGCACGGACCAGTCAGCACAACTCCAAGAAGACAACGACTGACTTCTACAGCTCCACACTCTGGAGTGAAACTCCACCCGCCTCCGAAAAAAACTTCTTCTTTGCCACAGCTTCACTCGCCTTCTGCACCTAGCCACGTTGTCCCTCCACCACACACCTCCACACCTCCACTGCAGCCCAAGACTTCAGTCCTACTGTCTGTGCAGCAGTCTTCCTATCTCTTAAGACGGCTGCCTCTAAAAACTGACCAGCAGTCTGTGCCTAATGGTCCACTTGCACATTGTAAGACCGTGTGTGATAGAGGGGAGGAGACTGTTCCTGTGAGAGACATCAGTGTCAAGCATGGACAGGAGGACACGCACGCCACCACAGAAAAGAAAGCAAAGACGATTCATTATCTGCCAAGGCTCAAGGCTAGGATTGCTGGACAAGGTAACATGTCTGTTCTCTGTTTCCACTTCATCCTTTTATTATGTCCTCATTCATGATGCTCTGTATATTTGTGACACAATGCTTCATTCGGTTTTTGAGAAAACAGTAAAATCCACAATAGTTCTGTGTGTGCAGGCGGTGGGGCAGAGAACCTGCTCGGTCATCTGGAGCAGATTGTGTCGCCGCCGTTCATGAATACCAGCAGTTCAAACATCCAGACCGAGAATGCAGCAGACCTATCATCACTGCAGAGCCAGAACTCTCAGGTCCACAGGTAACATGCTCATGTTTCTGTCTTTGAAATCACTTTCCTTTGACCTTAACCAAGCCTTTAAAGGTTTTAATCATAGACTATATAAGTATGGACTTCCTTGCATTGGCCAGATTGGTGTTAGTTTCTTGGGGATACAGGGAGCGCCATCTTGCCACTTTGGAGCACAGTATGGTCCGAGAGTGGAGAGAGTTGTTGGCACATCCTGTATGTATGGATGGAATCAAATAACTAATTAAAACAACACTTAGACACAACAGTGGCGCTTGAACATGCGTCAACATTGTATTTACTACCTGAAATGACAGAACCTATTTTAAAAATGTATTTGATTTGTACTTTATTTTTGCCGTTCGGCCGAGGTCTCATCCACTAACATGGAGGGAGTGGAGCTTATAACCTATAGGTGCAGCCAGGGGGAGCTCTACTTGCTTTGGCTTCACTTTAGAGAGTACTTCCTCTGTCCATATTTATACAGTCTATGGCTTACGCTCAAAATTTTAAGTGGCCCCACAACGTCAGTAGTCCACAACAGAATAAAAACATATTCACAATATTGTGACTTCAACTCACTCACTTGCTTCTTGTGTTCCAGGCATGTGAATATTGTGAACCAGCAGTTCTCAGAGACACAGGAAGTGAACCTGGAGATACTCTGTAACTCAGAAGGTAAAACCCGAAAAGACAACGCCCCCATATCACAAATGAATACATTTTAGACAATAACCCAAGATGTTAATTTAAAGCAACTGCGTGTTTGTACTGCTCTCAGTATAGTGGACTGGGAATACTTCAAATCATGGAATTCTATGTCTCTTTTCAGGACTCACTCTGCAGGAGGAGCTCATTGCAGCTCAGTCCAAACTGCAGGAGCTGCAGGATGAGTTCGCAAAACTACGGGAAGCCCACCAGAACACACAGAGCCAGCTGAGAGACATGGAGGCACAAAATGCGCTTATGAAGACAGGTCCAGACTACTGAGAAAATACAATATCCACACTGAAGAAAATATGTGACCGAAACACTTAAACTTCAGCAGAAAGTGAATTAAAAAAGTTATTTTTTTTAACCGAGTCAAACCAATTAAACAAAAATATTATGTTTTATTGTGTGTTTTTTCAAGAAAAATTATCATTTGTTCATATCTGTGAGTTGCAAAAGTATTTAAGCACTTGTTTTTTTTTTAATATCTGGTATAACCTACTGCGAAGAAATAATGGCAGGTAAACATATCCCGTAACTGCTGACCAGTCATCTACAGCGGTGTGGAGGTATTTTAGGTCACTCCTCAGTACAGAACTGCTCTTCCTTCTTTCCTCAAATGAACTACTTGCTTCAAGTCCTTCCACAGCATTTCTATCGGGTTATTAGAATTGGAAGTGGACTTGACCAATTCAAAATAGCAGTTTAGTTCTTCTTTAACTATTCTTTTGTGGAAGGCTCTGTCTGATGAACAACTCTTTATCCATGCCATGACACCAGAGTGCACTTGTTTTTGCAGCTCACAGATATGTAATGTTGAATCCAAAGGTCTTTTGACATCTGTCTGTCTGTCTGTGTGTGTTCGTAGAGTTGGAGGCGACTAGAAGCAGGTTACTGGACAGCGAACAAGAGAAGAATGAGCTGGCCTCACTTGCCCAGCAAAGACTTGAAGAGATTGAAAACCTGAACAGGTAGGCCTGTGCACGGCTTCTATTAAAGGACTGAAAGTGCAAAAAGTTGATGATGCATCTCTATCTGATTCAGGCTCCTTCGGAGTCAGTGTTTATCAGATTGTCCTGCTGCTGCTGCTGACGACAGCTTGTCGAAAAACCAACATCTGAGCCAACACCAGCACAGACAGGATTCAGCAGTGCTCCCCACTGAACGCGTAACCCAATACCTAATGTCTCTGGGCCGGAAGCAGCCTCCAGAGAGAGAGCTCCCTGATGCCAAATCTTTACAAAGCAATGAGCCAGCAGATGCTTCATTACATCAACAGAACTCTCCACTCCACCGTTCACATTGTTTCAATGAGTCAGGTCAGCGTAGGCCAGTGTTTAACCCCATGCTATTCCAGTCCGACGTGGAATCCGTGTGCTCTGGCTGGAGCATGAATACCTTATCGACCTTTGACACCAGAGATGAGACGGCGTTCAGAGTCGGCCTAGCAGCGCTGGATGCCAGCATAGCCAGTCTACAGAAAACCTTTCAGCTGGACCTGAGGAGGTGATGGGCACAGCTTCACTCTGCACCTTCTCAGTCAACTACTTTCTGGATTATGTTGCATAACTGACTGACTCATTGACTGTTGCCCTTTATTTTGTCTCATTAGTGACATTTGAAATTTAAAATAAAGTTTACACTCACACTGGTTGACAGGAATTAATTGTATAAGGGGCAACATTCTACAAAGGGTTACTTTATTTACCTTTACAAAGGTAAATAAAGCAGACAGTTATACATTTTTTTACTCTAATTGTGACCTTATATGTGGTACAGCTGCTGTTTTTTTTATTTTATTACCACCAGTATAGATAGCATATCAAGCAGAACAGCAACCTGCAGCCTTGAAAGCTTTTTCTATGCAGCTGTCTGGCCTGTGAAGGTTTCAGCAACCATGAAGTACCCTCCGTACTGGACGTTATTCGCAGGCGCCATTCCAAGTGTCTCGAATTCCTTTTTAAGCGAAGCATTCTTACACTTTGAAGGGAAGAGCAAAGAGGGTGTGTGCAGCCGAGGCCCTGGCAACTCAGCATCAAAATGTGGTACTGGTAGAATTAAAAGATCTCTGAAACTGTGATGAAAAGTCCAAAGGGCTGACTGTTTATAATCCCATAAAGTTGCACACATTGGGCTCATTTGACGAGGTGAATTCCATCTTAAAAAATGTTTCCTAAGTGATACACATCAAGGTATGACTATAAGGACACAATTTTATGAAGTTCAAAAGTTATATTGACTTTCTGGCCTCTGACTTGAAGCTGGCCATCAGGACAGCCAGAGAAAGGTATCATGATTCTGATACAGATGCTGCAACACCTTAACACCCATTGGAAGTAGCGATAAAACCAACTGGTTGTGATTGAAATTTAATTTAAATCAGCTGTTATTACAAGCGTATCAAGCTTGTTCAATATGGAATAAACCAATGACGAGCCAAGAATTTGGTCAAATAAAAAAAGGAATAAATTGGTTACATTAGTTAACACTGAGACCAGAAATGAACAAAAAAAGCAAATTCTCAGTTAGGAACTACACTGCCTGGCTCCCAGAAAACGTTGCCACCTGGATATACAGTCAGGTCCATAAATATTGGGACATCGACACAATTCTAATCTTTTTGGCTCCATACACTGCCACAATGGATTTGAAATGAAACAAACAAGATGTGGTTTAACTGCAGACTTTCAGCTTTAATTTGATTGGTATTTACATTCAAATCAGGTGAACGGTGTAGGAATTACAATAGTTTGTATATGTGCTTCCCACTTTTTAAGGGACCAAAAGTAATGGGACAAATTAAAATATCATAAATCAAACTTTCACTTTTCAATACTTGGTTGTAAATCCTTTGCAGTCAATTACAGCCCGAAGTCTGGAATACATAGACATCACCAGATGCTGGGTTTCATCCCTGGTGATGCTCTGCCAGGCCTCTACTGCAAATGTCTTCAGTTCCTGCTTGTTCTTGGGACATTTTCCCTTCAGTTTTGTCTTTAGCAAGTAAAATACATGCTCAATCGGACTCAGGTCAGGTGATTGACTTGGCCATTACATAACATTCCACTTCTTTGCCTTAAACTCTTTGGTTGCTTTCACAGTATGCTTCGGGTCATTGTCCATCTGCACTGTGAAGCACCGTCCAATGAGTTCTGAAGCATTTGGCTGAATGTGAGCAGATAATATTGCCTGAAACACTTCAGAATTCATCCTGCTGCTTTTGTCAGCAGTCATCAATAATACAAGGGAACCAGTTCCATTGGCAGCCATACATGCCCACGCCATGCTACTACCACCACGCTTCACTGATGAGGTGCTATGCTTTGGATCATGAGCAGTTCTTTTCCTTCTCCATACTCTTTTCTTCCCATCACTCTGGTACAAGTTGATCTTTGTCTCATCTGCCTATAGGATGTTGTTCCAGAACTGTGAAGGCTTTTTTAGATGTTTTTTGGCAAACTCTAATCTGGCCTTCCTGTTTTTGAGGCTCACCAATGGTTTACATCTTGTAGTGAACCCTTTTTATGCACTCTGGTGAAGTCTTCTCTTGATTGTTGACTTTTACATACACATACCTGCCTCCTGGAGAATGTTTTTGATCTGGCCAACTGTTGTCAAGGTTTTTTTTTTTCACCAGGGAAAGAATTCTTCTGTCATCTACCACAGTTGTTTTCCTTGGTCTTCCGGGTCTTTTGGTGTTGCTGAGTGCACCAGTGCGTTCTTTCTTTTTAAGAATGTTCCAAACAGTTGATTGGCCGCACCTAATGTTTTTTCTATCTCACTGCTGGGTTTGTTTTGATTTTTCAGCCTAATGATGGCTTGCTTCACTGATAGCTACAGCTCTTTGGATCTCATATTGACAATTGACAGCAACAGATTCCAAATGCAAATAGCACACTTGAAATGAACTCTAGACCTTTTATCTGCTCCTTGTAAATGGGTCAATAAGGGAATAACACACACCTGGCCACGGAACAGCTGAGCAGCCAATTGTCCCATTAATTTTGGTCCCTTAAAAAGTGGGAGGCACATACACCGTTCAACTGATTTGGATGTAAATACCCTCAAATTAAAGCTGAAAGTTTGCAAGTAAAGCACATCTTGTTTGTTTTATTTCAAATCCATTGTGATGATGTATAGAGCCAAAAAGATTAGAAATATGTTGATGTCCCAATATTTATGGATCTGACTGTAGCTATGCAAATAGGTACAAACCCCAACTGATGCAACCATGTCTATAAAAACCACTAACCACTAATCAGTGAAGCTAACCAGGAGAAAAAGGCTTCATTTTGTTAGCAAGCATATAGACTGGACTCTGGGACAACGTAAGAAGGTCAAGTGGTTGGATGAGTCCAGATTTTACCCTGTTTCAGTGTGATGGTGCATCAGGGTAAGAAGAGAGACAGATGAAGTGATGCACACTTCATGCCTAGTGGTTCAGCATCTGAACCTCATTGAGAATCTTCGGGATGTGCTGGAGAAGACTTTGCACACTGGTCACACTCTCCCATCATCAATACAAGATCGAAACAATGTCACAGCGAATGTGTGTTGTAATCAAAGCTAAAGACAGATGAAATATTAGTGTGTGGCATTTTTTTTTTTTTTTTTTCTTTTTTTTTGTCCAGGCAATGCATATTAGAAAGTAGACCACAGATTTGAAGCTGATGAAAATGTTAGAATCTTAATTTCATGTCACACCAATAGTAGGCCTTATAGTTCAAAAATGCAATTTAAAGTTGGGAGTTTTGTCTTCTGCCTTTGCAGCCTGTGAAAATTACATCCTTGATACAACGAGAGGATGAAGAATACATCTGGTAATTTGGACTGTACTTGGTATGTAATGCACACACACACACACACACACACACACATATATATATACATTTTTTTTTACATACACAGAACCCAGAGTAAATAGTGAACTCCAATGGTGTATGATTGCGAATGAGTGATGTCTGGTGGTGGTCAAAGAGACCGCGGATTGGCCCCTGGGTGTGACTGCATGAATGGATGAATAATGTATTCAATGTAAAAGAGTCTTTGAGTGTTTAGAAAAGCACTATATAAAACTGATGCATTATCATTATTATGTGCTAACCTGGTAAAGTATTTCAAATTTGTTTTTCAATCAAGACAGTGTTGGAAACACTTGAATGTAAAGAATGAATCTCGATAAAAATTCAAAGACTCAACTTTGTATGAAAATGTAAAACAGGTTTTATTATGAAAAACCAGAAGACACCGTAGAAAACTTGCTGTTTGGTGTAAGGCAGTTATTGGCACACAGTGCATATTCCGTACAGCTTACATAGTGTAGAGACAGCATGTCCTCAGCACACACTCTTTTTATGACAACAGAAAATAGAAAAAAAAGTATGCTTTATAAAACTACTTTACAGCTTTAAAAAAAAACACACTTATCTGCTACGAAACATAAATAACAAACACGTAAACACACAAAAAAACTGATAACATTCCCTTTGGTAGATCAAGGCTATGCAATTTAAGTCATAACGTACAAAATACATAAATGAACGGACTTTACTATCCAAACATCACATATCATTTC
Organism: Mugil cephalus; assembly: GCF_022458985.1. Lineage (NCBI taxonomy): Eukaryota > Metazoa > Chordata > Actinopteri > Mugiliformes > Mugilidae > Mugil > Mugil cephalus. Next base: position 3,084,047 of record NC_061792.1, read on the forward strand.
TGATAATACAGAAAACACCTGGCCCTTGCTTCGGCTTCTTTCACAAGGACCACCAAACTTTGAAAAAACACAGGCCCATGTTTTAGTCTGGACGGACAGAAGCAGAGGCTTTTGGATTTGGATTGGAATTTTAACACCGCATTCACTTCCTGAGAGCTTAATTAGATGTTCTAAAGGACTAAAATAATTTAATTTCAGCGCACACTGTTGTTCTGCGCTGTAATGAAAAAAGAAAATAGAGGATCTGATGAATTTTAAATGACTATAAACTACATTTATTAGGGTGCAGTATATGTTGAGCAGCAGTTATATTATAACCACTAACAGAAAAGGATAAACCTTTCAAAATGTCAGCGATCCTTTGAAATTTAGTGGATGTAAGAAAATGGCTTATGAGAAATGTTACAGATGGACGATGCTGGCCACGCCCTTCTTGTACCCGTGCTCTGCTTGGATGCTGCTGTATTCCGGGCGGCTGCCGTCACTCAGCTCCTCTGCTGTGTCTCCAAACCCGTGGTAGTGTCCATAATGCAAGAAATCGCCACAGTCTGCTCCCATTATTCCCCACCACGCCGGCGGGTGGGACACGCAGCTGCCGGAGCTGTTGGTCAGATGCAGAGAGCCGCACATTTCGGCCGACGGGCGCTGAGGAGAAGCCGTCGCCATCTGGCGACTACCGGCCACGGGAGGGGATGGTGGGCGGGTGCTTTGAGGTAGCTTAGGGTCATCCTGATTACAAGGCGGTTTGTGATGATGTCTATTGGGGACAGCTTTGGCGTTGTCGTCTGCATTTCAAAAACAGTTAGAAGGAAAAGGTCAACGTATGCTGTAATGCTTTGTAGTGAAATAAATATGATAACAGAGAAGCTTCAGAACCCACCAGAGCTGTGTTCCTGCGCAAACTCCACGTTCATGCTCTCCACCTCTTCACCTGTGCTGCTCTGCATCTGCACCATCACCCCTCCAGCAGTGATAAAGAAAGCTGCATGAGAAACCCATACAATATAATAATCATGATTCGGGCTACGTCATTTAATCACGATGATTAGTCGCTAGCATGGCGGTGCTGTTTAGAGAGAGTAGCTGTTTACTCTACTAGAGGGTGATATAGATGCATCTTTAATCACTGATCAGCACAGAAAGATTTATTTTCGATTGGCCAGGGTTAATCATCAATGAAAATAACTGTTAGATACAGTGAGTGATAAAAAAAAAAAGTGTCACGGTGTATTGTGCAATAACACTGACACCAATAAGCCAGCACATTACTTACTGTCAGCTCTCCTGGCTTTCTTCATGTGTCTGGCGTCAGTGGCAGCCAGCTGCCTCTTTCTGCTGAATAAGCTGTTTTCACTTTGCTGGTGCAGATGCTTCTGGTCGTCTGAGATTAAACAGAAACAGTCGTGGAAGCCGTGAGCCTGGGCCAGGTCCGCCGCCGTCTGCCCACTGGCATTCCTTAAACTGAACGACAACAGGGACATGAGACAAACTGCTTTACTATGAAACTTCATCTTCTCATATCCAACACTATCTTCAGCACCACCAAATTAAAAAGAACAATAATCCTTTTTATCTGTCTGCATAATGACACTGTCACCTACAAGGTTGTGGCTGACTACAAGTAAAGACAAGTGATTAATGAGCCACTTCAATTCGCAGAAGAGAGCTCGGAAAACGCTGTTTTTTTTTCTCACATTTTCCATTCATTGTGTTTAAAGGTTTATATGGACAATGTTATAAACAGTGGTAGTTCTCATCGACACCTTAACATGAACATCAGTAAAAGAAGTAGAAACTGTGCTCTTGGTATATATATCTAACAGTACTACAACTCTGCTCCAGACTGTTTCAACCATAGACTGTATATAAATATGGACAACATGTCCCCACATCCTACCACTGGCCAAACAGACGCTAGTTTCCAAAGGATAACGAAGGTGCCATCTGGCGAGTTTAGAACCAGAGTCTGTGGGTTACAGGCCTAGAGTGATGCACAGCCCCATTATCGATGACACTTCCTTAAGACTTTTTCGTTTGATCAATACTGTGCTATGTTTTACCTCCACCAGTTACAAAGAAATGTTGGATTATACACATAACTTATTTATTTTTCTCCTACTCTCACTGCCCTATGGGGCTGCTTCCCAAAGCAACTGGCACACAGCAGCTGGCGACTAAAATGTAACTTATCAGAAGAATTGACACTTGAACATGCATCAGCATTGTATTAACTACCTAAAGTTCAGAAAGCATCCTTTAAAAATGTATTTGACACATATTATTAGTGTTTTAGTTTGGTCCAAGTCCCATCCACTCACATGGAAGAGGTGGAGCTTATGACCTATACAGCCAGCCACCAGGGGGAGCTCTACTTGGTATGGCTTCACTTTAGAAGAGCTGTTCAATCATCCATCTTTATACAGTCTATGACAGAAAACCATCATTAACAACTACAAAGCTCTAATATATATATATATATATATATATATATATATATATATATATATATATATATGTTGTGTATTATAAATGCTAAAAGAGGCATTTCATTTTATCCATCTGTCAACATGCATTGATTTTCACTTATTTCACTGTCTATTGAATTTCCTTTTCTAAACTCCTTGACACAAACTCTGACTGAGCTTCTTTGAGGAATGTTCAGTAATCTCACTGAGTCAGTTAGTTGTAAATTAAGCATGCAGGTCTAGACATGACTATCATCAATGGTTTCAAACCACTGAAACCAATCACTGCACGAAATACCTCGCCGGTTTGCCCGCTGCAGAAACTGTAGGAATCGATAGTGAACACAACTGTTAGATGTTCCTGGACGCACGTGCGGCAGATTCTGCAGTGCTTGTTTCGATTGCTCCCTCTTTCTGGGATTACTTGAGAAAATCATGTTCAAATTCAAAGGCTGTAAAACATCAGAATGGGCAGGGCGTTTATCTCTGCCGGTACAGTTTGAAAAAGTAATGCTCAGTCTTTCTTTGTATAATACAACACATGACTAAATAACATAAAAAAAATAGGTAACACATGTTTCTGAACCTCATCTTCACTAATGCTGACTGGGACATTCCTTCTGGCTGAGAAGCTCATGCGTTAACTGACACAGCTTTCCAAATGACCTCCCTCTCATTAATTTCTTCATTCATTCATCTCATTAAAGTTAAATCCAATACCTATAATATACTTTTACAATATTTTGATATCAGGGTAACTTTAAAAATGAGACACAGCTAACTATTGAGCTAGACTGATTGTATATTTGTCAACCAGTCAACCAGTTTGGTTTCAACAGAAACACATTTGCCATGTTTTAAAATACATGACTATTTGGGCAAAATTGTTGTACACCACATGTTTTTAACCTTAGCTCGTTCGTAGCGATTACATATTAGCATAAAAAGCATGCTTTAGCTGCATGCATCAATCAGGAGTATATTCTGTGACAATTATAAAATCTGCCTGCAGGGGGTACTGTTGCTGTGCATAAATGGTTCTTGTAATTGACATATTTCAGTTGTAGAACTGGGTGAAAGAAAATCTAGTACCTGCCAACATTTAATCAGATTTTCAAGAGAAATTGAAGAGATCACAGATTTCTCCACAAATAATCGCATTGGTCTTAAATTGTTTTCTAATTTAAATACTAGACACATTCTATAGAAAAGTACTTTCTGCTTTGAATATGTTGTCACATTGTTACGCAATTGTAGTTTTTCAACTTGTAAGGTCTCTTTTGAATGTACATTTGTTTCTGAGTGAAACCAGTGCCTTTTGTGTCAGTGTGCCACATCTAAATAGAAACACATGAGCTTTCCTGCGTATGCACTGACTATGACATTAGATGTAGAACAAGGGAAATACAGGACACACAAATGATATTACAATCAAGCTACAATAAACATAAAATAAAACAGAATTCTGTTGTTGGAAGGGAACAGCCACAAAAACATCTGGAATATCTGTACGATTCAAATCCTTGTTTGTGTGTTCTTTTTATTTCTCTGCGACAGAAACCATCTTGTCAGTCCATTCAATTCAGTTCAGATTTTCTTTTAAAGACTTTTACTAATGAGACTGTCTTACAGATGAAAGAGAATAGCTGTCCACTTATACGGCTTGTTATGCAACAAAAAACAAACAAACAAACAAACAAACAAAAAAACGCCTTTTGTGATCTACAAAATGTAATACTTTTACCGGAGGTGGGTAGTATTGGTGGGATGTCTAAGTCTGAATGATTCTGATCCAATTTTTTTTTCCAATCACTGTTATTTCGAGGATAAAATCAGTTCTATCAGGGCTTGCAACGTCAAAATGATTAAATATCAAAATGAACTAGTCTTTTTAACCGCTCTTTGAAAGAACTGGATACACAAGATCTGCTCCATTCAAAGAGCCATAGATCCTATCTCCAAGTACTACACTCGATTCATTACTCTTTATACTAAATCCTGCCAGAAGATCTACCATATGCCTGTGTTTTACCAATCACACGTAGCCATGCAGTCACATGACCACACAAACAACTGTGAGGCAGCATAGGGACCAAAAGTGAGATTTGAACATGTGTGCCTTTGTTATTTAGTAAAAATATTATTTATTTTATTATGTGGAAATGCCAGAATTTGCACATTATTTTTTATTTTTTAATAAAGGCATTACAATAACACAGTTACTCAATACTTCAGTAGTCTTTTCACCAAATATTTTTTTACTCTTAGTTGAGCAATTTTTGGAATGCCTGCTTTTTTACTTCAGCTTGAGTATTATTATTTTAAAGTAACACTACTCTTAGTTGAGTACAATTAAGGCCACTCCACCAAATCTCTGCCATGCAGACATTACTGTGGAGAAAGATCTTATGAAACTGCAGATTTCCGGGCTGTTCCCTACCAAACAGGTGAATAAAATACAAATGGCACTACAGGGGTTGAGTATTTTCAAGGAAAAAGGTTTAAGCAAGCAAAGAAAGGCATCAGGATGATAAAAGAACCCGGGTGGTTAATGTTCCTGGATAAGGGCTATTGGATTACTACAATTGTAACACCATTGTTTAAAGACTGCATACAACCTTTTGGCCTAAGTGGCACAACACAAGAGTCAAACTAAGAGGTGTGTAGCTGCTGGATACTTACTGTGGTTTGGCACCTGCTATCAAGAGGACCTGAATACACTCCAAGCTACCTGACCGAGCTGCCTTGTGAATGGGAGCCTCACCTAAAAAGTCCTGAAAGCACAATGTCACTCCCTTAGCACATCCAGGATAAGGTAATAATAAAAGCTATTACAAACGCATATTTAACTGAGGTACACTCACCAAGGTAAAAGCATATTATTTAACTGTTAGAGTCTGTGAGTGGATACAGAGATTGCTAATCTGATGAAAAATTATGGTGGAACGGTGTGTTTCCTGAGAAAATTAATACCTTAAATATTATTCACAACATGTTTTTAATATCACAGTAAGACTGTGATTACACGGGCTGACCTGTTTGTCAATGTCGGCTCCAGCCTGAGTCAGCCACACCACACAATGAGGATGTCCTCCAAATGCTGCCGTGTGCGTTGGCGTCTGGTTGAAGCGACTGGTCACCATGTTCACCTCACAACCCATCTGCGCCAGGTGCACCACACACTCCAGCTGTTATGTACAGATCACAAGACAATACAAAACATCTTCTGGGTCAACAAAGAATCACTGAAACCAGTGGTCACCAGGAGCCTGGTAGTAAAAACTAAAAAGAGGTAGAATGTATAAAAATTTCACAGATACAGCTTGCAGCAAGCCCTCAACCAGGTACCTTTCGTAACTTCATTGAACTGAACTACTAATTGTGTCATATGTGCAAAGTGCATTTGACCATATTTTAAGACCACAAAACCACAGTTATATTGCACGTATCATCACATCAGAAAATAGACATTAATAGAGGTGTGACATTCAGCAACTAACTAAATATACAGACTGGCTCTTTAAAATGAACGATGGGAACCAAGTCGCTGTTGTGTGACATTCTTTTTTTTTCTTTTGCTGTATTTCACAGATGCACAGACAACAAGGTGATGGAGGCAGCAGAGTAGAGACGTGGCGCTTATCTGATATAAAAAATATTGCTTTAAGTCATCAGAATTGTCCAAACTGGCTTTACGTGAGTGCCCCAGTATACAGCAAGTCTCATGATGGGGGAGGTGACGCTTTCAAGTGAGCGGCTGATGACTCAAAAAGACCACACATGCCAAAGAAAAGCATCTGGGGCAAAAACGGTAAAGGAAAGTGTAATATCTGCCAGAAAATTATAGTGTTGGTGCTATAGTGGTAAGCAGAGCTGCTATCTATCTATCTATCTATCTATCTATCTATCTATCTATCTATCTATCTATCTATCTCAATATTTCAGAATAACTCAAATTCAAATATGTAAAAGAAAAGATTTCAAAGATGCTCTTTGGTTGAAAAAGTATAAAAGGCCTTTATTTAAACATGGCAAAAACTGGTTTAATTGCACCATGTGCACGTTTTTGCCACGTTTAAATAAAGGCTTTTTTATACTTTCTTTTTTTTTTTGATCTCTCACTTGTCACAAATAGAGCACGTCAGGAAATAACCAGAACTATGAGAATGTCCTGACTTCCCCAAGCCTTTTTATGTCATCTTAACTATATCTAAGTTTGAATAATTTTGATCAGAATCTTGCCCTGTCATGATTACCAGTGATTACGTCCTGGATAAAATAAATTCATCTCAGGATGGCTTCTTAAATAAATACAAATGAACAAGTCTGAATGAAAGTTTGAACGGTGAACGGATCCAAAAGATCCGGCTCCTTTCAAAGAGCCGAAGATTCCATCTCTATAAAATAAACATTAGCGACTCTTTCCTGTCTTTGATAAACCGCTTTGGCGCCCGAACAGCCATTGGCTTCAAAGGAACCAATGAAATCGCTGCAAACTGTTACTTTATGTTTTCCTACCAAGAAAACTTTATTTTACAATATACAACCACCCAAACAGACATAACTGTATTGGGAAGAACACTACACTACGTCTACTGCTATGTTACTATAAAAAAGAGAGCAGTTAGCGAGGTGGTGATTAGAGGTGATAGCAGTCGGCTAAAGTGAGTAGCCTACTGTAGATAAATCCTGCAAGGGGTGGGCGGCGGGGAGATATCGCCACAAAAGAGAAAGCACTCCTTTAGTAAGACTCTTCGTGTAACTTTAACTGGCAACTTGTTCTGTACCTGTCCACAATACGCAGCCCAGTGCATGGGCGTCCATCCATAACGAGAGTCTTCAGTGGTTAGATGAGCCTGGTTTGACAGCTGCTCTAACAATGACATCAGAGCCCCGACATCTCCATCCCGACAGGCGCGGTGGATGGGAAACCGGCTGATAAACACCTCATCACTGGAGAAGTCGGCTTCCAGCCCTGTGGACATGAGTGAACTATAAAAAGGGGCAGACGGAAATGTTTCTCTCCGGTGTCCCTAAGAGCACACTAACGTGGTTCAAACACAAAGGAAGGAATAAGCCTCTCCGTCCGTGTGGACAATCACAAAACCCGGACTGGAGTTAAATGGACGGGCTGGGTGGCATAGTAGTAACAAGTCAGAAACTCTATTATTACCGATGTGCTATTTTGACAGAGGAACACCTTGAAATTATACAGCTAAGAATATATATAGAATATATATATATATGTGTGTGTGCATATGCCATGCAGTCCTGTGTGTGTGTGTGTGTGTGTGTCATAATGCTAATTATGTACATTTTTTTTTACACTGCTTATTTTTATTTTACTTTAATTTAACCTCATTTTTTTTGTATATCTTTCTTGTGAGTGAAAGTTACTTTTATGTGCAACGAAGCTATGGGGACAAAGTAATTCCCCTCATGGATCATCAAGTCTAAGTGAGTTGATCGCCCAATGTAGCAGGATAAGAGTAGCTTTTCTTAAATTTACTCAAGTAAAAGTAAGCAATATGGTGCTGTAAAATAACTCTTACAAGTACATTTTCTTTTTCAAAAAGTTACTCAAGTAAATGTAATAGAGTAATACAACTCGTTACTGGTTAGTCAGTTAACAGGATGTGATGCCATGATGACTACCAGTTGCCATGTCAACCACTCATGAAGCCTGAGAATAGGAATAAACAAACAAATAAATTAGAACAGCCTGTAATCCAACATGTCTTTTTAATTGGTGGAGGTGGAGCAGCGCACAGTTTATGAAACGATAATGGAGTGGGTCCGGAGGAAGTGTGGGCGGGTCATACAAACCGCCGCTCCACGCGGCGCCACTCTCGGACCTTACTGCGCAGACTCTGGTTCTAAACTCACAAGATGGCACCTCTCATAACTCCAGGAAAATAGGTCAGTTTAGCCAATTAGAGGAAATGAAGGCGCGCTATACAGTCTGTCAACAATTATATATTTCGTGGCTAACTTCGGCGATGCTATTTTTTTGTTATTATCGCAATTGATGACAGGTAATATACAATTTATTTTTGTCACCTCTAATCCTAAGAGCTCCACAGAAGTCAAGTGTAAAAGCTGAAGACATTAAAGATGGCAGCGTTATTAGGCGGGAAATCGCTTGTTCTGAGTCAAGGAGGAAAGGTAAACACTTCCTGAAACAACCACATTCACAGGCGTCTTCTCTCAGTTTTTCTTCCACAGGTAAATCACAGAGTTTCCACTGTTTTGACCCTCATTAGGCATAGGAACTGTAGAGAGAAATTAGTGTCCAAATTTTATCTTTCAAAAAACATCCTGTTTAGTATGGCCTCTCCATCGTACTCTGATGTCCTAGCTTGATAAATGTAGGCCACTGACCCAAGATTGTCGCAAGTTGGTCAATGTTATTGTCTTCATAAGTCAGTGGTTATAATGTTATGCCTGATCAATGTATAATCTTAACATATTTTCACAAAGGTTATTCTTTTTTTCAGGATGGTTTTGTCACAGTGAGGAAAAGAGATTTAGAGAAGTTAATCACCGAAGTCATGCAGCTCAAGGAGTTCCTGCCCAGAGTTCTGAACGAAGACCTCATCAAAATGCTGCATAGAGTTCGCACGTCACAGACAAGTATGCTTGGATTACAGGGCTTCTGCAGAATCTTATAAAGTCTTAAAAAGTCTAAAATTTGATAATCCCACTTTAAGGTCTATTATGTTTCTCTTCCTCATTAGTGGAGCCCACCCCATGGATGTCCTGAGTTGATAGTTGAATGACTAAATTTAGTTATTTTGAAAGTAATTCTGGGTCTCCGATTTTCCTTATTTTTCATACTTTGTATAGGTCTTAAATTTAACCCATAATGTGCTTAAAAGATCTTCAAAAGTCTTAAATCTCACTTGTTTAAACCTACAGAAATCCTGGATTAAGCTCTACATTTGTGACATTTCATGAGTCAGTTATACCTATTTCATGAACAGAGGAGTTGTTCAACTATATGTGTTGATATCAGTCTGTAGCCTGATGTTGGAGCTAATTTTCTTTGTGATTTTAAAATATACACATTTTGATGGTAACATGATCTAAGTTTGTAATCATACAGGCTAATATAATTTCATTAGTTGGGGCTAAAAGGGCGTGGTTGCTGTTGTAGTCAGCATGAACATAGGGGCATGGTTTATGTTGCTGTGGCTGCGTTTATTTGTTATGTCAACATGTTTTCTGTGAGACAGGTGTTACATGGGTTACAGCCTTAGCCCTTTAGGATGCTGCATCCCTCTTCACTCCAGTTAGAAAACCTGTACACACCATTTTCCACTTTCACTTTTTCATACTTTTATCCTCTGAATATTTGGACATTAAAATGGCTTTTTTTTTTTTTTTTTTAAACAAATCAGCAAACTTTACCTAGTTCATCAGCACACTGTTGCTTTTGTCCTGAACATATTTAATATTAACATTATTCATTTCTCACAAATATTAATCTGTTCAACAACATACAACTCTAGCAACAATTAAACAATAATTAATTTAACACCAGTATTCCAAACAACTATTGTAAAGCGTATTAACAGCATTTGACAGAACTGATGGAAGCTTTCTGCTAAGACTCATCTGTTTAAGCTTTCCAGTAGATCACAAATCTGCCATCAGTGCATTTGCTGTATAATGATGACAATAACTTACTCTTTATTAGATTATTGATAACCCTCTAATTAATTTTACTATTTGTCTTATGAATGTGTGTTTGTGTAGTCATGGAGAAAATTGTGAAAGAGAAGGAGCAGCTGCGACAGAGGTGTCTGCACCTTCAGTCCCGTCTTGACGCAGTACAGACCGAATGTCAGAAAGAAAGAGAGGTTAGTGGAGTGTAGACTTGGTTGGAGGTACTGTGTGAGACTCTATGTTTAAAGACATTTAAACTGACTCATGCTTCTCGACACGACAGCATGCCCCCTTTAAATGAACAAAATGATATTCACATCACCGTAATACCCTCAGCATCCCCAACATTGCGACCTTAGATGCAGCTGCTAGCTTTACCTTATTATTATTGTATTCTTATTTTATTATATCGGGACACCTCACCGTGCATAACCACTCGCAGGAGAAGCTGCTGTTGCGCGAGCAGCTGTGGCAGAGCAGAGCAGAGATGCAGCAGCAGGCGGAATTCTGCTCTGGTCTGGGATCTGTCACCTGCAGTCTGCTGTGGAGCTGCTCGGCCAGGGAGGACATAGTCACGCTCTGGCTGGCAGATGTGAGTTGTGATATGTCACACCTGATCGGTGGAGTTGTTGATGCTCATACACTGAGTGCATGTGCTGATGGTGCAGGGGAAGCTGCAGCCATTCCTGGCAGTGGCCGCTCAGACTCTGGAAAGCTTTGCAAGGTCTCTGGATGAAGAGATAAAAGTTCCAACTGAGGACCACGACTCCCATGAGCACCAATTTGTGTTGGCCCTGACTGGGACCATTACAAGTTAGTTCACTCACACTTTTTTTAGATTCATATTTTGGTACCACCTTTTTAGCATTCATATGCTTTGTAGTACTGAATCTGATCTAAATCAGCTGAAATGATTCATGTACTGAACAACATCCTGACACAAGTTTTCATTCAGTCATTCATTCATCTTAAAAAAAATACTGAGCAAGAGACAAACTGCAGTTATGACATTATAATCATATATTAGTTTACTGAACCTGAAATCCCAGACCAGATGTCCACTTATCACCTGACGTTTTATCATTTAATTCCCATGAATCAGACGTAGCAGCAGTAACATGTGGGCGAGACACCCTGGCCATCTCCGCTCATGGCTTACTGAACGTTGTAATGAAACTTCTGGAGCTTATGAAACCCGGCGTCTTCCCGAAACTGAAAATGTAAGTACATACAAATGTTTCCATTTTATCAGTCCGTGTTTGCCTGAACTTATACCTCAAAGAATGACCCGACTTGTTAGAGTTAGAGAGGAGTTAAAACTTCGTAGCTATAATTTCCACTAGACAAATAATCATCCATAAATATTATATCATTTAATACTGCTGACCAGCCACCAGCAGGCGTCAGTGTTGTCCCTATGCGGCAAATTTTAGTAAAACTTGCTATGGTGGTGTTTTACTGCAGGTTGATGCTGATGGCTCTGTACAACGTGAGCATCAGTGTGAAAGGGCTGAAGTACATCAGCGAGAACCGAGGATTCATGCCTCTGATCTGGTCCCTGCTGGATGGTAAGGCCATTTTAAAATACAGTCACAACAATGTAATTCTAACACATAACTGCAAAATAACCATTGAGTGAGGAGGCTGTAGGGACAGCATGTCCTCTGCATGCTGAAATTTAATATAATACTATTCGTAATGTTACTTGATCCTGTAAAGAATGAATATACAGTGTTTTTCTTTTTTAATCTTACAGAAAAACACTGGGAGGTGTGTCTCCACTCCTTGCGTCTCCTGCAGTCTGTGTTGCTGGAAGAGGACATACCGCTGGACATAGGGTCCTCTCTGCTGGATCCGGACCTCCGTTCTCGTGTCAGCCGGCTCGCCTCCAGTGTACAGCCCAGCCTAAAGCTGACTGCTAAGCAGATCCTGGAGGACCTGCAGGCCCTCCAACAAGTACAGCAATCAACACACAATGAAGCCCTGAATTCAAAGCATGTTAAAAGACATGTTGTATGAGATTAGTTAAAATATACATACTTTAGGTGGGTTTACTTCTGCAGAGATGTATATTCACCTCTGCCAGTTGTGTTCTGTTGCAATTCTGCTCAAAGGTCATTAGTCATTAGCTGGTGGATCTAATGTTATTACAGGTGCAGTTAATGCTTTACCTGACTAAGGACTTTCAGCAGAGCACCTGCATAATTTGTTATTTTGTTAAAGAGTTGAACTGTTATTTGTACAGTTGTTTATTTTCACAAATTTCAAATTATTCACTGACAAAAAATTTCAAATGCGGCATTTTTACTAAACACACTATATTTCAGTTATTTATTCACAATAAAAATCACTCCCACATTTTAACGGTTGAATGCTTTTGAAATGATGCAAGGTTGGGGAGGTCTAGTAATCCAGACAATTTTAGCTAATGTCTTGTTTAGCAGTAAGTACCGCACCGATTGAACTGAAAGCTGATGAGAGGAGTAAAGAATGAATCCGAACAGGAGTTGTATTTTTTTAGTTGTACAGCTTTATTGTATGCTTCTACAGTAAAGACTTCTCAGCAATGAGCAGGTGTTCACTTAACAAGACCTACACTAGAGTAATGGATAGACAAAAGAGGAGAGTCAGCACAAGAATGGAAGCAGCTAGGGCCTCAGAGAAGTTTATCGGTGGAACTTTTGGTTCCACGTTTGAGACGTTTACCTTAAAGCTTAACCCAACCACCTGTACTTTCAGGGAATAACAACAGTCACTACAATGAGGTGTCAAATCTTGTCCTCAAATAACTGTTCCCTTAAACATCCACCTGGGCTGATTTCCTCATTACAATGATACTAATAATACTGTATGAGTGCACTAAGATAAAACTACAGTGAAGTAAAGAGGACACAAATATCCTCTAAGGAAAAGTGGAAAGGTCTGTGGTTGATGCAGATTGTTAGGAAGTGGGGTGGCCGATATCCTTCTAGAACCTCCACTTCATCCTCTACCATTTGGCCTCTAGGAGGACACAGCCGCATTTTGCTTGTCGTCACGGGTGACGGGAATGGTGCGCTCGCTGCGGCCAGATTCATTCCCCCCTGTGACCTTCGGCCCGGTCAGGGTTAGCAGACCATCGGCTGACAGGGTGCAGGTGATTGCTGATTGATCAACGCTGGAGGGGAGGCGGTAGCGGCGATGAAACTCACGGGAGATGTAACCGTGGTCGTCCTGAAAAAAATTGGTGGCGATGCCATTAACTACACATTCTTATGGCTATGGTTAATGTTTCGAGGTAGTGATCAAACTTTGCATATAATAGCGAATTTGTACTCAAGTTAGTAGGAGCCAGATAAAAACACTGTGATTGCGGGTTATCAAATCCACCATAAATATCAAAATGACACAACCTTCACAGCTTATTTAAACCCTCAAATAAAATGCTCAAAGTAAACATAGAGCCCTGATAGAAGATCTTTCATCATATACCTACCTGCCTTTCTCCATGCTTGCCCTGGATCTCCACGTAGTCATCAGTGACCTTCACACTGAGCTCGTCGGGAGAGAAGTGCTTGACGTCTAGGTAGACTGTGAACTTATCCCTGTCAGACCTCACCTGAGATATGGAAGTGCAAGATTGTTCACAATATATAGACATTTCAACTCATTAATGTGTTTACAGCAAATAAACAGTTGATGATTCCATGTAACTAAAAACCCTTAAGACTGGCCACAGCAAAAAGTGAAGCATGAGTCACATTAGGTTACCTCGGAAATGCCGGAGTTAGAAGAATCCAAAATGTTGCGGAAGAGCGACTGTCTGTAATAAGGGCTGATGGTGGAGGTGGTGTAGGGGAAGAGGTCATAGTCGAACATACCCTCTCCGAAAAACTGGTCAAAGAGCCGGGCTGGGTATATGGAGCCCATGGCACGTCTGAACCAGGGATGCTGGATGGAGATATCCATAGCGACTGAAGACAGTTAGGTCTAATTTGGCTCAGGTTAGCAGCTGCTCTGCAGCAGTCCAGCAGATGAATATATGGAGACGAGGTAAGAACAAAAGAGCTGAGGGATGAAAGAAATGAGTAAACAAAGAATGTTTTCGGAGTGTTTTTGTTCCCTGCCCTACAGCTGCCTCCTCTTTATATACCTGAGAGCCAGAAAAAGAGGCTTTAGCCACGATCCCTCTGGAATGGCATTATCTCATGGTGGGTTGGTCCTCGTCAGCAGAATTGGAGTGACCCAGCACCACCCACACATCAGACACCAAGGCCTGCCAAAACAAACTCGGCCAGACGGAGAGGAGGGATGAAGAGGGCACGGCAGAGACAATGCGTTCAGGAATCCAACTGAAGAGAAAGACATTTTACCTGTTCTCGTACACTACCACTCAAAAGTTTGGACACACCTTCTCATTCAGTGTTTCTTTATTTTTACTACTTTCTACATTGTATAAATATATGAAATAGGGCTGTCAAAATCAACACGTTAAAGTGAGTCATGATTAATCTGATTAAAATATACGCAATTAACCCATCTGCAGTGTGGAATGACTCTGAATGTCTCTGGAAATGCATTTCGGGCACTTTGACAAGAAGGGTTACCGTGCACACCATGCAAAAATGGCCAGTTGATCAGAAGTGACAGGCAGCAGAACCAACCGATAAAGATGGAAGACACTAAACACCATGTTGGCCTTCTCATAGGAAGTGAAAACCAAGACTTAACAGTCGACTGACAAGTATTATGCACCCTCTGCAGGAAGGAGTTTTAAAATACCACATAGTGAAGCATGCTAGCACTTGAGCTAACGTGTCACCCACAAACCAAGCCAAACAAAGACACTTAAAGACTGACCTAAAGTATTACGCACACTCTGCAGGAAGGAGTTTTAAAATACCACATCGTAAAGCATGCTAGCACTTCGGTTAACGTGTCGCGCACAAGCCAAGCCAAACCAAGACAATCTGGCAATGCTAGCTTGCAAATATCTTGGCACTCCTACAACCACTGTTCCTTGTGAGAGACTGTTCTCAGTTGCAGGGAACATTGTAAACAAGAAGCAGTCAGCCCTCCTTTCGGACAATGTCAACAACTTAGTTTGTCTTAACAGGGCCACATTAAAAAAAAAAAAAAGTTGTTTCAGATTGTTTTATTGATGGAGTGGGGGTGCTTTGCTGGTGACACTGTTGGGGTTTTATTCAAAACTGTCCCCCACACACCTCCAGGCTGTATAAGGGCTATTTGTCCAAGAAGGAGATTGATGGAGTGCTGCGCCAGATGGCCTGGCCTTCACAGTCACCTGACCTAAACCCAATCGAAATGGACTGCAGAGTGAAGGCAAAAGGGCTAACAAGTGCTCAGCAACACCTTCAAGAGTGTTTGAAAACCATTTCAGATGACTACCTTATGAAGCTAAGAGTGCCAAGAGTGTGCAAAGCTTTTTTTTGTTCACTACATAATTCCATATGTGTGCATTCATAGTTTTGATGCCTTCAGTGGGAATCTAAAATGTAAATAGTCATGAAAAAAAGAAAACATTAAATGAGAAGGTGTGTCCAATCTTCAAGATTCAAGGGTCATTATTATATACATTATGAGAATACAACGACATTTTGCAGAGACCCAGGCTTAAAGGCACGCATAAATACGTGAACATTTAAATAAATGAATAAAAAGCATCCGTAAGTAAAAAAAACAAACAAACAAATGAACAAACAAGAAAATGTAACTTTTGACTGGTAGTGTACATACCAAATCTCCGAGTAAATATCAGCTTTATAAAATGTAGCATACCTTAAAATATAGCAAAAAAAATCATTACAGTAGGCGATAATTTGCCGACTATCAAGATAGTCATTAATCGCAGCCCTATTGTGCATAAATAACATATGAATATATAGTACATTACGCAAAATATATTGTACATTGATATAGTAAAAGTTGAGTACTTAAAATTAAGAAGAAGAAGAAGTTTGAAACCAACAGTGAATTCTGATGTAAACCTGAGGGTCACTTCCTATGTCACTTGTTTCAGAGTGGCTTCATCTAATCCCACATGGCTTTGGTTAGCTAGCTCCAGGGGCTTAGGAGCGCCATGCACATGCAGGCCAAGAGCAACTGGGCTCAGCAGCCAGTGATGGGATGTTTCAGGGTAAGCTAGGACAGGTTGTTGGAAGTTTGGGATCAGACCGGACGCACATGAGGTTAGACTGGCTGTGGTTCAGCAGAGTCAGCATTCTGAGTTTTTATCAATGGGCCAGACAATGTCTGTGTGCTTTGTGGCTTCAGAGCTCTGAAAGCTGTTTTGACCTGGCAGCCCACTCAGGTGAACATGTTAATGTTAATTGATTAAGAAGCAAAGTATGTTCACAAAGATGAACATAGAAGGAGGGAAAACAAATCTATCTGCCAGACAGATTCCAGTTCGTCAACAATGATTCTCTTCTCAGCGTTTTCATTTATTCTTCAGGAAGAAAAATTAAGAGGGGTTCTTGCTGACAATTCAACTGTTTATTGGAAAGCAGAAATATAAATGCATGCATGGACCTTGTCAGCTAGCCTCACAGAAAAGGATCATCTTCTAAGATCACATTATATTATATTGATTTCAACACAATCAATATATATTATTGGTTGGCAACAGGTGGGGGAGAGTCGTGGTTTACACTTAACTCAAGACTTGTGGCTTGGGGCCGGCCCCATTAGTCAACAATTAATCTTGACTAATTCACCACACAGCTAAATAAGAATTAAAATAATTCTAACAGCTATACAGCTATATGTATCTGTTTAACTAGGTGAAACAAATCAGCTGGTTAAACGCTAAACATCTAATAAAGACATAAAAGCTTAGATGAACTGTAATTTCCTTCTCTTGAACTCAGACAAAGCAGAAGTCATTGCATTTGTCCCCAAACATCTTTTTCACTATCTAATCTTAGAGTTTCTCTGGATTACCTACTGTGATAAACCTTGGTGTTGTATTTGACGAGAATGTGTCCTTCAATTTGCACATAAAGCAAGGGACCAGGACTGCCTTTTTTTCACCTGTGTATATCATCAAAATTAGCAACATCTTGTCTCAGAGTGATGCTGAAAACTATTCCATGCATTTGTGTCTTGCGGGCTGAATTACTGTAATTCATTACTGTTTGGCTGTCCAAATAGCTCTTTAAAAGACTTCCAATTGATTAAAAATGCTGCAGAGAGAACATCAATCGGAATTAGGAAGCAAGACCATATTACTCCAGTTTTAGGCTCTCTGTATTCTCTCCCTGTAAAATCTAGAATAGAATTTAAAATCCTCCTTACATACAAGGCCCTTAAAAGCCTAGCTCCAATGTGTCTTAAAGACCTCATAGTACCACATCATCCCAACAGAACCCTTCGATCTCAAAGTGCAGGCTCACATTCATAGTTTCAAAAAGTAAAATGTGAGGTAGAGCCTTCAACTACAAGGCACTCTTCTGCTCCCAGTTTGGTTTTGGGAGCCAAACACCCTCTCTACTTTAAAGGTTAAGCTTAAGCCTTACCTATTTGATAAAGGTTATAGTTACAGCTTCAAGCAGATGGGTCCCTTCCATATGAGCTGACATATGTTTCTTCCTGTTGAAGGGAGTTTTTCCTTGTAACTTTCTGTGCTTGTTTGCTGTGGGGTTTCAGACCAGATTCTGTAAAGCTTCTTGAGACAGTTTTGTTATTGACACTATATAGTGTATATAAAATATAAAATTGAACTAAGACAAGTACTGACTACAGACGCGTTCCTATAAAATGTATGGCTAAAAAGAGTAGATTTGATTTATTTTTATACTTGACTCATTGAGATGAAGACTCCTTCTTAGAAGACATGAGTTCTGCTGCTCCCTGCTGGACTGTAGTTAGTACACCATCCTACCAATGACATTAATGATCTCATGACTCACCACTGTAGATCTGGGTAACTGTTTGTTTGACAGCTGAGATAGCATGGCACCGCAAAGACA
Source organism: Mugil cephalus (assembly GCF_022458985.1). Lineage (NCBI taxonomy): Eukaryota > Metazoa > Chordata > Actinopteri > Mugiliformes > Mugilidae > Mugil > Mugil cephalus. The sequence goes on from NC_061792.1 coordinate 3,102,150, forward strand.
TGCATAATTATTTTTTTTTCATCTCTCCTTCATAATTTCTCAATTTAACACACTGAAATGCTGCACAATCAGCATTGTCTTCTAGTATATTATATACACTGTAACAATTGAGAATGTTATTACTCACTGATACCGAGAGCCACCACCACACACCAATAGAAAACACATGCAAATAGACTCACAGCACCAGCAAACTCAGAAACACGATGCAAACTCACACAACATAAGTTTTTGAATTTATTGAAATGTGACCTACAACTTCTGACTCTAACAGAATTTAAATAAAAGTCATTAAACACAAAATGGGAAGGAAGAAAGAGCAGAAGTGTAGGTGGGTGCACGTACGTTAGCTCCGTCCAGAAGCTAACGTACGTTATGTACTGGTGTTCAGACAACAACCTGGTACGGAACACCACAAAGACAAAGGAACTCATCATGGACTTCAGGAGGAACAGAACATGTTTGTCACTCTGTTTCAGATCATCAAACTAATTTAAATATTAGTCAAAGACAACACTAGTATACACAAAATGCAGTTTTTTCAAATTAAGATTTTTATTATTAAGGGGAAAAAAACAAACATATATGGCTCTGTTTGAAAAAGTGATTGCCCCATAAACCTAATAACTCCCAATGAGTCTTTTACAGCACTGTGGAGAAATTTTGACCCACTCAGCTTTGCAGCATCTCAATAGGATTCAGGTAAAGGCTTTGACTATTCCACAACAAAGTCTTCATTTTTCTTTTCTTCAGCCATTCAGAGGTGGACTTGCTGGTGTGTTTTGGATCATTGTCCTGCTGCAGAACGCTTGGGTTCGCAGATGGCTGGACATTCTCTTTCAGGATTTTTTAGAAGACAGCAGAATTCATGGTTCCATTTATCACAGCAAGTTGTCCTGTTGCTGAAGCAGCAAAACATCCTCACATCACACTACGGCCACCACCATATACCGCATATACTCTAGGTATGTGTTCAGTGTTACTTATATGCCAGATGTAATTGGACACACACCTTCTAAAAAGGTCAACTTTTGTCTTTTCCAAAAGTCTTATCGATCATCAAGATGTTTTCTGGCAAAACTGAAACAAGCAAAATAAAATATCTACTCTATGAGCTTTACTGAGGTGTAACATTAGCCATACAATACTGTAGCGTCCAACCATACGTTAAAAGGATGACGAGGAGTGATCACAAATATTCCATTTATTGTTTTATTGTTATTTATTGTTGGAACTGAAAAAGTTACTATCCGCTGCAAATGCAACAAAACACCATCATCCAAACTTATCTGACAGTCCTCCAGAAAGTAACATAAGAAGTAACTTACGGTATGACTTCATCAAAAATATACAGCATAAATTAATATTACCTGACACTAAATGTGAACCATGACACCAGGTTTTGGTGCCTGAATTCCAGTTGTTTTTTTCGTAATGCGGCGATCCATTTACTTCTGTTTTCTTTGGGAGTCAGACATATCTGTGAAAATATATCTCTGCTTTTCAAATCTGTTGGAACATTCAATCGCACAACAGCTCTTCCCCATTTTTTAAAATTCATTTTACAGTTTAGACGCTATTAAAGCCTATGATTCAAACTAATGTGGCTAATCTCCATGCTCAGCTGTCACTTTTTAACACTCAGTAGCCATAACCATGGAGACTTCGCTTGCTGTGACGTCACGTGCATACCCTTTGTAGAAGGCTTCAAGTGAAAAGTAAACGAGCCATTTGGGAGCCACAGGGGTCGGCTCTTTAAAGGGAGCCGAGGCGAAATAGTCGGATCTTTGAAAAGAGCCGAACCTCCCATCACTTGACAGAATCGAAGGCTCTCATTTATAAACTAAATTGTTTTTTTGTATCATCAAAGGGGCGGAGCCACAGTGACAGCACCTGGTAGTAGAAGAGACGAATGCATGCTTTTATTTATTTATTTTTGCCCTTAATAGCAGGCTTGTTCTATTATAATTTATCATTCAACAATATCAATAGCAACGAAAGAAGGAGAGAGAGAGGAAGAGAGAGAGATAGAGAGAGAGGAGAGAGACTGATGATTTCCTGCAACATGTACCTGGAGCTGAAACCTTGTTAGCCATCCACAACTTTTCAGACTGCGTTAGACGTTGCGGAGGATGGCACCAACGCGAGCTTCATTTAAATACCCACGGAAATAGCAACTTCTCAAAAACACAGGAACACAACAGGAAGCACCTGAGACAACAGTGCGACGATCGCCTAGCGCATTGAACACATTATAAAATCATCACTCGTTCAAGGGCTAGACAAAAGCGCAGGATGATGAGAGACTGCGCCGCTCCGGCTGTGGAGCGGCTCGGGCTGGAGGACGTGGCCGAAGAGGAGGATGAATTCGGGGTACAGGAGAGCTCCGAGGGCACGGCGAAAGTCGACAGCTGTCAGGTGTGTGTGCGCGCGTGCTGCCGTGTAAACTCTGCTTCCTTCTGCTTATAGCCCTAGCAACTAGCTTTTATCTCTCTCAAGCCTACTAGAGAAGTACATAGAACTGGTAACATTTTTAGTTTATTTTTACTACTATGGAATCGTTATTACATGTTTATAGGTAGTTGGAGAGAAGGACATGGGCGGAGCTGAGGAAGAGGAGAAGCTATCATTGTCTCAGATGGAGGAAGAGTTTGTCCAGCTGACCTTCAGGAAGCAGGTGTCTTACAGGTAAGAAACATTGCGCACTGACGGAAAAGGTGGATCTCAGCCCAGTTCCTGTCAACCTGTTCGACTTGAAACACTGAAGCCTGTTTTTATTACTGTATGTCACGTGACACTTAGGAAACGAGTGTGTGTGAGGGAGAGAGAGAGAGTGTGTAAGATAGTCTCCCAGTTAAAATACTTTTCTTTCATTGTATGTGTTATGTCAGTGAAAACACCAACACTAATGGTTTCACTTCTGTCCAATTTTCGGCTGCAGCTAACTATTATGATGGCCTAGTCGACTAATTAGATTATGAATTGCACAAAACACATTGGCTCCTATATTTGTTATGTTTATTCAAGTGGCGGCAGCAGTAAAATCGTCTTTCTTTCATTTAACAAATTCAAATTAGTCAAACTGACAGCTTTATAGAACCATGGCATGTTAATGCTGTCGATTAGTCATTGACTATTTTAGTGGTCATCTATTTGTCTAGACTTAGACTTAGACAGACTGTAATGATCCACAAGGGGAATTAATTGATCATAGTAGGTTAATTGCCACAAAAAGATGAGCTGTTATACAGCTGGATAGAATAAGGAATAAAGGAAGTTCTGTAGCGTTCACTATGGCAGCGGAGCTGAATCATTCTGCTGGAGAATGAGCCCCTCTGACCTTCAAATGTTTGGTTTAGTGGGTGGGATGGATTGTCCATAATGGAGAGCAGTTTATCCAGTTTTCTCCTGTCCCTCACTGAGACAAATGACTCCAACTCCCTACTGATCACTTGTCCAGCCTTTCGGATCAATTTGTTGATCCTACTGACTGTCTTTTTTGCTGGTACTACTTCCTCAACAAACCACAGCAAAGAACAGGGCACTCCCAACAACAGACTGATAGAAAGACTCTCACTTTTGTCCCTCCAGTTCTATCTGTTGTTCATGTGGACTCCCAGGTACTTGTAGCCATCCACTACTTCCATCTGCAGGCCCTGGATGGTGATGGGCTCCACTGGTGTCCTCTTCCTCCTGAAGTCAGTGACCAGCTCCTTGGTCTTGTCCACATTCAGTAGTAGGACGTTTGCCCGGGACCACTCCACAAAATCTACGATCATTGTCCTATACTCCACCTCCTGTCCATCTTTGATACACCCTATCACTGCAGAGTCATCAGTGAACTTCTGCAGGTGGCAGGACCCAGAGCTGTATCAGAAATCAGAGGTGTAAAGAGTTAACAGGAAAGGAGATAAGACGGTCGCCTAGTCCAAGTGACTGACTGAGAAAGTTAACGCACAGTGTTCTCATAGCTCAGTAGTAGTAGTGATGTGAAGTATGGTTTTATGTAAGACAGCTGAAGGATGTAGTCCATAATTGATTTTAGCACCTGTTTCTCCTGGATATTTCCAGGATGCACATTACAGCTCACTGGATTGCCAGTGTAAACAGTATTGAAGTTGTTTTCTTTTGAATAAAATATTGGCCTGTCTGTTGCCTTAGAAACAGTTGCGCTGAGGTAGTCTAATTTGTTTTTAGTGCCACCATACAAACAAGTCCTCACCAGCTACATCTCCCACTTCCTCCAGAAGATCTTGCTGAAGGAATCTTGACTATATGCACCTTAGCTTTTATGATAGACAAACAAACCTGCACTGACAAATAAACAGAATTATTCAGAGTGTAATTTACAAAACTGACTTGTTCTGACTGGTCAAGAGGTTGTCGCTAATGGTCCCTAGAGGTGTCTGGCCTCAAAGGCTAGGCCTGCCAGCAAAGAGAGAAACCAGGTAGCTGGCCCCTCTGAAAGTTGACCCTTGGGAGTTGTTGGAGGTGGAATCAAGCAAAATTCAGAGGCTGGAACTTAATGGAGGCTAGCAGACTGATGACTCAGGACTCAGGGAGGTTAAGGGCGGACTCACATCATTCCGTACCTAAGCATGTTTGTCCCCTAAAGTCCGGATTCTATGACTAGTGTGAGTCCAACTGTGCCTGAGTACGGTACGCTTCTCTAGTACGATATGGTTGGAAATGGTGTAATTTGGCATGGCATTATTATGCGTGTGTACAAGTGCTGTTAAGTATGCAACACATGTGACCATGATGTAGCCATGTAATCATGGTGTTATAAGCAAGCGACCATCCCTCCATCACCACAACAATTGCAGCAGCAAAAGGTTCTCGCTAGTCAGAGGAGGAGGGCTGACTACTTCGAAGATAGTTTACAAAGGGCAAGAAAGTCATTGCAGCCGTGTTGTTGGATTCGCTCTCCATTACTCTGCTGTAACTGCGTATACACTTTATGATGATGTCGCGCAACGCGCCATACTTGATAACGTATGTGTCAACCATGCCTCGGGCCGCTAGGTCAGTGCGAGCCAGAGGGGGACGCCGCCATTCGTGCTTCGGCATGTAACAACTGGTCCTAGTGTGAGTGCACCCTTAGGCTCAGTGGACTGAAGGTTAGGAAAGCTCAGCTCATGTTATGTGGGCTGGAGGGTGATTATCGGAGCAGGCATGTCGTAGCTGCATGCCAGTAGCTAGGAGCTTTGCTAACTGGAGTGTATGCAATTGGCTAGCAGCGTTGAAGCTGCCTACTAATTAAACTAAAGTCTGACAGCTGGAACATCAATTTCATGACAAGTGGAGTTTCAGTGGAGCATTCACCAGTGTGACATTCTCATTTTTTTTCTAACAGGATAGCCTTGAAGTACATTTACCTTGAGACCAATTATGCAATTTCCATGAGTACTTTTTTTTCTAGTATGTATGAATGATCAAGTACGAATGATCACTATGTCCTAGTAAACAATTCCTGTAACCCTGCAAACCAGCATCTGATCAGCACCACGGACAGCATCTGATGTTGGTGGCAATAATAAAGGCCTTGCTGGACACACAGACTAGAGCATCCGTGAAGGTCTAAATCCCTGACTTAAGCCCACAACAAAGAGACACCTGGTGGGAAACTAGACAAAGGCCTGCAATAATTAATCTCTTTAATTTGTCATTATCTAATGGAACAATGGAGAGGCTGAATATTTACTCCGCAACTTTCAATTTTGAAATTGAAAGACACGTGTCATGAATGCACTTATTTTATTATTGAGATTGTGATAAAAGCTTATGTGAAAACTGTAAATCTCTGTGGATCAGGCTTGTTCCAGTGCATCCCGCAAATATGTATATATACAGTACATATATAAGTGTTAGACTGCTGCGTGGCAGCTGTTCTGCCTGTCTGTCTGTAACTGTGTTTATTGCTAACACTACACCTGCATTTGAATTTATGGAAGAACTGAAAAGAAGTTGCAAGTCTTAACTTCTCCTAACTAGAGGACTAACTACTAGGACAGGACCTACTTTCTTGTTCAGCCTTTCCAATGTCACCGATGTACGGTTTCAAATCTAAAGACAGTGAATATTTTCATCTCTGGGTTGGGGATCAGATAGCAAGACAGCGAAACGGTTCATCAGCCAGCTTCTTATGTCACCGCCAGCATGAGTCATAATCTCGACATAATTTGGTATCGTCAGTAATCCAGATGGGATTGTGTGTGTGTGATCAGTGGGGGCGGGGAAGGCTGGCGATGCTGTCAATTCTCCTGACTCAAAACGAGTTATGTAAGGATCAGCTGTATCTGGGGCACTGCACACTGTTGTGTGCGTGTATTTGTGAGTTAATATAAAAGGATCAGCCAGAATATTAAAACCACATGTTTTGCAGAACAACCTAATGGAAATGGCAAGGGGGTGTTGCCATGTCAATGTGACATAAAAGACAACACGATACATCAGATCGGGACCACCTTCGTTCATTGCTACGGTGTCCATTGAAGGCTGTTTTGGCAGTGTACAGGGGTCAACATGGGCACACTGACCCATCCCCACGTGTCTCAGTGAGTAACCAAATTTGTTTTTGCTCCCAGCCGCTGTGAGTACAGGATGGCGTTTTTGGGAGTTCTTGCAGCTTGTACTTAGCATGTCATCTGGGGCAGAACTTTTTTCTTGTGCGGTGTCCAACAACTATTCTTTGTTTAGACCTCCCAGCAGATACCTATATAATGTGTGTGTGTGTGTGTGTGTGTGTGTGTGTGTGTGTGTGTGTGTGTGTGTGTGTGTATATATGTGTGTGTGTGTGTCTGTGTAATGTATGTATACTGAGCAGGGCTTCCAAGTTTCACGGGTTGAGCGTGAGACACGCACTCTCATGCCACACATGACATTTTTCATGCCGAAAAGTGAATAAAAATCGCTGCACATAGACTTTAAAACAGATCACTAATCCATGAGTAGATGAGGTGAAAAAAGACTGCTCTGCTTGGATCAGTGACCAATCAGCCAATCAGAAAGTAAAGCCAATCACCAAGTAAAAAATTTAGTTTAGGACTTGAGAACCCTGCTCCTGAGTAAAGATCGGCATAGCGTATGTGGGTGCATCTGAATATAATCTGAAAATAGGTAAAGTGCCTCTTGTCATCCATGTCATGCATCTCCAAACAATGCTTAGTGCGTGTAATGTATGCTGTAGTGGCATTGCTCTATGAGGACTTCCCTGTAGTTTGGCGCTTGAGTTCTGCATGAAATATAAATTACCTGTCCAGAACAAACTTTCTTGTTGTTCTTGCCACTGCCAGAAAATGAATGAACTCTCTTGGTTCCTGTGGAGTATGTAACAAGATTTACTCAGACCCCTATTGAGAGATACTGACCAGTGCTTGGAGCTGTAGCTTTTTCAAAGTCACTCAAATGCTTCCACTTGCCCGTTTGTCCAGCCTATAGCATATCAACTTTGAGGATAAAACATTTGCTTAGCTGTCTCATGAATATTAATCCGGAAGTTAGAGCCGTTTGAAATGAATAACAGTTAAGCCAAGGGCCTTTATTGGAACAGGAAAAGTGAAGTTCTATATTTATATCTCCTAAAAACTAAAGTTTTTATTTTAGTTTTGTAGAGGTCTGTGACTAAAATAAATGAATTTTTACACTTATTTTGAATTTTATTCAAATATAAATACTTTTTTCCCCTCAATAAATACAAATACTGGATGCTCTGCACAAGGCATAATAAAGTTTGCTACTGCATTTGTGGACACACACTGACATTGGCAGTCCCTGACAAGACACACAGACTTGCTGCCTTCAGAAGTAAATTAGCTGGAACTTATACATTTTGACGGTGGACAATGGAGATGGGATCAGCTTTGTGTTGGGGTTTTGAGTCCTGCGAGTATTTTGTTATACCTTCCGACAAAATCCGTTTTTTTCTTTATGCAAGACGTTTATTAGCGCTGAAAGCTTTTCTGAAGCACTATTATTTGCCACAATCTCCTAATGCTGCATTCATGGAGATGAAAGCACCGTTTCATTTATTTAAGTGAACGTTGTGAGTTCAGAGACTTAAATGCAGTATTTGGTTGAGCATTTTGAAACGTTAAAAGGGTCATTCAATCTGGGCCTTTGGGCGGTACTGTGCGATAACCCAAGTGTCTAAACTCAGACATTTCATTGTCTCAGAAGTTTTGCTCCTTGTAATAATTCTTGTAGCCTGTAGAATCTCTGTTGTTGGTTAAAAATTCAGTGTTAGGGTGTTAAGGCCCCAGGTCAAAATAAGCCCTTTTCACAGTGAACTGTTTACCCGCTCCCTTTCCCTGAATGAGCTCCTGTAACCCCGTCCCTCTCCTCTGGGAGATACGCCCACACAAGACCCAGGCGGACATGGATAGTGTTGCCTCGGCAACTGTTCAGCGCATCCACCACGTTAGCCCTGCTGGACTAATTTTCAATTCAAAGTGTCGATAACAGCGAGATCAGACGACATACAGATAACGTTAAGAGACCAGGGCAGAGGTACCTAGTTACATCACAAATGAGTAAAATTTGAAATGGCCTGCTGCATGACCCATATTCTGTGTCAGACCACTCATAACAAACTGACTGCATGGCTTTTTATCTTTTTTTTTTTTTTTTTGAGCTGGCAACATGCCACCATGTCCTACTAAGTTGAGATTCAAAAGTTTTGTTTGATTTGAAAAGTTGTCTCGTGCATTCTTCATTTAATAATAGGGAAACAACTGGCATTGTGCTGGCTGGGACTTAAAAGTTCTGCTGGTACTTTCGGGAGGCCTGTATTATATTATGGGCTATGTAGTGTCATTTAAACTGCTGCGTTAATCTACTAAACTAAACAGCACTGAAAATAGTAAGTCACCAGTAGTTTTGTCATGTTTACCTTGTTAGGTTATTCTAAGTGCTTTAGTGTTAGTGTGTTACCTCCATGTGATCCATTGCTTTCAACAATGTAATCGCATTCTTACTGGAATACAGTTACTCCAATCCATTCCCCAACACTGTCTACAAAGCAGATGTCTTTCTGTCAATAGGTGTACAAGGTATCAGCTGGTCTGAATAATTGCCTGGCATGTCTTTGGCAGCAGTAAATGCTGTTGTTGGCTATTCTCTTGATATTTCTACTGAACAAGAATGGCAGCCAGGAGCTATCTGAGAAGAAAGATGTAACGCTTGTAGTTAATCTTTCTGAAAAATGCTATACATCCAGATGGGTTTCACAGCATCCATTGGCAGCTGGCCTCTTTCCACGCTATAGCTGTCAAATGAGGCCTAAGTCCCAGTTAGTATTAGCTCCTAGTCTGCCAGATGCAGTAAGTAGGTTAATCAATGTCTACACTGTCTCTGATTGCCAATGTTCTTTTGCAAACCACAATATGGAGCACATGCAGTCACTTGTCACAATTAACTGTACTGTGTTACCACATTCTTTTTTTCCTTCTTTAGTAAATCAGTGACACTGACAGTTGTAATCAAAGTTAATTCAGCTGCTGTCATAATCAAAGTTTGAATCAAAGAGCGGAATGGAAAAGGCTCAATAATATCTGATGCGGAGGATTGATTTCACCAGCATTGTCTGCGGCCTAGTTAGAAAGGTCTAAATCATAATTTCAGCGGGAATAACATCAGACTGCCGTGTAACAGCATTTAGCAAATTCTCTCTGACTCAGAAATGTTGTCGGCATTAACACAGGGACGCAGACTTTTAACAAAAGTGGACAAAAGGCAAATCTGCATTGGTGATTCATACACCTCCTTTTTGTGTATTTGCAAGCATAGTACAGTGAACAGTTGGTGTGCACTGACCCAAATAGATAGACTGAAGTCACATTAACACAACATGACAATATGGCCGTGAGCTGACACTTGCCAAACTAAAACACTAAAGTGCACGTCAATTTTTTTTTCAAGGATTGCTTTCCTTCATTTTAGTCAATATAATGCTGATGCATGTTCAAATGTACTGTAATTTTTATTATTTTTTTTTTTTTTCATTTTAGTTATTTGACATTATAGATATTGTGTGGGAATACTTCACTAAAGATGAAGCTTGTCCTACTACCGTGACATGCAGAATATGTAAGTCAGTCCTGTGTGTTTATCTTCAGTCCTGTTGTATTCTATTAGTTGACATGGTTGCTGCGTTTGTAGAGTTTTTTAGGGTCAGACTAGTAGTGTTTATAGTGTTGCAGTGGTCTGCGGCTGACTGTAGCCTGTGCTCATGCTCCAGTAAAGTGGCAGAAAAGTCTCTGTAGCTTCCTTTGTGCCATTCCATTGTGAGATGCTACAATATGTATTCAGGTCAAGAATATAGATTTCATTGTTGCAAAGGATGACTTTCTACCGTGTTTTTATGTGTGATAGGGGTGTGAAAAGCATCCAGTCTTTGTATTTGTATTTGTATTTGTTGAGGTAAAAAAGTATAAAGTATAAATAGGTGTGAAAGTCCAGTTTTGTAAGATACACTTCTAATTTATGATATGTAAGTGTAATAATAACTATTCTTTAATTAGCCATTATAGTAATTATGCAATATTGATTGACTGTTTTGCATCAAATGCAACTAATATTGGAGATTTACACTGACTTGAAGTGACAGAACGTGACTGGTATGATGATTTGGTGCTGGTGGGTGACAATAGGAGTGACTGTGGCTCAGTAGGTAGAGAGGTTAGTGGTTGCATCCCTGGAATGTGAGAGACTGAACCTCCAGTTGCTCCTGGTGGTGTGTGAATGTGTGTAAGCAAATGACCATTTACCGATAGACGATAGCCTGATTTACCAAGCTAACAGACGAATGCTAACATGAGGGTCAAACTCTGCTTCCCAAAAGTTACATGCTGCCTCTGCAACCTGTTTAAGGTAAAAAAAAAAAAAAGTTGTTAAGTTGTTACAAGTTGGACAGGTGCACAAAGGCAGTTTTTTCATAGGATGTTTGTCTTGTTCTTGAATACAAATCATTTTAAAACTGCTCATACAGATAAAACACACCAACACAACAACAGTAGATGCGATAACTAATCTGCTAGTGTAGCAGGTCAGTTGGCGTAGTCTGCTAGCGTAGTCACTTCCTCCATAGAGTCCAGGAAAAGAGACGTTATTACCTTATTGGGGTAACTGTTTTCTTTGGGATGTTTATTCCTAATCAGTCCTTTGTCAAAAGGAGACACAGAAAGTAGGTCGGCTGTGGGTGTTGGGAAGTTAAAAAGGATGCCTCCTAATTGCGTGTCGTGCTGTCGAGTGGCATTTCTTTGTCATGGAAATACTGAGTGGGTGAGAGATAAGAGGGAACGGTGAAACAGAAAGGACACATATGTGTGTATGTGCATGTGCATAAAAGTATTTAGATGTGGTCTGTCAGAGGTACCAAAATCATAATCACGTTGCACCGTGACGAGAACAGCTGTCTTTTCGTTGTACTCTTCTTTTGGTGCCTCTCATGCATGCAGTGTGTAGAGGTGATGCTATAAAAATTCATATACATATTTCTATATACTCATCCAGATGGGGTTAAGCAACTCACAGTATCCGGTAAAAAATAAATTTAGTGAATTTGTGATCAGGCCTTTGTTAGAATGCTAATTTACAAATCCCACGGCATATTTATATCTCATCTCACCTCATCTCATCTTCCGTACCGCTTAATCCTGCACTAGGGTCTCGGGGGCTGCTGGAGCCTATCCCCAGCTATGTGTGTATGTGTATATATATATAAATTATTTTTTTAATTTTAACTGGATCCAGCAAAAAAGAAGATATTTTAACACCTTTTCTGTTAAATTGTATACTTAACAGACACCTTGATCTGAAGCCACATTTCGAAAATCTCTTTCATCCACATGTACAGAATCCCTTAAAATAATACATTAAATGCAGTAAGATATTGTTATTGATATTATTAATGGTGGGGTATTAATAATTTTTTGATCAGTAGTAAAAGCAGTACTGGCAAAAATATATTACATTGTAATGATAATAATCATGACACACACATGTATACACACACACGCACATGTATATATCTATAAGTATGTGTGAATGTGTATTTCTTTATATTAAATGATATTAATATATATTGATGTTACTATCATAACTGAGTAGAATACAATAGCACTTTTGTGTTTTGTCATCGTTGTTTCCTTGATTGTTTTTTGGGGTTTTACATTTTCTGTTTTCATTACTTTTTACATTTTGTGTCATGCCAGTTAATATCTTGCATGTGTACATACAGGTGTATATGTGCATGTGTGTGTTGTGTGAGTATGGATATATGTGGAAATGTTCATTATGTGTATATACACTCATATCTTACATGTTAAGATAAATTAATCCTTGAGAATGAAATAATATTGATACCAATTGATAGCTTATAATATATGGCCCCCCTGTAAATATGGATGAATAAATAAACCAAGTTTCTGGTCTGAGACTATTCTAAGGACAAAGTACATACGGGCATGCAAGCAGACATTACAGGCAGTGTCTTCCAAAGGCATGAATGCAAGAGTCCGCACCAAAGAATACACTTGAAATATATTTATATTTGGTTATAACATATTTCTGGGTATTTCACACAGTATGGTGAAGAGAGAGAAAGTACGTTAAGAGCAAGAAAATTCCTTTTTGCACAGTAGTTTTGTTCCATTGGGAAGGAACAAAACTCGCTTATAGCACTAGACCCACACTTCCCCAAATGAGATAAGAGGACAACCGAGGCCTCTTTCAAATCCTTGTTTGTGTCTGATTGGGGGAGGTGCAGAGAAATTTTGTCATTCTGACTGTACTAGCATCATTCAAGATTCAAGAATCATATATTGTCATTATGTGTGTACATAACGAAATTTAGGATGGTAGCTCCTCGCTTAAGTAGTGCAAAATATAAAAACAGTACAATAAACACTGTAAATAAAAGGCACTAAAAAAATACAGTACTATGCAAGAGTTTTATGCAGGTGTAAACTAAGAATGCTTTTAAAAATGGAAGTGTTAATAGTTTATTTTCATCAGTTAACAAAATGCAGTAAATGAACAGAAGAGAAATTTAAATCAAATCAGTATTTGGCATGACCACCCTTTGCCTTCAGGACAGCATCAATTCTTCTAGGTACATTTGCGCACAGTTTTTGAAGGAACTTGGCTAGTAGATTGTTCAATACATCTTGGAGAACTAACCACAGATCTTCTGTGGATTTAGGCTTCCTCAGATCCGTCTGTCTCTTCATGTAATCCCAGACACGCTCAGTGACGTTGAGATCAGGGCTTTGTGGAGCCATGCCATCACTTCCAGGACTTCTTGCTCTTCTTTATGCTGAAGATAGTTCTTAATGGCCATGGCTGTATGTATGTATGTATGTTTGGGGTAATTGTCCTGCTGCAGAATAAATCTGGGGCCTTCCTGATGCTACTGCATGATGGATAAGTATCTGCCTGTGTTTGTCAGCATTTGAGACACCATTAATCCTGACCAAATCCCCAACCCCATTTGCAGAAATGCAGCCCCAAACAATTAAAATAAGCAATCATTATTTATACTTTTGGAAGCATTCTCAGGTTGCAGCATTTTCCCCCATACTTGCCTGAAACCTTTGCACAGTACTCTACATAAAATATAATAATAATAAAAAAGTGATTTAATTATAGATCAAATGTTAATGTATGTTAATGAGACAGTTCACTAAACTGCAAGTGTGTAAAGTTGTAAAAGATGTTTGTCTCATACTACAAATAATATAATATAATAATAAATAAATAAAAATTGTGAGGACACAGAATATTTTGTGGTTTCATTTGGAGAGCTGCCAGCTCAGTGCACTCTTCACAGAGGCAATAATCACGCTATCCTTAGAGATGATGTTATATAGTGGCCAAATTATAAACAGAATATCAGTCCTGAATCAATACAAATTAGGCCATAAATGGGAATGTCGTCGTCCTTGAAGGAAATTAGGTCATGGATGGAAATGGTTGTAGTCCTTGAAGAAAAAAACATAGATATTGTGTGACAGGACTATTATATGAAGTGAAATCACAATTCAGGACATGATCTAGTGGGAAAGCATCCACAGTGCCCCCATGTGGTGTTTTACAGCAGAACAGGTCGAAAGGAGGAGAAACGTTTATGGCTGACAGGAAGTGAAACTGAAACCCAGATTAAATATCACAGAAGAGATATTAGTTTCTTACAATTACTAAGAGGTGGGTATGGTAGCCCACCTACGTTACATCAAAATAATATGACTCAATCAGATTAAAAAAGTGTTTGGGGAAAAGCTACTAACTAGTAACTGTTTGATTGTAATGTATGATTTATTGTTTTAGAAATTATGGAATCAGACAAACAGAAATAAAAAAAAAAGAATGCGCAAATTGTGGTATTTTAAAATAATAAAACAAGTTTAAAAAATTAATAATTGGCTGCCACCTATGGCCACCACACTGTCTGTGTGTGGTCATGTGACTGCATGGTGACGTCTGATTGGTGAAACACAGTCACGCGGTAGATCCATGGCATATGGATCTAGTGTAAAGAGTAACAAATTTAGTGTAGCACAATGTAGTGGAGTAAAGAGTTACGTTTCTTCTTAACAAATCTACCAATAAAAGTACCAATGGGGCCCAATGGTGCAGTAAAAGTACTCTTGGAAGTATTATTATTATTATTTTTAAAAAAGTTACTAAATTGAATGTAAATGTCAAACTTATTACTCAAAAAACGGGTTGGAAAAAACAGTGAAAAAAGTAATCAATTTCTGACTAGAAAACACAAAACAATGAACTGCTTTAAATCTTTAAGACACAACTGTTAACAGTGAGTTAGACAAATTTTCAGTCAGGCATGTGACAGGGCAGCTGCTGACAGCGAGGCCCTGATTGTTGTTGTCATTATCCACTTCCTGCTTCTTACCGGGGGGGCTAGTTAGCGTCAGTGTCCACCTGACATGGAGTGTAAATGAATTCAGCTAGAGACGAAAGAAGTGAACCTAAGTAGCTCAGGAGGAGAAGAAGAGGGCAGTAAGAAGGGCAGAGGAGTAAAACAAGAGAAGAGGCTGAGCGTCGGCTGATAGAGAAGTCTGGTACTGCTTCTTACTTACAGATACTACTGAGTGGAGGCGTGGAGAGGAATGCTGGGAAGGATTATTTGTCCCTCAGGACTAATCCCTCCCATTGATCCCTCCACACACACAAACACACCTTGTTTGTCTTGTAAAAGACCTTTGGTGTGTGGATTATTGACTTTGTAACCTCTACGGGGAAGCTATGTTTGAAGTCCTTGTAATTAATTGCGGTGACATTATTGAGTACAACTGAGTGGGAGTGCAGTATACTATGTTTGCACGTAGTTCTTCAACTCTTGTATTTGGTATTTGGATAGTAACCTTTATGATTTAATAGCTTTAACCTGATTTTTTTTTTTTGCCGCACCTAGTCCACTCTCATTATGATACTTTTAAGTGTAGTATTCTGAGTATAGTACATTCAATTTTGTGATCAGACTTCTGTTGCAGTTCTGGTAAAAACACAGCTTTTCTTTAAAGTTATAACCCAGGAATGTTTATAAGTGGTTGTAGAGAAACACGGAGTCCTGTCCTGCATTTTTCCTTGTATGTGACGTGAGTGCAGTCTAACAGTAGATTTCATAACAATACAAAGGTTTAAGGACCTGCACTGGGAATATTTGATGGAACTCTGGAGTACCTCCTTTATGATTGCTTGGATTATTTATGTATTTATTTTTGAGAAGCAGTTGGAATTCCAGGAGGGTTGCAATTCATTTTGAAAAAATGTGACAGAGTATGAGACCACAGGACACATACTGCTTATACGTTATGGATGCAGATCAGGGCACAAGCCCTGATCTGGCGTGTGTGAATGAACTGGAGGCCTGTGGTGGTGCACCTAAAGAAATGCCACAGGTGATAGACATAGAAGGCGAGGAGAAAGGGTTGCTCGATATAAAAGAAGGCGAATTCAGCTCTGCATCCTCTTCGTCGAATTCCTCATGGCCTTCCTCCTCCGCCATCGCCCAGTCCACTGCCTTATCGCCCCCTGAACATGCAGAGGAAGAGGAGATGATGACGGGCTGCTCCAAGTCTTTTACTGGACTTAAACTGTTCACCAGGAGGTAAGACGAAAATCAGGGGGAAGAACCTAGAATATGCAATGGTTTAAAGGAAAACATTGCAATGTCAAACGTTGACCAACAGGTGGAGGCCTTGCGCCTGGTGTGATTTAGTGCAAGAGCTGGGGGTCACATGGAGGAGTTCACAGCTGCTCTAACCATAAACACACAAACACACACTTATGCTTGTATGTCTATCTTTGTGAGACATAATGCATTTCCTGACCCTAACCCTTTCCTTAATCCTAACCATAATCTTATAACCTTTACCCTTAAACCCAGTGGTGTCCCTCAAACAGCCTTGAAAAGACGTGAGGACCGGCCATTAAGTCACTCACTTTGTGCAAATGTAAAAAACTCCTCTGAGAGATAGCTGTTCAAAAGTGCAGATACATGCGCACACGCAGCCATGCACATTTTGTGAAACTACCTACATTACATCCATGCTACACGACAAACCCGTATGATTTGCCCTATTGCCCTTTTCTATTTCCTGCTGTGTCTGTGAGTCAGTGTGAGATCTGTTGTCTGTAAATATGTGTCTGGGTGTGTGTAACCTTGCCATTGGGTCAGTAGTCATCATGTGGATAGAGGACGTGATTCCCACGACAACAGGGGGAAGCAAGTTGTCATGCCAACAGAAACGGTAATGACAGTCGTGCCTCCAGCTTGTCTTGAGGTGGCCAAACGCCGCCACTGTTTGTGGGTGGGATTGTGTTGCAAAAATAGTGGCTGTCTGGTTCGTCTGGTGTCTGTTTAGAAGGATGAAGGAGCTGGGTAGACTTTTGCATTAACCAATACTTGATTTACTGTTTTTTTGACTGCTTATGTGTGTGACTGAATGGTTTGAGTAATTTCACTGACCATTATAATTTAAATAACCAGGAGTGTATATGTGGTTTGCATAGTATAGTATTGTTAGTGATATTCTTCCATTTCCTTTATAAATATGTCTTTCAGATGTAGTCTTGAAATAACAATGACTTACTGCTGTCTGGTCATTTGTATTTTTTAGGTATGGTTTTAATATGACTGACTAGCTTACTGATGTTAGCCAAGGATCTTAGTTTGACAGTCCTGCAAGTCCTGATTCACAGCACTTAATCAATTTAAACTATCAACATGAAGTCTTCAGAGTTAAACTGAAAGACTACTGTCCACTGGTTGTAAATCATTTACAGTCACAACATAACTAGCCCTTATAGCTTGTGTGGCAATGACGGCATGCCATTAACTAAACTGACCAGGTGACACACAACATCAGACTTTTATTATGTTAATGACAGTTAACATCCATACAACAAACTCTTCATAGTTGATCTGATGTGTGGGTTAGAGGTAAAAGCAACTTTGCAATAATATAGACTGAAAAACAGACCCACTTTGAAACTCTTTATTTGACATGCAAACTCAGTGTTAGCGCTGTACCAGCATCTCACTTTCACTGACATATAAATGGTGCTTTAGTTCACTGCTCTTCATCTTTCTCAGGCCTATTTCTATTTCCTTTTTCACTCAGAGGCACGTGTGTGTGTTTGTGTGTCTTCTTGTTATTATTAATTTGTGGGGCCCAAACCCTTGCATTACTGTTGTTGTGGGGACATGGATCAGGCCATGAGTGACCCCACAAGTTTTTGAGGTCTAAAACCTCTGTGTTATTCACTATGTTATGTTACCACTGCTTTTTAAAAACCTGACGATTGTGCTCTTGATTTTTTAGACCATTGAAATTTACTATGATTTAAAGGGAGTTGGTAAAACCCAGAGTAAAAGAAACCAGATATAATGTGAACTAGCTTAACTTTATAAGGGTTGGATTGAAAGTCAACTGTTTACTATGTATGAATTTCATTTATTCACTGATACTTTAATCTCAACTTCGTAGAGTCCCACGTCCCAACAGCATTTTTGTTTAGTTGATGAACTGCACAAGCTGCTGCTATTTGTCCAACAAAATATCCACATTATTACGCTGATTTAAAGATGAACTGATATAAAATGCATGCGCCTATTTTATGTGCAGACATTTCATATACTGTATAAACTGTTTTCAGTAGTTGGGATAGCATCACTATTAAAGACTTTTAGTAAAACAGTAGACTGCCAATACCCCAACCACAAAAAAAAAACACACACACAAAAAAAAAAAACAGGGTCCCACGAAATGGGTTAGGGTAAGAAACACATTTGTTGTCTGTGTGTGCATGTGCTCTTGAACAGCCATCTTTCTGAGGATTAGTCGTGGGCTTCATATATTTTGAAGACATTTGCGCAAAGTGAGCATATTTAGGCAGTCTTCACTTCGTCACAAGGTTGTTTGAGCATTAAGACTTGGTTTTAGGGTTTTTATTGTTACAATTAGGTTAGGGTCAGGGGAAGGCTTAAGGTTAGGCACTTAGTGGAGATGGTCAGGGTAAGCAGCTAGGGAATACATTGTGCCAATGAATGTCCTCACTAAGATAGCTGTTCAAGTGTGTGTGTGTGTGTGTGTGTGTGTGTGTGGATTAACATTTATCAGAGTTTTGCACTCGGCTTGTCAAGGAAGTACACTCAGTTATTTTTGGTCGTCTCTCAGGCTGTCTCTGGGCCACGCCCCCTGCACTCCCCCTTCCTCCTTCTCTCCCTCCCTCTTTCTCTGTTTCTCTGTCTATTAGCAGCCACTGTTTTAGCATGAGCTCGGCAAATAGATAGATGAAAAAGAGGAGTAGAGGCATGGATGGATAGTCTTCTCCCACTTTACAAGGTTTGGTCCGCATTTATTTTTTTTTATTTTAGGATGTTTTTCAGCATAAAAGAAGATTTCACATCTTTATCTAACATTTATTAAATGTTTGATTTAGGGAGCTTGCATTTCTCACACTCCTAGAAATAAGTTGGTGTTCTAGTATTGGAATTTTGACCAGTGAAGTCAAACAGTGTAGTCTAAAAGTCAGTGATGTGACTCACTGTGCTGTTATTGGTAGGCTGAGGCAGTGCTGTGTTCTTCCTTGTTTTCAGTCAAATCAAACATAAAAAAGCAGTATACACAACTGATGTGAGGGAACTGCCACAACAAGTAAAGCAAGAAATGTTTATTAACTTGTGTTTTTTTGGCCTTCAACTTAAGTGTTTAGCTTCAGAATCACTCTTCCGATAGTGAAATTTATTGTTCACATCCTGCCTTGCAGCAAACACCACACAGACAGACTGGAAGGGGCCCTACATGGTGGAAAACGTAGCCACTAAAGGGCTACATACTATTTTTCTTGGTATGTAAATGTGAGATACAGACAAGCAGGTTGTATTGCGTAGATCACCCGCTCAGTTTTGCTGACTGGTCTTTATTGTCATCACTGTCAATAACTGATTGATTATGTAGGTGATGATGCGATGAAATGATTGTTAACTGAAACGCTGAGATAATGGTGTAAAATAAGAACAAGGTTGCAGATAAGTACGTATAATTTAGTTAAATGTGTTTGTATTGTTGCTTATTATGAGTTTGTGCCTGGATTAATAGAAGTGTGTCTTACGGATAGCCAAGCCTGTCCATCGCTATCAATTTTCAACTTCAGCATACTTTTAAAAAGTTTTCACCCTTCGTGAATTGCTTCCTGGTTGTGTCCCAATGCAAATGCCCATTTTTGTCTCTTTGGACTTTCATCTTTATTCATCATTAATTTAAAACAATTATAAACCTTCAGGAATTAAACATTCATGATGAATATTGAGTCTGTATTTTTCAAGCGTGTGCTTTATTGTGTGCAGCGATAAGTATAGATACCAAAGCTGGCATTCACTCCAACAGAAGAAAACTGCGTTGATATAAAGTGCTCTTTATGTTTGTGCGTCTGCACAGTGCTCCACTATTTTTATGTAAATATTTAACCTGACAGCACAGACCTCTGGATAGCCTCATATGGACACACACACTTACAAAACCTTTTATTCTTTCTGTGAAGTGCAACCAGGCCATCCACAGTGAATTATTGTAGTCTTTAAGACTATTTGTTGTCAAAATTTTCTGGGCTAGTTTGCTTGATGCCGGTTGGTATTCTGGTTGACTGATATACTTTCAATGTTGCACAACACAGGCAAGCTTAGCACGAAATTTGCCTGCAGTGCAAATAATTACTGTCCTCTAAAAGCTTAATAGTTTTAGTTGCATAAACTTAAGAAGTCCTTATTGGCAGGGGGTGTAAGATCAGACCTACACAGGTGTTTATTCATTGTGTCTGAGGAGGGATTAAGTGAATGGTACAGCTGTTAGTGAGTTAATGCTTTCCTGTTTCTCTGGTGGTTTCTGCTGCATAGTTCCAATCTGCACTCACTTGACGGGTAACCTTTACTGGCTTCATCTCATGTGTTACATGATATTCATTTCAGCTCTTATGAACCGTGTAACAAAGAGTGACAAACCACACGGCGGGTTTAATGTCACATTTTGTTCCTTATTGTCTCATCTGCTGTGCCTATTTGGGTTAGCTTGTGGTGACATGTTCTGCAGCTGTGTGTAACGTTGCCCTGACTTAGTCATTCTGTATAGAACGTATCTTACATATCCTCCCACATTTACTGTAGCTACATATACATCAATCAGCCACAACATTAAAACCCACTGATGGAATAAGTGAATAATACTGACCATCTAGTGAAAATGCAACGCTCTGCTGGGAAACGTTTGGACCTGGCATTTGTGTAGATTTTTCTTAGACATGTACCACCGACCTAGACGAGACCAGGCAATGGCACTCCTTGATGACAGCAGTCATCCCCAGCAGGATGCAGCCTGACACAGGCAGACACACACAAATGAAAAACAGCACAAGGTGTTGACCTGGCCTCCAAATTCCAGACATCACAAACTGATCCAAGTATCTGGAGGATACACCCTCAGAAGGCCTATGTCCATTCTCTGATGAGTCACAACTGTTTTGGAGGCACAAGGGAGAACTATACATTTTGGCAACAGACTGTTGTTAGTGTTGGCCTTTAGGTTCATAGGTTGAGGGGAAGGGCCTCTGTGAAAAAGGCTTGTTCCAGTGCATAATACACAGATACTTGATTTAATTTAAATTTTTGAGTGTACGCCATTGAGTGTGTCATTGTGCTGGGATCAAGGAGTGTCATTACTATCAGGTGGGGGTGCCTGGTCTGATCCAGGTGGGTGGTACACGTCTAAGTAACTTCCACACGAATGTTAGGTCCAAAAGTTTCCCAGCAGAACATTGCATTGTCACAAGATCCAGTCAAGTCAATGTTATTTCTGCTAATTTATTTCTCCTGTCAGTGGTTTTATGTTGTGGCTGATTGTTGTATATAGAACGGTTCCTTTCTTTATATTCTCGATTCTGGTCCCTCATATCTACCAAGATGCAGTATTGTTTTATCCAATTAACACCCTGCAATCACTGGATAGATGTGAGAGTGCCACAGTATTTGTCTTTGGGTAGCAGTGGTCCTGTTCTGATGTTAGGAAGACCAGATTTGTTTACACCGCGTGGTCAGGCAGTGGAACTTCTCAATTTACCTTTAGCTCACATTTCAGCTACTGGAAGTGATAGTGATAGTCAGTAAATTTTTGTCCAAATACCTCAGGCATTTGCAGGCATTCTTGTATTACATAGGAAAACCGTATATATCTACAGACATCTACATTTCATAAGTTTGGGTTAAGCGATAAAGTACTTACCTTGGAGTATATTAACAAAATATTATGGCCAGTCACAAGATGTCAAAATGATTCTCTTGTTCAGATATTCAAGGGACTAAGTTGGGACCTTACCTGGTATATATTATAGCGCTATATACAGTGTATGCGTTATCCATAAGCTTGTCTCTGTCTGTCTGCTGTTTGCTGCTGGGAACATATTCCTTGTTGGGTTTATCAGAAGATTTCACTGAAAAATCAACCAAATACAGAACAAAACAGAACAGTAATGCATTGTTCATGCACTCCAGAAACAACTTGTTACTAATCACTACCAGTGGTGATAACTGACTGTCACAAAACAGCACTGCATCAGGAATCCATTAGTCTGATTAAACAGTGTTTTAGATCACTAAACAAAAAGTTGTTAGCCATGATTTGTTCTTTGAGCTTAAATTCCTTTTGAGTAAGGTTTGTGTAAAATGTTTGCTTCTGTTGATGTCATTATTTTTGGGGAAAAAAAAATATTAAAAAAACAACCTATTTGCTCCTTCAGCATTTCTAAAGGATGGCACGAGATGACTTGGACTAATGGTGGTTCATCAATATCTAGATCATCGTCTTACCTGACCTTTGGAGGGAACCCGTCTTCCGTTGCACGTATCTAAAAACACATCAGGCCATATCTGATCATGAAACTTGGTGTCAGAGAGAGCGAGAGAAAAGAGAAAGAAACAGCATACGCACATACCAGATACCACATTTCATTTTAAATACCGCCCCATTATCTTGTGGTTTCAAGACACGATGGATTTTTTCTTTCAGCGCCATTTTGGTAGACATCAAAAAAGACAGAAGCACCCTACTATTCCTGCTGTTCAGACCAGTAAAGCCAGGAGACGCTCTAGTGTTGGCCTGCCCTCCGTAACATTGGTGCAGTCCAGACGTTCCTCCATTGGTTTACCTCCAGATTGTACCGACCAACGCAGACGGGCCAGCGTTGGCTTGCTGGTAGCCAGTGGACAGAAACGACAGTCCATAATAGAACTAGGAATAACAAACACATGTGAAGCAGCATCTGGAAAAGTACTTGAGATAACAGCCAACAAGAGAGGACGAAGGGTGTTTCATAATGCTGCTCATATCTCCCGCACACGTCGTGGGCTGGCAGCACGATATCGACGTCATTCTAGTGAAGTAAAATCTATTGAACCGCATTTACTTGGATCATCGATGTTACTAGCGAGTCTAGTCCAAATGGGCAAAGGAGCGAAAGAGGCAGAAGAGGAAGAGAAGGAAGTGGACGCCTCCTCGTGCTCCTCTTCTGAATCAGACATAGAAGACAGGAGTTATGAAGAAGCTGAGAACATAACCAGGGGAATAAAAGAACTACACTTACGGCCCGCGACTCAAACTCAAATGCACCTAACGCGGGCGGCTATTATGAAAAACATTAAAACCCACCCCTTGTCCCGACCCCCCCGCTGTCTGAGGCGAAACTCTTCGCACCTACTTTCATCAGACACTGTATTTCATGAGAGTGAGATAAGTTATGGTGTTTACGGGCAATATAATCTTCGAAGGTCAAGTCAAATCGACTCTGCTGCAAATAAAGTAATGCACACTTCTATGACCACGCCAAGTCTGGGTCATCTGGCTTCGGCAAGTCTGTGCTCTGATCTCGATTCGGACTCCTCTGTGTCGACACTGCATAAAAGCTGTTCTTCACCACTTGATGGACCAGATGGAACAATATATTATGATCCCTATTTGGATACATGGGAGAACTTCCTGTCGTATGTAACACACACGCACACACACAGTAGGCATTACAGATTGTTATAAATAATGATCTGTAATGCAACAGATTCTACTGTGGCAACATGCAGGCATAAGCATCTAAAAGTATTTATGATGTTGAGAGCTTGAATATACTCTAGCTTGTGAGTGTGTTCCAGGAATGTGTACATGAATTTCTGGCTAGGGAACATTTAAGTCCCCCACTCCACCCCCCCACCCACACATACACACACACACACACACACACACACACACACACACACACACACACACACACACAACTGTGTCACTTCTGATTTGTAGAAAAAGAAAAAAGAAAATGAGACCAGGTACAGTAAATCTACAAATTCTACAGGTTGAAGATATTACAATTAGGATAAGTGCCCAAGAAATAAAGTACCATGAAGGGTTAAGGTTAGGGTAACAAAACTGGGTGTGTGCTCTGTGTGTGAGATGTTTTTCCGGGGACCAGTTTGAATTTTACACCATTAGAGTGAGAACGTGCAAAGTTAGAATATTTTGTCTGGTCCTCACTTTTTTTCAAAGCTGTTTGAGGGTTAAGACTTGGTTTTGGGGTAAATAGTGCTATTTGATAATAGGTAGGATTGGGGTAAAGGTTGTGATTGGTCCGCTTGGTAGTAGTGTGTTTCCACTTTAGTATTTATGGCTGCTTCTCCAGCTCAATGGCTCCTTAAACAATCAGTAAGGTTAACTGAGGAGATATTTGTGTCACTCTTCTTTGGTAAAAAATTCAGCAAAATTCGTCCGTAATTCGGGTGAAATTTCAGCGAAAGTTTCAGTTGCCGTTGTTGAAAGTAAAACAGGAAGAGGAAAGCGAAACATTAGAAGTAGAAACAAAAATGAGACACAGCGGTGACTAGCAATTAGATGGCATTGTTACAGAGCGAATCAGACTGACGAGCTCACAAGTATAAATGGCAGGTGCAGGCTATGTCCATAGCTTAATGTGTCTAGGTCCAACAACACTGTAAAAGCACCTTTAGGCTAAGGAATGTAGTTAAGATGGTTAGAGCAAGAAGCTATGAGTCAGTGTATGTCCTCACAAAGATTGTGTGTGTGTTGTAATTATCTATATGTCAGTAGTAATGATGAAAAGATCACCTAAACAAGAACCCAGTTTTGTATACCAGGGGTACTCATGGTATAATCATTTGTCATTGTCTATATGTTTTCAGGAAAGCAATAGCTAAGTCCGGCCTGCACCATCTTCCCTGTCAGCCCAGCACATCATCTCTGAACAGGACCAACCCAGAAGCACATATTCGCAGTACCGTGGACTGGACCGTGAGTTGGGGAATCAGTAGAGTGTCTGATGATCAAACACGGATCTCATTGTGTGTCGTTTTGCAACATCACTTACCTTTTTTTTTTTTTTTAGCGACATCTGTGAAATTTTGTTCTTGATGAAGATTATTCTTATACATGTAGATGTGATTTCAGACTGATGTGAAATATGACAGGTATAAAGAGTTTTTGTCCTCTGAGTCTCTGTGTTTGTCTCTATAGGAGTCAGCTCTGTATGGAGATCACATCTGGTTTGATACCAACGTATCTGGAGACTACTGCTATGTGGGGGAACAGTACTGTATTGCCAGATCACTGGTTAGTATTTCTCTCTGCTACTATTACTAAAATACGTTCTTACCGAATGTCTAATCTGAGGGTATCTGTAGAAATTTTTTGACAATGTGTATTTTTCTTGACATTGCTGGAAGGATACAGAACTACCACAAACATAGATCTGCAACAATGCATAACCCCTAGGACTCTCCAGCTATCAAATGTTCCATCCATCGACTATGGACAGGTGCTGAGTATAGCTGTCTTGTCCAGCCAATAGGCCATACATTGGATGTCAGCTGCCAATTAGTATCTTCTAAAATACTATGCCATCTGTAATTCCAAAGGAATGGGAGAATTATGGCGTCCAGTAATTTTGAAAAAGCGATAATGGTATACTCTTGAGGAGGTAGGCAGATCATCTTGACTGTGATCATTCTACCTATTGCAAAATAGATGATGTTTTCCAAAATTCTGGTTCTGATTACGACATGGCTGCAAAGTTGGCTTTGTAAAAAGACATAATTTCGCTTGGTTGAGTCTTTTCATTACATCGAACCGGTATTACTAATTAAAATCGTTTTTGCACGTTTCAAACAAATCCTAAATTAGATTTGATTGCATGAATGTTTCTGTCATTTCCTCTTCCCCTCAGTTGTCTTCTGAGGTTTATGAGGTTTTGTGACAACAAATTGAGCTTAATTAGTATACTTTTTACATATTACTTCCTGTATACCGCACTATAAATTCTGGGACCTTATAATGCTATTACCTGCAGCAGCACAGTCAGGCCTCGTTATATTTGTGGTTGAGTGAGCCCAAAATATACACACAAAATCATCATATGTCTGGCCCTGTCGTGTCACATCATGTCTAGAGTGGTTTCAGTGGTGGTTTCGCTTTTTGCACTACAAGACTGTCACATAGTGGTCAGAGATAGCCTTGCTGCTTTACTTTATTCAGAAATAAACAAGCCTCTGAGAATTTTCCTAATTCCAAATTTCTAAAGTGGTGGTGTTTTCCTTTCCTTTCTTTTTTTCTGTCTTTTTAGCAAAAGTCTGTCGGTCGAAGGAAGTGTGCTGCCTGTAAGATAGTCGCTCACACCGTCTGTATAGAACAACTGGAGAAGGTAATTTGCCTCATCTATTTTAAATGCTTTTACTAATTGTTTCCATTTAGTAAAAAAACATATCCAAGGTTGCTTTTCAGTGAATAACTATTTATTTATCTTCACTCATTGCATCAAGTGTTTGCACTTTTTAACAAAGAACAGCAGGTTGTCTTATCTGTCCTTCATGTCTGACCTGCAGTTTCCCAGTTCTAAAGCCATTCTGTTGGAAGAAACCCTGCCCCTCAATGACCCCCACTTTAGAGTGAGATACAACAACCCCTCCTTTCTCTCATCTCTCCTTGTCTGTGACAATGTTTATTTGGACCTCACAGTTCATTCATAATAAAGTCACACACAAAGATTGTTGGTGGAGGAAATATATAGGGAGCTGCTGCCCTCATCTGCAGTAAATGGGAAAATCTAAATTAAAATAGCATGTTGAACCAGTCTGTGGGATCTATCATGAGCATTCGCTGAACATTTTCACTTTTTTGTTTGTCAAGGGCAATTTTATTTTCCCTTTAATTACACAGAATCTTCGGGCCTGTTCATATCTGATCTGGGTGATCCGATCTCGCAAAAGACTCATGTCAACGCCCACAGGAGGCACTGAGATCGCTTTTGAGAGATCCGAGCTCTGACCACGTTCGGAGGTAGTCTCGTTGCGTGTGTCCCAATGTGTCTACTTTCCTATGGTAGTGTCATTGCAATGCGTCCTGAATCGTACACTCAGCACCATATGGGATGTTTGTTCATGAGTAATGAGAGCCTTTTACAGTATTCTGTCCCTGTAGCTGACTAACTAAAAACTAAATACATTTTTTACAAATTTGCAAATAAAAGTGTTTAATATGAGTTATAATCTGAGGTGTGAGGTGAGGTAAATGTATGTGCCAAGGCTTCGAGGAACACACACAAAACAGTGCTGTTCTTGGTTCTGGAGCAGCGGTAGAGATCCTTCAGGAACCGTAGCTGTTACAATATGCTCGGTCTTTATTTACATTCAGAGGAGGAATCTGAGATTGGATCTGGGGATGCATTTGGAGACGCATGTTAACGCCAAGTTTGAACACACAAACGTAAATCTGGTCACATGCTATCGGATAACCCGGATCGAATGTTAACGCATGGTCTGAACAGGCCCTTCAAGGAATTTTCTTGCTGGAATAAATCTGACACATTTCTACGCGTAGTCCCATCGATTTGAAAGGGCCGAATCTTTGGGAAGGAAATCATTCAGACACAGAGGGGGTGAAAGAATCAGTAAGTAATCAGTAAAGTCAGGATTACAATGCTGACTGAAAAATGTAAGTATGCTTGCTGGATTGGTTACAGCTGTCTCTCCACAATAAATTCAAGGGAATCATTTGAAACGATTTCTTATTTTCCGGATCACAGGAAATTATTGCACTCTTTTCTCTACAGTCATGTCTACGCTTTATCCCGATACTGATGTGGTCTGTGCTGCAGAGTAAGACAACCCAGTTATGAAGTCACGATCCGGTGTTTAAACCTTTCTCCCTCTGCTCTCCACTAGATTAATTTCAGATGTAAACCGTCGTTCAGAGAGTCGGGGCCTAGGAATACTCGAGAGGTAAGCCCCTGAAGTGTCTTTCAACAGAATGCCGATGGCTGTGCCAGCAGTGCTATCATTTGCCCTACTTCTTACAATGAGATGTGAATGCAACTAAAAATGCTTACCTTAGGATGTATGTCATTTGTGTGCATTTAGCCCATCGTGGTGCGTCACCACTGGGTGCATCGCAGACGACAAGAAGGCAAATGTAAACAGTGTGGTAAGGTGTGTGGTCAGTCTCTCAATATAAATAATAGTGAAACTTCCCCCCCATTCTCTCCCTAAAATGGTAATATAAATAGTGTTTCAACTTGACATTTAACTGTATTTTTTGTGGTAGTGAAGTGACTATTCCTTATTTCTTTTCTAGGGTTTCCAGCAGAAGTTTGCTTTCCACAGTAAAGAGATCGTTGCCATCAGTTGCTCCTGGTGCAAACAGGCTGTGAGTAGGTTTGAGAATAAAACAGACAAAAGCCATTTTCATCCATAAATATTTGTAATTGTAATGCTGTATTCCCTTTCTCAGTACCACAACAAGATTTCCTGCTTCATGCTGCAGCAAATTGAGGAGCCTTGTCCAATAGGGGCACACGCTGCACTCATTGTTCCTCCCACATGGATCATCCGGGTCCGACACCATCAGGTAACACTCCCTGGCCATTCTTCTGATTACTGCTAAGGTGTAACACTGAAACCATTGCATTAAGATCCCAGATGGGGTAATTCATTTGAGGAATTATTCGATTAGCAATTAAACCATTCAATTTATACAAAAAAACTGTAGAACATTTTCTAGCTCTAAATTGAAAAATTTACTTTCTGACATTTAATATTAGTTATTATTATTATTTTTACTATTTGTTTGTCTTTATTTGCAGTTAGGACACATTCTCCTTGTTTCATAAATGCTCTCCATCTTTCCAACAAGTGACTTCAATGAAAAAATACCGGCTTAGATGATGCCTTCATGAAAACTTGGAATTTCTATATTCCAACCTGTAACTCCGACGTTACAGGTTAACTTTCAGGACAAATAATGAGTTTGTTATATTTTCACCGTTTGATGAACATGTTGAAACAACTGTTAACACTAATTATTTTGCTTCTGATTGGCTAGTGGTGTTAGTTTGGAGAGGGAAAGCTGTGTTACTCTTATTCCATTGGTAGATGAACTCAATTGACTGCTCGAACCCGACAATATCCCGCATCGACATTGTTTTCTAAATGTTCTTTTTTTTAATTATTCGTTAATCGAATGCCACATGGTAGAGATCCTGCACGGTGCCCGAATACTTTAAGCCCTGAATATTGTACTTCTCTGTCCCTAACAGTCGTCTATGAAGTCAAGTAAGAAGAAGAAGCGAACATCATTCAAGAGGAAAAGCAGCAAGAAAGGAGCAGAGGTCAGTCCTGTGATTCTTTAAAAGGATACCGTGGATATCTCTCTGATTATAATGCACATACGAAACACATTGTTTCTCATTCTTAACAGTCTGAACTTCTATTTGTGTGTTACTTTTGCGGTTTTCCATGAGACACACTCTGAACCACTCAAAATAAACCCTTATTCATAGAAACTCATTTGTATTTTTTATAGACAGATAGATATTGATAGATAGCTTTTTGGTGTTTCTGTTCATGGTTAAACAAATGTCCGGGGCTCTATTCTCAGCCGACAAAAAGGTATCCGAACATCTTCTTCTTCTTCTCTGACAGGAAGGACGGCAGTGGAGGCCGTTCATAATCCGGCCCATTCCCTCACAGCTGATGAAACCATTGCTTGTGTTTGTAAACCCTAAAAGTGGAGGAAACCAGGTATTCTTGAACAATGCCAATATTTGCAAGAAAGGTGTCCGTTCACGTTAACCTTGTCATATACTGGTGACTATTCCAGGTTGTACACTACCTCTCATTCAATGACAGCTGGAATAGACGCAGCTGATACCTAGATACGGATAATGAATAAATAAATATTGTAGTGGCAGTGCATGGATTGGAACAAAAGCTCTGAGATGAACACATTCATGTTTTAACTTGACTGTTACGAAACAGTGTCTCCGTCTATGTGCTAGCACTGGACTGGTAAATTTAGCTTGTTTCCCAGAATCTTATTTGTTTCACTGTCTGAAAGGGCACGAAGATCCTGCAGTCCTTCATGTGGTATCTGAACCCTAGACAGGTGTTTGACCTCAGCCATGGAGGACCAAAGGAGGGGTTGGTCTCTCTTGCACCCACACACACACACACACAATGAATATATATTGGTGATTCTAGATACACTTTGCTGAACTGACCACAAACTGTTGTATATCTTCCAGCTTGGAACTGTATCGTAAAGTCCATAACCTGAGGATCCTGGCCTGCGGAGGTGATGGCACTGTGAGTAATAACACACATACACACTTTAGTGTACCAGTAGGACATGCAGTCCATTGCAATCCTCTACATTGTGTGTGCGCAGTGCAACAGCTCATTTAATCAAGTTAGCAAGGAGGAGTGAAACCCTCATAAGTATTCAACTGAAGAGTAATTCCTAATGGATACCTTCGCGTTTTCTAATGTATATGTGTGAATGTGTTGAACCAGGTGGGCTGGATCCTGTCTTGTCTTGATGATCTGAAGTTAAACCCTCAGCCTCCCGTTGCCGTGTTACCGCTTGGAACAGGAAACGACCTCGCCAGGACTCTCAACTGGGGAGGGGTGAGTATGATCGCTGACCCATCCATATTGCAAACTTTTTACTTTTTAGTACTGTAGCTGCCACAACAGAGGAATTACATTAACTATGGTGATGCAGATCTTCTTCTGACTTGGTATTCCTTGGAGCATTCACGCTTCCTTTGTTTGAGACACACCCTAACCCTAACCCCCTAACCCTAACCCCTAACCCTAACCCACGCTACAAAATGTATTCAGGTCAAGAATATAGATTTCATTGTTGCAAAGCATTTGTAACATGTTTTTATGTATAATGAAATCAACTAGGCGATGTTGACTAGACTTTCACTACATGTTACTGACTTAAAAAAAAACAAAAAACTAGTATATGGCAGAGTGACAAGGACAAAAACAACAACTGTCCTTGTTTGGGCCTGTTTAACTTCATCTGGTCCAAGATTGCTTGCCATCAGTGATGGACCAGTGAATTCTGAATTATACTGGACTAAAATAAACTGTCAGGACATCTGTCTGAGAGGTGAATCTTAAGAGTCACTGGACCATGCAGCAAGACGATGACCCCAAACACACACAAAAGAGTGGTTCATTCGTTTAACGTTAAGGATTCATTCGGTTCATTCGTTTAACGTCAATGTCCAGACCTTAATCCAGTTCTTCTCAAACTTTTTTTGGTCATCCCCCACTTTGAACAAGGGGTAATTTTCAAGCCCCACCTGCTGCAGCAAATTCTGACAAGCTACCCAAATTTATTGAACTGACACAAAGTAATGTTATACTTCATAACAAATCAAAAATCAGTATCACCAAATAACAGTCAACAGTGCATAAAATAATGAAACACTGTTTGTCATTTGCAATAAAGCATAAAAACAACAAAGCAAATCCATTTGTCAAGGCTGGTGAGGAAAGTGAAATTTTTCCTGCATTAGGAGCCTATTTTCCACTGCACACCTTTTCAGAACAGGGTAACAAGCTTGACACTGCCACTCTTAAATCCTGCTCAGTGTTGAGCTGGGATCTAGGTTTTTGTTTTCAGTGAAGCAACAGCTGAGAAGCTGACAAAAGAGGAGAATGCAAACCACTCTATGACAAATGAGTGGATACACCCTCTCGACTCCATTTCCACTGGACGCGCTCCAATTTAAGTCAGTGTGAATGTTTCCACCAGGTGCACTGCAGCGTGTTTCTGAAGCGTCCCAGAAGCGTGGTTCTGCACCACGTAAATATAGGCGGCTGTTCTATTTTCTCTGCCTCAAAACCGCATCAATACAAGTAGATCGCGTCGTTGAGGCAGGAAGTCCATCACATAGTGGATGCGGGGTTATTGTCAAGAAAGAAGACGCATTAAACAGAATATTTCCTGCCTTGTGTCGCACCCCACCTGTCATGTCTCCATTGTGTCTGTGAAGGTTCTCAGTTATCCAGGTGAATAAAGGAAAATTCTATTGAAGTCCAGTTGCCTTTATTCACCGGATGACTTTATTCAATGCCTTTTGGATTAATGTCTCCATTTCCCAACAGTGGGGCGCACCCCACACTTTGAGAAGCACTGCCTTAATCAATTAGAAATGTTGTGGAAGGACCTAAAGCAAGCAGTTCATGTGAGGAAACCCACCAACATCTCAGGACTCAATTGGCTCTGTACTGACAAATGTAGACGACTGATTAGCAGTTACTTGAAACCTTTGGTTTCTGTTATTGCTGCACAAAAGAGTCACACCAGACGCTGAAAAAAACAAGGGTTCACTCATTTTCTTTTTCATCGATATTTACAGTTGATTCATTTTCTCGATTAAACAAAAAAGCATGAAAAAGCAAGTTTTTGGATTACCTAGTTATTTTTAACCATCTATCTGTGCATGCGTGCCTAGGGATACACAGATGAACCTCTGTGCAAGATCCTGTCACACGTTGAAGATGGAACCATTGTCCAGCTAGACAGGTGGAATCTACAGGTTGAGCCAAATCACAGTGCAGGTGCTGAACCAGACGAACAACAGACTGATAAGGTTGGTGCACATACACACACTTGCAAACATCCACATTGACTCAGAGCTGATCTGGCCCACTACGAATCATTACTGTGTCCATCCAACACTGATTGTGGGTGTATGTGTGTTCTTTCAGCTTCCCCTGGATGTGTTCAACAATTACTTTAGCCTTGGATTTGACGCCCACGTGACTTTAGAGTTTCACGAATCAAGAGGTACATTTAGATAATATCAGTAAATACAATGAAAAAGGCTTTATTTTGTACTGTATGTGGAGTGTTCTGTTGATTTACTGTCTTACTGGTTCTGTGTGTTTCAGAGGCCAACCCAGAGAAATTTAACAGTCGTTTTAGGAATAAGATGTTCTATGCTGGGGTGAGTGCATCTTTCAGAATTCTGAACTATGGAAGACTAAAATGCTTAATGACAGGAATAGGTAAAACGACTGCTACAAAAGAACACTCTGTACAATTCAGAGCATGTTAAAAGTTAATGTGAAAAAAATCTATTCTGGTCTCTGCATTCCATTTGCTATTTGCCTTTGCTACACACACACACAAAAAAAATATTTTTGGACAATTGCCTTTCCTGCATCAGTGTTGGTATCCTTCTCTGAAGTTATACACTAAATTTAATCATATATAAGAGTTGCACTTAAATTTCAGGATGTTCTAATTATTTTTTTATGACACACATAACTCAAACTTAAATGCTGCGGTGACTTAAATACTTTGCATGTGAAGATTTACATGGTGAAAAGTGTAATGTGCAAGCAGCTTTATCTGTTTGAATTATGTGGGTTGTGTGAAATCACAGTAAGAGCTTAAGGTCTCAGCAGTCTGTGACTTTGTTTCTGTCTCACACAGACAGCCTTCTCAGATTTCCTGATGGGAAGCTCCAAAGACTTATCAAAACACATCAAAGTAGTGGTGAGTTGCTTTCTATTCTATTCTATTCTATTCTATTCTATTCTATTCTATTCTATTCTATTCTATTCTATTCTATGGACCCTTTTATGGACTACATCATGACTGCGTCACAACAGTCAGCTGGAGGCAAAAACCACAGTGGTCGCCATTATCATGTCACCGCATTGTAGGGCACCCATGGTTGTCTATTACAACATATTAATAGGAACGTATGTATTGTTTTGCCTTCAGCTAAGCCCCCCACACATCATAGTGTTTACTAACACATTTTATCAATATATAGATCATAAGTCTTCAACAAGGGATCTGCAACCCCTAGGGGGTTCCAAAATCTTTGGTTGATTTCCCCTTTTTTTAATGTATCTTTTAAACTTTCCCCCACAAATTTAAATTTCTTTAAACACACATTAACATGGGTCCAACATATTTCAGTAAAGGGATAAGGGATAGCTTAATATTGAATGCAAAATGATGATGATAATAATAATGTATGTTTATAAATAGGCCGAGTTTACTATAGAACACATACAGTAGGCAGAGGGTCCCTACTTAATCTCTTCATCAGTTTGGGGGTCGTTGGCCTGAAAAATGTTGAAGACCCCTAATATAGAGGGTATGCATTGATGTCACTGCTGCCCAGGGTCATGCCCTTGCAAAAACATGGTGAAATGTATCAGTAAATACAGTGAGACCGGGGAAGATGTGAATTATCAGATCAAATTAAGGACAGTTGGATTGGACAGTGGTCCATATGAACTAGTATGGATTTGGAAAAGTGGATGAGCCTCAGTTTCATTTAGTTTAATTTAGTTTTAGGTCATTTCAGTTATGATAAATGTAGCTAAATAAAGTTTATTGTGTTATTGTTATTTATTGTTGGTACTGAAATAGTTACTGTTGGCCATAATTTAGATGCTATTAAAGCTTATGATTCAAACTAATGCAGCAAATCTCCATGCTCATCTGTCACATTTTGCTCAGTGGCTGTAACCATGGAGACTTCGCTTGCTTCACGTGCATATTTTCTATTCTATTCTATTCTATTCTATTCTATTCTATTCTATTCTATTCTATTCTATTCTATTCTATTCTATTCTATTCTATTCAGCTATGTCTCTACAGAAGTTCATCCATACTGTTTTCTTGTCTTCTTCCTGCCACATTTTTAAATGTAAGCTGTAAGATGACAGTTAAATTGACTGTATTTGCTCCACCTCTGCTCCACCACCAACACCATCGTCTCTAGTGTGATGGGACAGATTTGACCTCGAAGGTTCAAGACTTGAAGCTGCAGTGCCTGGTCTTTCTCAACATACCCAGGTTAGTCAGTGCCAATTGAAGCAATACAGATAACTGTTTTTTACATTATCCCTTACCGTATCGGTTGCTAATGCTATTATATTGTGGGAAAGCTAAATTTCTGATTAACATTTCATAGTGGGATTTGTAAGATAAGCAAATCAACACCCCTGCATTAAAATGATTTCCAGCATTCATAACACTTTTATATCAGGATCATTTTTAAAAAATCATTCTGATGCAAATGCACCTCCTCTGTTATTTTTGCAGCTTTGAAATAAAACCAACCCTGTCTGTGTAACTTAATTCACACCTATTGTGGGAAACCAATACCAGTTATTAACTTTAAATGTCAGTAGATTTAGACATTCTATCATTTTAAAGGAGTTTATATCAAATCAAATGTGCAGATGAAATATGAAACATTGCTGGCCCGCCCCTTTGAAATTTAAAAAACGTGTGATGTGATCTTTATACTGAGTTATATACTATATACTATATACTATATACTATATACTGAGTTATACAATTGGACTAATTGCTTGGGTTCTAGTATATACAGTCACTGGATGGAATTTTGTTTTAATCACAAACTGTATATACAGTAAATATGCACAATGCATCCCCATATCCTTGCATTGTCCAAACTGACAGCCTTTTCTCGGGGATACGAGCAGTGCCATCTTGCGAATTTGGAGTCTGTGCAGTATCGTGCAAGAGTGGAGCCACAAGGGGCCACATTATCGATGACCCAGACCCACATCCAGAGTCACTCGTGTTTTCCTTTTTCTTTATACTTTGCTCTACTTCGACCAGTTACAAAGAAGTGGATTATACACTGTACTTATTATTCATCATTTTTTTCCAACTGTCATTGTCCTACGAGATTGCTTCGTGGAGTGGTTGGCTCATGTACCATTCACTTTAATGGAGGGGGTGGAGCTTATAACCTATACTGCAGTCATCCTACCAGAGGGAGCTGTAGTTGCTTTTTCTTCACTTTTGAGTTCTGTCAACCATTTTATTTACTCTCTATGGTTTAATCAGTTGTTATCATCCTCAGAGTGATTGGTCTTTTCTCTGGTTTTGCTGCACCCAGAGAAGATTTGATGTACTGAATTAGTTTATCTTTACATCCAAGAAATATTTAAAATGTTTTCATGTATTTAAGGTTCAATAATTATGAAATGTGCTATATGTTGTTTTCTACAGGTATTGTGCAGGGACCACACCTTGGGGAAACCCTAGTGAGCATCACGACTTCGAACCTCAACGCCATGATGACGGTTACATTGAGGTCATTGGATTCACTATGACCTCACTGGTACGGAGCTCTCACTGTGTCCTGGTTGCATTGTAACCAGGGAAATTAACTGCCACAGAGACTGAGTTATTTAATGCAATGATATCTTTAATTAGACCCAGTTGTTTAAACTTGCCACCGTTAGTTAAAACTAGATTATAAAAATGATGGAAATGAGTAAAAATTGGCCATGTGACGTGATGTTGTCTTTCTCTGTCTGTATGCGTGGGTAGGCAACACTCCAGGTCGGAGGCCACGGTGAGAGGTTGAATCAGTGTCGAGAAGTCACCCTTACAACTGCAAAACCTCTTGCAGTACAGGTACATACTGCACATATGCTCATTACTGTAATGATCCCTTGAGTTTTCCTTTGCTTGCAATTTGTACAATGACAGTAAAGGCATTATTCAATGAAACTGCTCCCCAGTAACATCACAGTCTATTGCTGATGATTATGGACTGTATACCAGTCAGCCACAACATTAAAACCACTGACAGGCAAGGTAAATAACACTGACCATCTTGTGACAGTGCATTGTTCTGCTGCAAAACATTTGGACCTGACATTCATGTTAGTGTAACTTAGACATGTACCAGCCATCTAGACCAGACCATGCACCCCCAACCCGTAGTAATGACACTTCTTGAAGGTTGCAACCATCCCCAGAAGGATGCAGCCTGACGCAGACACACGCAAAAAGTGGTTTACAAAACATGAAAAACAGCACAAGGTGGCCTGGTCTCCAAATTTTCTAAATCCCAACTGATCAAGTATCTATAGGATACACTGAAACAAGCCTGATCCACAGAGGCCCCTCCCTTCAACCCATACAACCAAAAAGCCCCCACTACCAACATTATTACACATTATTACACAATATTAATATTGGTCATAATGTTATGTCTGATTGGTGTATATACATTTAAGCAACATGGGTATTAATTTTACTGGCTAATTGAAGGATTTATTGATTGGTTAATTTGTATGTACTTTTGTACAGGTGGATGGTGAACCTTGCAGACTTGCTCCCTCTGTCATCCACATCAGCCTTAGAAACCAGGCCAACATGGTTCAGAAAACCAAAAGACAGACCTCACTACCGCATCTCAATGAGTAAGTCATTGTGGCACGCATGCAAGTAAACATCGCTGTACAAGTGGTGGGCATATCTAAACCTAAATTTACAACAAAAATAAGCCATCACAAGTACAAATAAAGAACCATTTGTAACCTTTAAGAATTACTTCGCCAAAACACATCTACAAAGCCCAGTGCAGTTCTATGTAGGCATTCTTTGGATAAAACTCAGATCAACCTGTATCAGAATGAACAGAAGAAATAAGTATGGAGATATATATAATGGTTTATAGTGGGATATAATGGTTCATGATCTGAAATATAACAATCTGTAAAACGGTAGAACGGTGCATAGGGAATATACTGTCTGTTCTGATCTGCCAAATGAAACAAAGATTATTGGACCTGTGCTGGCTTTCAGTTTTTTAAGGTAAGAAAGTGTACTATTCTGCAATGATCAAGTCAGTGAGGCAATCCAAACCCAGTCGAGCATTAGTAATGTGTCTTTTGCGAACGAGTCGGCTCTAAGAGGCTGTTCCTTGTGGTGAATGAGGTGAGCCGATTCCTGTAGTGGCGAGCCAAATCTTCCTCCTGCTAAGCTCTGCTGAGAATCCATGGAGGCAGGGGTGGGACTTTATGTTGATGGACACACAATGCGGGCAAATCACAGGTGAGGACAGATAGACAGTCTAGGATCATACCATCAAGAAGGAAGGGGGACGATGCTCCAAAGAAAGCAAGAAAGTAAAGGGAATAAGTCAAAACTTGACATCCAGGCTGAACCATCTGGTATTTCTGAAAGACTTTTATCTAAAGCGTCATTGTCTTAAGACTTAAAATAGTCAACCTCCCAGTACTATCCCATGCCAATTTGGATTTGAATACCTTTAAATTAAGGCTGATACTTTGGACTTTAAAGTATTTTCTAACAGTATTACATTTTTTTTTTCTCTTAATGTACCATTGAAATCAAAAATGAAAAGTCTGATTCTGTATAAATCAGACTGAATGAATATGATTAATTAGCTGTTTTTCCAAGAAGCATTATGAAGATGTCCTTATCCTTTGTTCTTATCCTGTGACTGAGTACTTGGGATAACAGAACATGTGTGCTACATGAACTGCTTATTAAAAGTGGTATTGTTTGTGTTTCAGTCAGCAGCCAGTCCCGGAGAAGCTGAGGATCAGAGTCAACAGGATCAGTATGTCTGACTACGAGGCATTACACTACGACAAGGACAAACTACGCCAAGCATGTAAGGAGAGATGCTCGCACTTGCACTCATTTAGCATGTTTTTTTTTTTTTTTTTTGGTAGCCCTGTTCTTGCTTTTTATAATAAACTGCAGGAAGTTTAGCCCCGACAGAACTCTGCATTTCTTCAGTTCATTTCAGGTGTGTTGGCGCACTCGGGTTGGTTCTGGGCCGCTAATTGACTTGGCCTTTTTAAAGCTTATTCTGCCTCAACTTTGAAAGTGTGCTTAGTGTCACTCTCTATTCGAAAGACCCATTTCCAAGCTTTAAATTCCTTGCTGATGTCTTATGATATTGCTTTAATACAGTATATCCACATAATGTTCCCTCGTGATGTCTAATCTATTTTCTAATGTGCGGCAAAGGGCTGCCAGGTACCATGGCGTTAATGCATTGTTTGTACAGATGAAAGTGGTGCATTCAGGCTTTTGGAAATCGTTGACTTGTGGAGGTCCAAGGTTTTATCTGAGGTCCTGGCTGATTTATTTTTGATGAGTCTGAAGGTAGGCCTTGAAATGCTGTACATTGACAGATGCACCTTTTCCGTGACTAAAAGGATGTCACACTAATTTTAAGCTATGATCACAGAATTTGATTTGCTCACAGCAGCCTTACAGTATATTCAGATATGTATCTTAACTGCTCATTGCTGGAATGCAGCTACGTATGTGCTGACATGGAACATGTCCCTGATATAAAAACTAAAGATACAAAGTGGGCAGTGATGGCATCGCATCAATGGTGCTTCAGGGATACGAAAATGGAATGCTCCACCTCTACTTTCAATCCTTGTATAGTTTGCAGCAGTACATTCATTGCATTCACGTTATTCATGTTAGGTGAGAGTTTTGACACAGGGTGGCACTGTTACATTTGCTTCACTGTAAACTGTACACCACTTTACAGTTACAATCTCACATCTTCCCATTCGTTCACATATCGGTTCCGTGGGCTGAGTGCCTGGGAGCAACTTGGGGTTCGACATCTGGTATAATAATAACAATAATACATTTTATTTAAGAAGCATCTTTCAAGTCACCCAAGGACACTTTACAGAAAGGAACAGATGAATACAACAATAGACAGAAACATCACTAGACACAGAAGGAAAAACAGCATTCAAACATCCAAATACAAGAAATACACAATAAGCAACATTCAAGCATTAATGGACGGACAACTTTTAATAATCCTGCATGAATAAAATAAAACTTGGAAATGCAGAAGGGAGAAGTAGTGCGGTGTGGGAGTTAAGGGTGGAAAGAGTAAGCAATTCTGAACAGGTGGGTTAGAGTCTAGTTTTGAAAACAAGGAGAAAGTCAATATTAAGGATGTTTGACTGTTAAGAGTTCCAGAGCTTGGGAGTAGAGTGGTTGAAAGCTCTGCCACTCTTGGGATGACATCCAAACTCTTAACCTGAGGGGAGGGGGGAGACTGAGGAGCTATTGATGAGAACAGGGAAGCGGTCAACTTTGGAAAGTGTAGATGGGGTGCCAATTAGAAGAATTTCAGTTTTATCACTTTTTAATTTCAGGAAGTTGGAAGTGAACCAGGATTTGATTTCAGAGAAGCAGGCTGCAAGGGAGGTGGGTGAGAGTGTAGAGTTAGTTTACTAAAGAGGTAGAGCTGGGTGTCATCGGCATAGCATGAGAGGTGAAGGGTTTAGATTTGCGGATGAGGTCAGTGATTTGAAAGTCACCCAGAAGTTGGAAACTGCTGGCAGTGCTGTGGAGGTGAAGATGAGGGGAGAGGAAGTGCAAGTGAGGAGAGAGTGGCCCTGAGTATAACTCTTGGTGGAAATTTTATCATTAAAAAACTGCATTAAGGAGTTACAGGTGTCAGTTGAGTATGTCCTTGGCCCATCAGCGGAACCAATGAAAGATGGCAACAATATGCATCTCTCATCTATATTTCTTTTACACTCACTCCATCATGTTTATAGAATATACAGACATTATAGTAGAGGTTTGGATGTAACTTTCATCACTTTGTAGTATTTTTGAATGCAGTGCAGGGGTGAATCTGTCAAAATCTGACTGGGTTTCTGTTGGCAAAGCTGCAACTTTTGTCTTTGTTTCCCTCACTGAGGTATTAAGTATCAACGAGATGTGT
Source organism: Mugil cephalus (assembly GCF_022458985.1). Taxonomy (NCBI): domain Eukaryota; kingdom Metazoa; phylum Chordata; class Actinopteri; order Mugiliformes; family Mugilidae; genus Mugil; species Mugil cephalus. The sequence continues at coordinate 3,142,617 of NC_061792.1, forward strand.
GGGTTCAGGAGAATCTCGCTCACTCTAACAGCTCTTAAGGCTCGAAGAGCTGTGTGAAGTAGCGTTGTGCTGGTGGAGCAGGCGGCTGGTATGGCCTGCAATAAATCCCATTTTGGACAAATGTTAGGCTGCAAAGTTGAGATGTCACTGACCCATTCACCCATTCAGGTGGACAAAATCATTAAGTCAACATGTGTTCATCACATCGATAAAGGTGGAGCCGATTTTAAATGAAAAAAAATTTCTCCCCCCATATCAGTAGTCTCAACACATAACGTTTCATTTAAAATTTGCAACTAAAGCTATCAAAAAGTATAGAGGTATAAAATGTATGATGTTATCTCTGATATGTAGTCGACTGCAGCTCAAAGTAGCAGAGACATCAAAACCGTGGATGGTTAATTAGAGCAAAACACAGCCTTTATGCACCATACAAAACACAGGTGTGGGGGGTTCTGAATCACATGACAGTCCTGGGTGAAACTAATTCTGTGCAAACAGGGCTTTAATCTCTAAATTTCAAAATAATATTGGAAGATTTGATTTGCACCGTTCAATTTGTTGTAGAAAACCTTATGGTTATAATTGTGAATGTTATAATTGCTACATGGCATTCCTTTAAATGCTTTTGGTGTAATTAATGGAACACTGGAGTAGTCCTCTGGGGTTGCTACTACTCAGGATGACTTTTTGTGGGACTGTTATTTAACCCGACAAAATGCAATGGGACACGAGACAATGGAAGCTGACCTAACTGTCTGTTATGGATTGAGACGGCGCACACTAATCTGCCAAAGGGAACTGGGTTGTAAGCTACTAGCTGTAACTCTTTAGCACACACAGCACTGCACCAGTTGTAGCCATTCCTGAACGCTTTCAGAATTGTGTCAAGTTGCGTTATCCTACATGTGGAAATACCATTCTTAATGGGTGTTCATGGTCTTGTGATGGAAACAATGCATAGGTTAGGAGGTATGTGTCAAAGTAACATCTGCATGAACGCCAGGTCCTGAGGTCTCCCAGAAGAACTTTTGACAATTTTTTCTGCTCCTAGCACATCAGCTGTGAGGATCCATAATGGTTCGCCTGATCTGTGTATTTGATTACCTTCACATGAAGTGCCACGTCTGCATCATTCCAATGCTCTGTAGCTACAATTAGTAGTGGCACTCTCAGTGACCAAAGGGCTTCAGATGAGCACCACTGTATGGATTTCAAAGCGCCGTTGGATAATTGTCTTGTTCTTCTGTATCTGCAGCTATTCCTCTGGGTCTGATCGTCGTTCCCGGTGACAGTGACTTAGAAATCTGCAGAGAACATATTCAGCGTTTGCAGGAGGTAAGGAGAAGTTCTGTTTCACTAACCAAGCTGTGTGCATGTGTGTGCCTTGGAATACGGTCCTCTCTACCTTCTTTACTTTCTTACACTTTTATCTTCACCTCTAGGACTCCTGCTCTGTCCAACCCTCCTTCAGATGTTTGGGGCTGCAGGTTGGTAGTTAGATGTCATTTGTAGTGTGCTTGTTGTTTGGTTCAGAGCAGGGGCAGACTGGAACATAAAATAGGTCCTGGCATTTTGGACTAGACCAGGCCACCCCATTCGATAACACACACCATTTTGGTCTTTGTCTTAGATTCTCTGAATTGTAGTTTACATTGTCTTTAGCTGCCTAGGCTACATACAGTAAATACTGTCCCAAACTCATTTTTCCAGGTCTAAAAAGTAGCTTAGTAAAGTACAGAATGAACCTCAGCTTATTTTCTCATCCAATCACTGTACATGATGTCTTATAAATTACATCTCATCACATTTGGCATCGTTTGCTTGAAGAGCAAGTTTCTTTTTTTCTCGCAGTTTCTCTGTGCTTCCTTCACGTTTAATGTCCATCTCAGAAGATCCTAACAGATAACGTTACATTCATCCTACATTGTACTGCACACCGATGCACCGAGCTTATGGGAGGAAGTGTTTCATGATATAATTGGGCAAGCCGCGTGTCAGTGAAGAAAATAACCAATGTGCCACACGGACTAGCGTGTGACAAGGACTCGTGGTTAGGTTAGGAAACAAAATTTTCCATGTAATTGGGCCGCTCATCACCAATATATAATTATTCGTCACAAAGAGTCAGGACTGTCGGCCCAAATAGCACATCGGCACACCGGGAAAATGGCCAATCTTTTCCTTTCTCAGGCACATAGTAAGCTAACTGTTAACGTCAACATTTTGACATTCATTTTATTACAAAATCTTCCAGGTAATGTAAGATTGAGTCAAATTCCATTACATGAGACATGGAGTTTACCTTTCCAGTTCCCAGAATTTTTGGTTGTGTCTCAGTTGGCACAGAGCAAATGTAGAAATTTGTAACATTGCAGATACCATATTACTGATTAGTCAGTTTTGTTCATGCCTTTCAAAATGGTGATCATTCTTAGGAAACATTGCATAAATGTCCATGCTTATACAGATTACATTCATCCATGAAGCCAGATGAAACAAATCAGTTACTCAAATAGCAAGCATGCCTAAAGTCACGAAGGCTTGAATGTCCAGTAACTTTCTATTTCTAAACTCAAAACAAACCCAGAAGTCATTGCATTTGGCCCTAAACACCTTTGAGCTTCAATATCTAATCATTTGTTTCTCTGGGTGGCATTACCTTGGCCTCCAGTACCACTGTGAGAAACCTTGGTGTTTTATTCAAGCAGGACATGTCTTTTATATCTCACATAAACCAAGTGATCCAGACTGTCTCAAAGTCATGCTGAAAAAGTAGTTCTTGACTTCTTTAAAGCTCAATTACTGTTATTCATTATTATCAGGTTGTGGAATAGCTATTTCTAATTCTCCAACAGATTTAAAATGTCACTGTGTGACAACTGATGGAAATTGGCAAGAGACATCATATAACTCCAGTCTTCGATGTGACGTTTGATTAAAATATCTGCAATTAGTATGCAAATTCTAGCATGAATGGTTGTCTGTGGATTTCTGCATGTGTGGAATCATTACTTAATGTATTATTTACTTGTGTGTTTCATCGTGTTTATGGTATCATCTTTGTATGTAGAATTTGTATGTAGAAAATTTTTTGGTGAGTCTATAGTATTGGTTTTCTGGTTTGTTACCTGTTTCTAATCTGTCAGATGGGTCCCAGTTTGTCAACAACAATTCTTATACAAAAGTCTGTGGAATTCCACTGGGATTTGTGCTATGACCAATACTGTTCACATTATGTATGCTTACCATTGACAAAGGAGGAGATAGAAGCCACAGATATCAAGGCACTAATCATGGCAACACAAGAACAGGCCCTAAGTACAAGAGCCATGGAGGCCAATATCTACCAGAGTAGATCAGACCCAAGGTGTAGACTTTGCAAACATGCCCCTGAGACAGACACATAGTAGCAGGTGTAAGATGCTAGCCGTGCATACATGGTGAAGTCCATCAAGTGGCTGGGATAGTGTACAGGAACATCTGTACCCAGTATGGTTGGAATATAAGTACCAAAGTCCCAAATGGGCCATACCACAGAATGTGGATGAGAACAACAAGGACAAGGTTCTGCAGGACTTCAGCTTCCAGACTGATAAACAGGTCCTGGCTAGCCAACTGGACATAGTGGTGGTGGACATAGAGCAGATGAGGGTGGTGGTGATAGATATGGCGATACCAGCTGATGCCAGCATCAGAAAGAAGGAACATGGAAAGGTTGAGTAGTCCCCATGGTAGTGGGAGCACTAGGGTCAGTGGGAGAGTGGCTCCAACAGACCATGTGTGCTGTCAAACCTATTTCGTTTGACAGCAGTAATAGAAATCAATCAGTAAATCAGTCACACATAGAATGAGATACTGTATGACATGCATGGCCTGTCTTACCTGCTGGCCTCAGACAATATAAAAACAAATATGAATACTATTTCAAATGTTGACAAACCATCAAATTCCTAAGCAAATGTTGAGTGGGGATTTTTACAGAAAGGTTTTCTCTGACTGCAGTGCTGATAGTCAGTGTGAGTGCCTGGCAAGCTGGTCTCTGTTTCTCAGGGCTGTTACTAGTGGTCTACCAACCCTGCTTTGAATTCACACACAGGCTAACACGTACTCTGATGTAAGCATAACAAGCGCCCACACGGGTGCAGATGGGTTATCCATTACACAACACATGAAATACATGAATGCATAATATAAAACCATGTTTGAAACAGGATCAGCATAAGAAAAGAACAAACAAGCAAACATACCCTTAATCATTCAATAGTTCTATAGAATTAGAGCAGTTCTATTGTTAAAACAGTATTAAAACAGAAAATGCCCAATATATATATATATATTTATTGGACACTCTCTAAAAGCCTCTCATTATTACTCATTTAGGAGCTATAGATATATTAACATGACATATTATGGTATTATTTGGGTCTCATTTCTGTGATTTCAACTATAACTGCTGTACTTATTTGGTTTCCTGTGCAATGAAGGATCGACTTGTTTTAAACATGAAGTGGCATCTGTCTGCTCATGTTTGTTGCTCTCATTTTGGCCATTTTTATAATGAATAATTAACACATAAGTGGATGTTTTTTTCTATTGTGCAGGTTGACAAAATAAGTTAAAATAAGTGTCTTTGTCATATGCTAAATATCACATGAACATTGCCTCTCTGTTATGATGATGCACTTTTGAAACTTGTCACAAATCAAGACCAATGTTTGAAAGTCATTTACTTTAAAAGGTAAAAACAATAGATAATGTTATACATTACACGTCTGCTAAAGGTTATATTTAGCCAAACTGTGCTGGAATAAAAGTAACACAGCTTCAGTTTGTTTTGCATGAGTGATAGCAGACCGCCTAATAAAAACACTTATTCTTTATTTATTTATTTTTTGGTTAGCTACAAAGACAGAGTATTTTAAAAGGCTCCCATTACAAATGAATAGACATCACTTACAGTGCTCTTTCCTTTACAGACGATCATCATGTTTTTTTCAAGATGTTAAGAAATACCAGCACATTGGCAGGTCTCCATCTCTCAAACATTTCTAAGTGCAGTGACAAGAGCTGGTGCTTATCGTGAACTTAAAATCAGTCTGAAATGAAAATGAGGTCAGAAAGCAACTTTAGTTGGAAATATATCATTTTTTTATTGTTAAAATAATTAAGGAAAAAAATGCTATCAAATCACTATCACTATCATTATTTAAAATCCAAACAATACGCAAAATGACATGCTGCTGAACTAACTCTCTTTTATACAAGCTTTTATAGTTTCAAATTACTGTGTTGTACAGATTTGTTCTTATTAGCCTTTCAACCATTTTTCAAAAGAACATGACAACATTAAGGGCAGGAAGAAGACAGAAAAGAGGAAATAAGAAAATATGTTATGGTGATGTGATGAGCAGAATCAGCAGTAGCTGATTCCTGACTCTTGTGTCGAGATAAAAACAGACATACAGTTTTGGTTCTGTAGAGGTTAGTTTCACCTCATGCGTCTGTGTAATGATCACTTGTGTGTTTCATTGTGCTTATAGTATTGTCTTTGTATGTAGCAAAACTGATTGGTGAGTCTATTGTACTGTTGGTCAGCCAGATCCCAATTTGTCAACAATGATTCTTCTACTTATACAAAAGTCTATCAAGGAGTTCTACAGGGTTCTGTGCTACAACCAGTCTTCACATTATACAGTATATGCTTCCCCTTGGCAATATTCTTGGGAAACATTGCATAAATTGCAATTGCTATGCAGATGACACACAGTTCTGTTTATCCTTGAAGCCAGACAAATCAGTCAAACATAGTCAAACACCGATCATGTACTAAAGAAATGGGGGCTCGAATGAAACGTACATAGTAACTTTCATATACAGTACCATGCAAAAGTTACTACTACATTAAAATACGTGTCCAGGACTGTCTTCCTTCTCCTGCAAAATAAAATTAGAAACATCCTGTCAAAGGTTGATGCTGAAAAGCTAGTCCATGCCTTTAAGGCTGTATTACTGTACTTGATTATTGTTGAATATTGCATTGCGAACTGTTGTAAAAGCTCAGTTTGTCTTTTGATCCTTAATTCATCAAAAGTTTAAATCTAATATTCAGTTAAAGAAACACTTTTATTTTCCATTCATTCTTTACTTATTCAACTAGACCTTCTAGTTAAGGAGTCTCTTTGAGGAATTGTGCTCTATTAAAAAAAAAAAGTTTAAACCTGGTGCATCCATTCTGCATAATTTGATCACAAGTGGACAGCTTTGAACACACCTGAGACCTGTTGATGGCACATTTGAAGTCCAATTACATTTGAGATTTAGAGGTGTCCTACTATTCTTTTAGTAGTATGTGTCATAATGTGTTCTGGCCATTTAGACAGAAATTTTGCTGATTCATTCAGACAAAACACATTATGAATGCTTGCCACTAAAGGCAACAGTACCAACAGTGTCTAATCGTTAGTAGAGAGAACCTTTCAGTCTGGCAACCATGTAAAATGATTTCTGAATGAATGGTGACGCAGGAGCTGTTGAGTATAGGCAGTATTTAATGCGACTCAGGACGCATTGCATTCATTGCAAAGCACCAAAGGAATGTGGACTCATGCAACAAGTATGATCTCAATGCGTCCCAGGGCTGTTCACACCTGTCTTTACCTGATCAGATCGCCTGATCAGATCTTAATGCAAGGCCTGAACAGGCCCAAGGTGTGAATACACATACTTAGAAACTGTTCACTCAGTTGTGATTGGAGCACCCAGGATGCAATTCAGTAATTTGAATTTAATCGCCTATGTCAGTAGGAAGTTAGACGACCCTCCAGGAAAGCCAACTTTTCACTGCCTCATCCAGTATGGCTGTATAACACTTTTGATTTCTGACTTGCTCTGACAGTACAGCCACTTTTCTTAGAGACTACAGAGCGTAAGTTCAAACTCGGCAAATGTGTCAGTCTTAACTTCTAATTCCAGCATGTCTAAAGATAACTACTGCACTGTAACAAAATTGTTATAATCCACTACTTTGAGCAGGTAGTCTGAAACTTTCTGCTAAACCACTGTAACATGTTCAAATTTATCTCCGCGTTCCCCTTTTCTGAAGAACTGCGGGAACACAGCAGTCCTGACAACATTTAACAAGTAGTGGAGAAGACAGAAAAATAGACAGTATATCACACCTGCTCAATTCTCTTGTGGGTCACTCTTACGGATTTTCTTTTTTTCCCCCGTTAAGTTCTCTTTTCTTTCTCCTCAGTAGCGAGAGGGATTTTGCTGCTGTCATCTTCTGTCAGCCTGATTTGTGTGTTCAAGGGGAGGAAGTTGCTGCACTTTAACTGGCCCAAGCAACCTGAATTGTACCTAAAGCTTTTCCAGTTTGTTAAAGCAACCATTCCTACACCATTTTATACCTGTAATGCCTGAAAATGTACTGTATTTTAAGTGGTATCATTATTACATGCGTAAACACTGAACAACACAAATGGCCAAAAAGTTGAATCATTTCATCGTTAAATATGGTTTGGAGCTTGTAAATTGCTTGCACAACTACAACTCAATAATGATCCATATTGATTTTTATAAACAGAAAAAAGACAGGTCAGGAGCAGTAACAGTAATTAAAAATCAAAAGTTGAAAAGATTAATAGGTTGAGGACAAAAAAGAAATGCATAAAAATAAAACAACAATGGGAGGAAGAGAATTTAATTTTTTTTCTTTAATTTAAGCCCTGATCTGTGGACAGACAGGAGTCTTTGGTCTAAACATCTGAGGTGTCTGACAGTGAGCTGTGGGGGCAGGAGTTCACAGCAGGGCTATGCTCGATTAATGCTGGGAAAACAAAAAACAAGATTTTAAACTTGCTAGGGAGCGGGGATGAAAGAATCGTAGTGACATACTGTCTGTTTGTTGGTCTCGCTGTACAATTGTGAACTAATTGGCGACGGAGAATTTGAGTGATACCATGAGACAAAAAAAATGCACTAATGAGGCAAGTTGATGTTGAGATGTGGTGATTTTGACGGACATCAAATGAATATTATTTGCGGTTATGACTTGTAGTATAGTTATTGGGATTCATCTGCTACTCAGTCATTAATCAAATTCTCTCTGTTTGTTGTATACACCGATCAGGTATCACATGATGACCACCTTCCTAATATTGTGTAGGTCTCCTTTGTGTCTCCAAAACAGGCCTTCTGAGGGTGTCCTGTGGTGCCCCAAAATGTTTTTACTGGGGGCCTTCGGTTGATCTGTGTATCAAACTTGCTCCAGTGTATCCCAAAGATAATGGATCAGTTTGGGATCTAAGGAATTTGGATGTTTTTTGAGTTGTTCCTAAACTGTTTTGTGTGCCTGTGTTAGGCTGCATCCTGCTAGAGATGGTTGCTGCCATCTTTGCTTTGAGGTTGGGGTAACCAGGTCTCGTTTAATTGTGTGGTACACGTCTAAGCAACAACCACACGAATGCCAGGTTCAAACGTTTTCCAGCAGACCATTGCACTGTCACATCATCCGGGCACCTGTTGGGCTGGATAAGTAAGTGAATATTTTGTCATCAGAGTTGATGTGTTAGATGCAGTAAAATGGGCATGTGTAAGGATTTGAGTGAGTTGGACAAGGGCCACACATTTTCCTTTTCATAACGTGGATGGCCAGGTGCGTCACTTACCTGGGAAACACATGACACTAAGATACACTATGGAAAGGCGGAGGCAGTGTAATGATTTGGGCAATGTTCTACTGAGAAACTTTGGGTCCTGCCATTCATGTGGATATTACTTTCATACATACCACTTAACTAAGCATTGTTACAGGGTATAGTGTTTCCTTTCCTTTTTCCTGATGGCTGGGACCTCTTTCATTACCTTGGCATAACCTTGACCTCCAGTACTACTGTGAAAAACCTTGGTGTTATATTTGACAAGGATGTGTCCTTCAAAAATTAAATTAATAAATAAAGCAAGTAACCAGGACTGCATTCTTTTTTCTGTGCAATATTGTGAAAATTAGGAACATCCTGTCTCATCCTAATGCTGAGAAACTAGTTCATGCATTTGTGTCTTCCAGGCTGGATTACTGTAACTCATTACTCTCTGGCTGTCAAGCTCTTTAAAGAGCCTCCAATTGATTCAGAATGCAGCAGCAAGACCATTGATGGGAATTAGCAAGAGAGATCATATTACTCCAGTTTTAGCTTCTTTTTATTGACTCCTTCTAAATCAGATCGCTTCAGGCCTATTTGTGGTCCCCAGAATTTCAAATTTCTTGCGCCAAGCTCATATCCTCTATTTTCTTTTCTCTGCCACTGATCTCCTGTCCTCTAATTACTCTTATTTGTTTTCTCGATGTGCATGAATGATTGTTGGCACTTGATTTGTGATGAGTATGGACAGCAGACCGTATGAACTAGTCCGTGATTGATCAAGGCTTGATGTCATTCAATTGGCTTAGTACTATTCACGGTGGGTTGGAACTTCTGTTCAATCCATCCACTCTTCTTTTCTGCTGACTGTTCTGTCCTTCTTTTCTGTAGATAAATAGGTCACTGGAAAAAAAACAAAAAAAAAAACAAAGTTCCATTCTCACATCAACTAAGCTATTTAACAGCATAACAATCATCTGTTAATCTGTAATCTCTGTCTTTTTTTTTCTCATTCAGGAGGAGGCAGCCACACCAAAGATCCTTTCCTCACAGAAATTATCTCCAAAGTGGTGTTTCCTTGACTGTATGTACATCACAGCAATACTCTCCAACTGCTCCAATCAGGAATCTATATAACCATGTATACTACTCAAACGATTTGTTAATGTAACAAACTAACAAGTGATTTAACCAACAAATTGCTAAAATGAATGAAGAAATAAAAGGCCAGAGTTAGTTGCTAGAAGAATTTGACAACTGGTTAAACAGTTTCTTTGTCAGAACATTTATGTGGCTGCCAAGTGTGATTAGAAAACTGTATCATAAGCCCTTTATCCCTATCCCCGCAGCAAAAAACGTCGAACACAAGCGTGTCTCTGTGCTCGCATTCTCTCAAAATAACATACAGCATGATTGTATTAGGACTTGTTTATTAGGTAATGTCATGAATATTAACACTCTGCAAATTACCAAAAATATCACTGAGCAAGATCTGAAGATCTGGCTTCGAAAACAATGTTAAACATGACTGACTCACACACACACACAGATAGAAATGTCCTCACTCCGGTGGTGTAAAACTCAAATGGGTACTCGGAAAGATAGCTGACCAAAAGCACACACGCAAACACACACACTCTGCCTGTGTGAAGTCCTAGAGGAATTTAGCTGAGGACTGCAGTCAAAAAAGATACAGCAGGAAGCTGAAAAAGTGAAAAGGAAGAATATACTGACAACGTGTGAGCCGATGTTAGAAATTAAGTCTTCCTGATCTGCCACAAAAAGATAACCAGTAGGGATTGAAAGGTCTCTTGTCGATAGTTGTTTGACACATTACATGAATTTAGAAGAAACCCCTTAAAACAAAATAGATTACATTCATTACAGCCACTGAGACCAAAGGACAGCTAAAAGAGCTAATAAAAGAAACAAGACAAAAGTCCTTAGATGCATAGCACTTAACAGCAATTATGTACTCACAAAACGAATGGAAGTTCTCTTCCACATAGTGGAGTAATATGTTCCAAACTGATTCACTGAAAGAACTTTTTTCAGCTTTGGTGGCATTGCCTTGTCTTGTTACACTGAGTTGTTCTTACTATAATTGCTGCAACATTTGGTAGCAGGCACACTTTAACAAGGATGAAAGTTATTTCAGTTTTGTCCAGAAATTGTTATGTCTGTCTGAAACCATCTGCTATAAATAAGGGAATAGGTCTTTTTTTTTTGTTAACTATTATTATTATTAATTTATTTATTCATATTTTACAGCAGATGTTATTTCTTGTGTTAGCACTGTGTTTTTGTTTTTCTATTCAGCCACAACAGCAGATCGTTTCTACAGGATAGACAGAGCACAGGTGAGTCAACTCAAACTAACTCTACTCCGAATGTATATACATTCAGCCACATGACTTGTGACACAGAGATGACGCCTCCCATCTATTTCAGACGTTCTTCAACATGTTTTTCGTTCATTTCTCTTGTATAGAGGAATGAAATAGGAATTACAACCGTTTTTCTTAACTGTTCCCTATTTTGAAGTCATCAAAAGTGACTTGATAATATCTATGCACAGACATGGACAGAATGAAATCCGTTAAAGAAACCAAAACCCACCATGGCCACTAAAATAACTTACAAGAACTGACAAAAGTAATAACATATGAAAACCATACGTTGCTTTTGAATTGTGGTTCAACAGAATCATTAAAAAAATGGCCTGGACAAAAATGATGGTACCCTTAACCTTTTTTTTTTTTTTTGCACAACAAGTAGAACATATGTCAGTGATACATCTGCACTTGCTGTCAGGTCTTTTGGCCCACTCGTCATAAGAAAACTGGATTTATAGTTACATTTCTGCTACACTGCATTATATTGTTATTATTGTCCACTGTTTATTACTGATTACAAGTTATTTAAATGGACATCCACCTCAAAGAATTTTGATATTATGTTCTGGAATCATTGTTTAAATTTTTCAGGAACATCTCAACTTCGTATCTGAAATCTCCCAGGAAGAGATCTTCATCCTTGACCCTGAACTGGTTGTCACGACGACAGTAGGCACCTCCCCTTCGCACATACCTGACCTGGTCAACCCTGCCTCCTTCAGTCTAGCAGACAGCAGGTAGATCAAATACCATCTCAGCGATCCTGTCGAGGTCCAAATCCGTCGGAGTCTTGACTCTTTGATTCACCCTGCCGTTACTAAACCCCAACCATGACACACAGCACAGAAGTATCTCAGCCTTTGTCCAACTAGCATCAATGACAGCTATGTCTTTATCTACGAAATCCTCTGTGCTTATAGGGACGTATTTGCATTGCAAACAGTGATTTCCTAACCTTGTAATTTTTGTCTGTATGGCGAAGCAGTTCCTTTAAAGGAAGCGGTTTGAAGTGAGGTAATAATTTTCACACTCCAAACTCCAAATTTTTTAATTTTTCATTCTTGCGTTACAATGAAAATGTTTTTCATATTTCACAATATGACCATTTGTCCCTGTTACCAGCTCTGCTGTTTCAGAGCCAGTAATGTAAAATAAATAAATACTGTAAATATTCTGTGCTTTATTGATCCCTTACAGGAAAAACTCTTCATTTCGGTCAATAGATAAAGTTCATCACAATAGTAATCTGCAAGGCCTGCTGTAGGAAATGAATCTGGTCACAGAGTTTCCTATGCAAGGGTAGTGTGACACAACCATGCATTTTATCCAGTTCATGTCCACTTTAATACACAATATTGTTTAAAACACCTGTGTGGGTTTTAATTTCTGGAAGTGCATCTGCAAGATATTAATGAGACTCAGCGATATCACTTGGTATAGGAAGGGGAAACGTAATTTTTGTTGCACAGCTTGCCATATGTTGTTGGCATATCTTATGAGCAAGTACGCAGTTTCATAATACATTCAGTGGCTCAACACATGAAATAGTCAACTGGTACTTCCTAGCCTTGATCTTACAGTTGTAAGTGCATCTTCAGATATCCAGTTTCATGGGCGTATAGGCTTCACGTTACACTTGGTTATATATAATAGGGATCCTGAATGGCAGGGTCAAGTTTCAAAAACTACACCTACGACTGGAAATATATACAAAATATAAAAGCCTGTTGCACTGTATTTGCTGCTGGCATACAGCAGTGTGCTCACATGGAAATCTTGAAATGAGTCAGCTGTATGATCAGCTGTACGGCACATTCTGTTTTTTTTTTATCATTATCTTCAGGGTCAACACCTCTCAGACCTCTGAGAATGTCTTTGCCTCCCCTGTTGGTTCTTCCTTTACTTCGCCCTCATTCTCAGTCCCCAGGTAAAAATGCATGCTGAACACAAATGCACGTGTGTGTCTGTGGGCATGTGACGCAGAAGCGTAACTGTGAGAAACATAACTGGAGAGCCTGTTAAATCCAAAGCCTGCATGAAGTAGAACTGCATACTGCAATTCTGAAGCATGTGTGTCTGTGTGTATGTAGGTGTATAAAAGCATAGATAATATCTTTCTGGATTTTTTCATTTCGTTCTCCTTCTGAGGAATTGTGTTATTATAATTTTTTTTTGCTTGCTCTTACTCCATATGAAATTCCTTTGACCATATTTACACAGGCACACTTGTTACGATTAAATTGTCACCTACATGAACTTTTTAGAGTAGCTGTATGCCATTTAAACACTCTCTTCAGGCAGAGTGAACAGTCTTTAAACAGATTTAGACATTTTTTTTTTCCTGTTCACAAATTCATAAACACAAGTACGTATTGGAGAAATTGTGAAAGAATTAAGCCTTCTGTATGTCGGTGTGTCTTTGTCTGTGGCGCACACAGATTTCTTTGGAAGAAGGTATTTTTAAAAACACTTCACTACAAGAAATACTTATTCTCAGACTTAGATTCTTAGACTTAAGTCTACTTATTCAAAGAATTTTATTAACATGAGATTTTTGTAGCATGCGAGAAAGTGTAAAACCGTCATATTCGATTTTTGATTGTTCCTATATAACATCTTTAACACTGTCATCATCACTCATGGCAAAACAAGATTTATAGACTGCAAGAGGCACTGCAATATAAAAAAAATAAAAAATAATTGAAAACTGTCATGACCATGGTAGAGCTGTTTGCGAACAAACCGAATCTTTTGACTGACTCTTTAAAACGAGCTATTGCACAGGCTCCTCCTTTGCTGCTCCACCGTGTGAAATGGAAAACAGGCACAAGGGGAGGAGCGCAGCAGAGTACATTCGCGGAGCTTATGTGATGTGAAAATATTCCATGACGTCATGTGAGTAGTCCACACTGCCTTTAACGTCAGTGTCTCAGTATGCAGATGCCTCAAGTAGGGGGAAGACGTGCTGGAAGTGAGTGGCTGGTGACACAAAAATGAACCAGTCTTTAGAAGGAACGGATCCACAAGATCCGTCTCCTTTCCAAAAGCCGCACATCCCATTTCTAGACGATAGCCTATTAGCACTTTGAACAGCACACACCTCATGTTTTGAGCTACAATTTGTCAGCTTAAGCAAGCTAATGTTAGACTCATCTAAATCTCTTTACTGATCATCGCTTGAAAATCACATAACTGTGCCGCATACGATAGACTCAAACATATCAACTTCATTTTGTCAACCATCAAAACGGCAAAGCATACAATATAACAGTTTGGTGAAATTAATGCATACAGTATTAAAGTGTTTCTGTGTGGCTGTGGAGTAATAAATGAGAACATACAAAGACTAGCACACAGAATAGCAAGTGGGTATAAATAAAGTAACAGGTACAACGTGAGTATAGCAACACAATCTGCTGATCCACACAGCACTTCCCCTTGGCTATGTTCGTGTGTGCGTGATCGTGTGCATGTGTGTTGGCGGGCTCATTTGCAATGCTGAGTGCACCGAGTGGGAGGATGAGGAGGAGAGATGAGACCGAGAGGCAGGGGCAGAGTGAGGGAGAGATAGGTTTAGGAGGAAGATAAAGTCAGAAAAGCAGTGGAGGAGAGAGAGAGAAATGTAATGCATGTTAAAGCACTTGAGAGTCACAGCAATCTACTGTACTTAGACACATTCGCTCTCCCTCTCTCGCACAAACAGTGTAGCAGTTTAGCCCACGCAGGGCCAGGGGTGAGAGTTATTCCTCCCACAATAATTACTTTTCTCTCTTCTGTTTTCTCTCCATCCCTCTGTCTCTCTGACAAATACACTGAAAGACACCTACATGCAAAACATTTTGTTTCTTTTTTAAAAGGGACTTTTTCACCTGATAGCATCACTTTCTGCCAGTTTACACTTCAGGCGTCAAGTGAAAGTTGAGGCTGACGGGCTCACAGGTCAGGGATTTAGTAACATTCAGACAGAAAAATGAAAACAACAAATTACTTGGAATAAACAGAAATGACTAATTCTGTGTGACGTCACAACACAATTAATTATAGTGTAATGTATGGTGTCATTGTGAGGGTGAAATTCACAGGAGAGCTGTGTTTATCCTCGAGTTAAATGTTTTGTTGTTGCAAGCATCCTTGCAGACATGAAATTATCTCATAAATGTAATTTTAAATCCATCCACTGAAGCCCAATGACATGTCATAAATGTTATAAACCCCATGACCAGTATTGGAAAATACAGCAATAAGCATCTAGCAGGAAAACTGTAGAGAAGTAGTCCTTAATAAAAAAAAATTAAAAAATCAACTAATCAGCGCTGCTTCTATTCTGTGATATCCTCTAAATCTATAATAAAAAATCTCTAAATGAAAGTCCAAACCCTTCCTTTGCTTTCAAATGTTTTGATACTGTTGGTCTGTAATTTTTTGCTTCCTGTTACTTCTGTTCCCAAAGGCAACGGGTGAACAGTGACAGCTCTGCAACTGAAGCTGTAACACACAACACAGCACCTATTACCAGCAAACTCATCAGGTTAGTATACTCTTAGACACACGCACACAGTCTTTGTATGTACTGCATACAACAAGCTGTTGATTTAATATCAATGATGTAAATGACAATATAAGTGCACTAGCACTAACCCTCACAATATCGTTAACACAAAAGGTGATGTGATAGATTGCATTGATAGACTAATATTTGAATGCCAACCTGCTCTAATGGCTGTTGCCTAAGTGTAATTAAGTTAAGGCTGTATTTATTTCACATATTTGCAGTGTTTCAGTTGTTCATTTAAAGATTTAAAAAATGAAATATTAAACTATAGCAACTCGCAAACACCCAAACCATTCAAAATCCCTGAACAGGATAAAATAGGAGGCTTGGAATGAAACTAAACGAAGAGCCATTTGTGAGACGTCTGGGGGCCGTAAAAGCTTTTCTAAGGCAGCTTCAGAAGAGCTGAATTGTTGACACAGGTGGAGAATTGAACGGTACAGGAATTGAAGTAACGGCCATAGACTGTATATAAAAAAAACGTTTAAAATGGGAAATGTTCAAAAAACACATGTCGTGACAAAGTGTCGCAGACATATATGCAATGTTAGATGCTGCTATACAGTATACTAAAACTGAGCCACACTTTCTAACAGTTTAACTGACCACCCTTATAAATGATCATTTAGATATTTTACTTTGGTAACAAATATAGAATAACAGTTTTATCCCTGTACAATATACATCTCAGCTTGCTGTTGCTGTCCATAAGATTCTGTTTCTGTTCAGTAAAACTAGACTGGAACTATAACTGACCAACAAAAATTTCACTAATACAAATTAGTCAACTGCAGTTAAACTGTCTTTAGAGCCAAAATTATCAAGGACAAAATGTCCGCTCTTTGATGTTCGGGTAGCTAGTTAGCGAACGTGTGCTGGAGGAGAAGCCGGTTCAAGTGGCTCGTACAGTTGTTTCTTCGCGCCCTTATTTTTGTTATGTTTTGCAGGTCGGGTTGCATTCATCGATCCAACACCACTGCTGCAGATTCTAACCTGAAGCTAAAGTAAGTACACATAAAAGCATGCCGTGCCGCTTAAAAGTATTTGCACCCCTCAGAATGTTCTACATTTCTACATAAATAAGACTCAAAGCATCAGATGCTTTTCATGTAAATCCTGAAAGTAGACAAAGAGAACTCAGTCAAACAAATAAAAAAGAAATATCGAGCTTAGGTATTTTGCTTATTCTGGAAGATTATCAAATAATACATATGTGTGAGGTACAACAGTATGTGAACCTCTAGAATTGCAAGTTAATTTCTGTTCTAAAAGCCCTCTAATCTGTTCATAAGTGTTTTCAAACAGCACATGAATGTGTTTAATGTTGCAGATGGACACCAGCACTCAAGCACTTAAAGGAATCATGTTGTTTGTCGTTTAATGAAAGGAGTCGATATGACAATTGAACAATTTTAACTTTTGTAATTACTCCTCACTTTATCCGCCAATTCTTGTTATTTTTTCAGGGGATTGACACATTTTCTCATGTCTCTGTGTGTGCACTTTGGGGTGTAGACAGAAATGATATGCCATTGTGTAAATAGTATAAATAACATGAGGATATTAAGTTTGTTTAATAAAAGAACAAGGTAATTATTGTGGTCTGACGCTGTGTAGAAAATACAATTAAGTTGATCATCAGGAGGGTGGCGGTGTCCTTGGGGAGGAGGTGTGAAATATAATACTAGAGGAAACACTGGTTTGGTAATATCCTTGTTGGGGTCTGTTTTGCTGCATCTGAGATAGGACTGTTCACCATGAATGGACCAATGAATTCTGAATTTTAACAGCCAATTCTAAAAGATAATGTCAGAACCTCTGTCTACGAGCTGAATCTGAAGGGACTACTATGCAACTATGCATTGCGGTGACGCAGATCGCAAGACCTGTGATTGGTACACTGTTAGTAGCTTGTTTTCGGCTATTTTGAGTGTTTCATCTGCTGCTCCATCTCCAAAATGAATAGAAATAGAACACACTTAGGAAAGGTTAGGTAAGGAGGAGGAACCTCAAATGAACCTCAAAAAAGACACAGTGTCAGCTTGTGTTTGGGTGGTGTTTCACAAGTTGTTCTACTAAAGAATCGTTAAAAAACAAATAATTGCAACAGCAAAGTCAATTCCTGAAAGTCCTGTTATTCCAATAATAATGTTGTGGAACGATCTAAAGCAAGCAGCTCATGTAAGGCAACTCATCAACTGTTTCAGAAATTAAGCGGTTTTATACTGAGGAGTGACCACAAATCCCTTCAAGGCACTGTAGACTACTTATCTGAAGTTATCGAAGTTTACAGTTTTGCCGCTGTTATTGTACACGAATGATTCACTTTTTTGAATGAAAAAAACAGAAAAGAATAATATTTGAAGAAATGTAGAAAATTCTGAGAGATAAATTTCTTCTTTCATGTAAAAAACTGCGGATAGGAAACCTCTCATAATTTACACACAGAGAATTATTATTGACTCTATATAAATAAAATTGAATTGAACTGAATTGTTAGGATCACCATGCTAATACTGGGGAGGACCCCCCTGTAAAATAAAATAAGATGTACCTCAAATTATTGGAATTTCAGGGAGTTGATATCAAGAAATTTCAATAAATTTATATACAGTTGTGGGAAAAAGTTTTCAGACACCTCATGCATTTGTGAAATATTGCATTAAAAATCACTCTTAGGTCTTCGTGTGTAATTTCTTTTAGGACAGTCACAAAATACTAAACAAATCCTAAAACAGGCATTAAAAACCAGAAATTGATCGGATCCATAAAAAAACACAAGAATTTTTTAGTATTGAGTAATTTTGCTACCAGTGATCCATTAACGAAGGCCGTGCTTTTTTTTAAACGACACATTTTTCTGTTACCGTGCTTTGTGTCTATATGAAGACAGTACATTTGAAAGTTCTTCAGAGACAAAAATGGCTAAAACAAGGAACCTAACGAGGGAAACACGCCTTAACAATATTATGCCCCTTGCCACACATCCAGGGCCAGAAGAACTTGGCTGCAGGAGCATAGTATCCAGGTCTTAGAGTGGCCAGCTGAACCCCTGGACATGAGCCCCACTGAAAATCTGTGGTGGATTATCAAAAGGTCTGTTTCAAAGCGCAAACAAAAGACTTTACAAGAATTAAAAGTAGTAATTCAGGAAGAAGGGACAAGATTACCCCCAACAGTGTGAAAAAGGCTGGTAATATGATATATAAAAGCTCGGAACATGCCAGCCAGGATTAGAGCTCTACTCCAGCTCTACTTGTTGACTTTGATATCGACAATGTTGAGAACTGACATATCGAAACTGTCAAATATTTAGTTTTGCTTTTCTTAAAAACAATGAACAGAATAAATATAATTTGCATCCGCTTGTGTCTGTCTAATGCAGCCACACGTTTTGAAACACAAAAAAGATATTTCCACAAATATTTCATGATATTTTGAGACTGGGTGGGCCGAAAACTTTTTTCCACAACTGTATATATACTGTATGTCAGATCATTGCACAGGTCAGATGTTGGTTCCTGATCCGGCCCTCCAGCCTGTTACATCTCATCACACTTTCAAGTCTCTAAATATTGTATGTTCAAAGTTTGCTTCAAATTGCCTTTAGATCTATGGCTTAGGTGGCTTTTGGTCTCTCTCTTTCTCCAGACAGAACAAGAGGCAGAAGACAAGCGACACAGAGAAGGAGAGAGAAAAAGGTTTTACACACTGCACACACATACTGTAGATACACTCTAGATAGTTCAGCTTATGTGACCTGACAGTTACAGCTGGAGGTTTGACATATTCATGTAAGTTTCACAATACATGCAGAACTTCCAACATGTATGTTTTTGTCAGGGTATAAGACAGGCAAGACAGCTTCTATGTCTCCAGACAGATTGTTTTCTTGCCTGACAGATATTTTTACCAACCTCTATCTGCTAATGCTCGCCATGCATGCAGGGAGTTGTGCAGGAGCCTGAGCTCTTTCTTTTTTCCCAGCTCCCCTTTTTGGAAACGTATACGCTTTCACTTCTGGTGAGTTAGGTTGGTACGTTTGATTCAAGTTTTCAGTGTGCAACCTAGTTCTTGCTGTCAGTGATTACAGTCACTATGGAAATCATTCCCATTTTGCAACAACAGCAACTTATGCATTAGTGATATATTTCTGCAAGAGACAGGTTGACAATCAACTGCCTCTGAGGTAAAGATTTTTACAATCTGTGCACCGAAGTATTACATAGGACATCTGTAATGTTGTTAAAAATAATTCTGACAGGGCAAGAAACCCAAGAAGTCAGACTGGTTTTGTTATCGTCCTTTAAGTCTGATTACCAGACCCTATTTATGTGTTAACATTACAGCCATTGCTAGCAAGACTTTGAATGAACATTAATTAAATTAATACTTAAAATGTTAGGACGTTCATTTAATGAACTGATTCTCTTTTTACAATCTCCATGCACTCTCTCTATAATAGCATATATTACATAATGTATCTAAAATTTGGATCTGAGATTGATGAGATGAATGAACAGCATGATTTTAGTCATTAAAAAGAGAAAGTTAAAGGGGAAATACATGTCATGTTTGATTTTTAAGATGTGTTTCCTGGCAAAGCATCTTGATGGACATATCATCAGTATTTTTTCCTGTAGTCACTAAGTGTTTAGGGTCTTACAACAGACACCAATATCCATGTGAACTGGCTTAGGCTGATATTGGCCTTATTAGTCCAAGTGACATTCTGCTGCTCCCACTCTTTTGCCCACACTTCAGCCAGAGCCATCTGGATACTTTCTTTGCTGCATCCATGTTGTTGCTGTCTGTCATACATACATTCATTGTTCATGTCATCAAAACCTTGCTGGCTTTTAGGCGTGCTGGATGTTTTGTTACATCTCATCCAGTAAAGCTGGATGTCATCCACATAGTCAGTGTTTCCTGATAATATTCCCTAAGGGAATCATGTCTTGCTTTTATATGGCAACTTTCTACTTATTGGTACTCAAAACACAAGAGTCACAGACGCATCTACCCATTTGCTCTCACACACTCACACACCAGTGGCACACAGTGTCTTGCTCAAGGACACTTCAGCATGTGGCACATGTGGAATTGGACCGCTAAACCTCAGGTATGTGGACCCGCTTTATCTACTGAACCACAGCCGCCCCATATTGTATAATGTGAATAGTATAGAGGGTATGCTTTGACATCACTGCCACCTGGGAACTGGTAAAAACATACATGGTGAAATGTAGCAGTAAATACAGGGAAACTGGGGGAAATATGGATTGTGAGATCAAATTAAGGAAAATTGAACTCAACAATGATCCATCCAAACTACCAAAAAAAATGGTCTACGAACACTGATATGTGGCCAGAAATCAGTTATTCTGATATTTATGTGGACCTGATTTCAGTGCTTATACGAAAGTATGACCTTTTAGTACTTCATGCAACACAGCACCAACAGCTTTGTACTAGAGTACCCCCTTATTTGTGAAAGTGGATTAGCCGCAGTTTAGCTTCAGTTAGTTTTGGTTCATTTCAGTTATGAAATATGCAGCTAAATAAAAGATGCTAACGCCAAGAGCTTTAATGTGAAGTAACAGACATTAAAAGGATGAGGAGGAGATTGCAAATACTCTATTTATTGTTTTATTGTAATTTATTTTTGGAATTGAAATAATTACTTTTGGCTGTAACTATGCCAAAACAACAACATCAACAAACTTACCTGACAGCTTTCCAGGACTTAACTTAAAAAGTAACTTAAGGTATTACTTCATCAAAAATACAGCATAAATTGATATTACCTGAGACAAAATGATAGTCACAACACCAGGTTTCGGTGCCTGTTGTTTATAATGCAGCGATCCATTTACTTCTCTTTTCTTCGGCAGTCACAGATATCTGTAAAAATGTATCTCCGCTTTTCAAATCTGTTGGTACAGTCAATCGCACAACAGCTCTTCACCTTTTTTTTTAAAATTAATTTTACAATTTAGATGCTATTAAAGCCTATGATTCAAACTAATATGGCTAATCTCCATGCTAAACTGTCACTTTTTGCCACTCAGTGGCTGTAACCATGGAGACTTTGCTTGCTGTGACATCACGCACATTCCCTCTATTGGTCTTATTACATATCCCTGAGGAACTCAATAACTTACTTTTGTATAAGCAGAAGAATCATTGTTAACATGGACAACCTGGAATCTGTCTGACAGATAGGATTCAGACTAGTCTATTGTTGTCCCTTTAATCCTGATCACACTTTCAAGTCTTTGTAGTAAAATATTGTGATCACCACCACTGAGATCAAACAGGACGACACGTCTGTTGTCCAAAGCCATGAGATCATCATTTCTGAACTGTGATGAACTCTGAAGGCAGCTGAAACTCCTTAAACAAACCATTCCTGTTTAAATCATCATATAGCAGATTAGCAACAACTTTTTTCTAGAATTTTAGGACTAAAAGGGAGGTTGGTTTTCGAAGAACACTCACTGACCACTTTATTAGGTACACCTTGCTAGTGAAAGGTTGGACCCCCTTTTACCTTCAAAAATGCCTTAATTCTTCATTGTTGGAAACATTCCTCTGAGATTTTAGTCCATATTCACAAGATAGCGTCACGACTTTGCTTAGTAGATTAGTTGGCTGCACATCTATGCTGCAAATTTCCTGTTCCACCACATCCCAAAGGTGCTCTATTGGATTGAGACCTGGTGACTGTGGAGGCCATTGGAGTACAGTGATCTCATTGTCAAGTTCAAGAAACCAGCTTGAGATGATATGACATGTGATTGGCCGATTAGCTATTTGTGTTAGTTCAACAAAAAGTATTTAGGCCATGTCCATTGCGGGACTGCATCTAGTTGTAGAAAGGCTGTAGTAGATATCCTATGGCCTATGCATGGCACTATTTCTGCTAGAGGCCTCTGCCAAAAAAGAAGAAGAGATGCCGCATGTGCATCAACCTTGCACGCCGTATACAAACATACAGTCAGAATTACAGTCCATATTCATTTTTAGCTCATCTTAGTGGCGAAACAACAGTTTCTACAGAGGATTCAGAAGGATTCCAGTCTCAGGAAGATCTGGATCTGTCACTGATGGCAGGCAGGACTGTGCAAGACCGATGTGGTTTCACCCCAAAATTGGATTTGTGTAAACGTGGCCTTAATGATAACAAAAAGAAGCTTAAAGTGCTGCAACAAAAGCAGGATGACAGAAAAAGGCAGGGTGACAAAATGGTGCCACAAAGAGCAAAGGGAAAGGCAGGGCTATACACAAGTGGGCAGAGGGATGACGAAACACAGGTGAAAGCTAATGAGGGCAGAAGGAGGAGAAACCAATAAGCAATCAAGGGAAGAACGCAGGGAGCAACACAAAACAGGAAACCAAGTAACTCAGAATCATGACAAGCTCAGTAAGAGAGGGGGGGATTAAGAGCTGACTGGTATTTAGTTGTACTGGTGTTCTCATTTATATTTTGGTAAGTTTTCTGTTTGCAGTGTGTCACTGCGGAACAGTAGGCTACAGTTGTTAGGGTTAGTATGTCTTTGTTTAGGAGTCTCTGTTAACATATTTTTAGTATTCAGTGCTTGTGACTTGAGCCACAGCCATATGGGCTGATGTAGCTTCGGAGCATTCTGCTGCCGTATGCTGAACAGTTGCCCAGACAACCATGACACTCTGATGAGTTTGTCAGTAAAGTTGGGATGAGGATCTGATTGACATACCCGCCTGATGCCAAACGTTGAGCTATCAAAATCCCGTCTAGAATTTGTAATATCAATAGTGCACAAGCAAAATACCAGCGGCCAGTGTCAGTTCTGATAGATATAACATGATATCTTGCTGGTTGGATGTGAGGATTGACGTTTACGCTCTAGAGCAGTGGTTCTCAACTGGTGTGGCTTCTGGACACACCAGTGAAAGCCACAACCCAAATCAAAGAAAATTTTCAATTTCTCAAATTTATTGAATGTGCAGTCAAAAGTCCAACTACTGAGAAATAGTTTTAAAAAGACTCAAAATATGTAGCTTTAGCTGAGTACCCATACATTGATCATATAACAATGTCCTATTAAAACTATTAGACAGACAGACAGATAGATAGACAGATAGATAGATAGATGCTTTATTAATCCCAAACTGGGAAATTTCACCGTTGCAGCAGCAATGTACAGGCACTCAACACCATATATACTATTTATAACAGAAACAACACAATCTACTATATACACGTTATTTACAGAATTATAAAAATGAGTGAATTGGAAGAAAAAAGTGTATACAAGGAGGGAAAATAAATAATGTACAGAGTGTTATCTGTCACATGCAGATGAGGAGTTGAACAGCCGTATGGCATGAGGCAGGAAAGATTTCCTGTAGCGTTCTTTGAGAAAATGGAGTCTCTTGGAGAACGAGCTCCGTTCTCTGTCAATCATCAGGTGGTGAGGGTGGTCAGGGTTATCCATGAGTGATAACAGTTTGTTAAGTGTCCTAGTCAACTACTAGTCACTTATTCAGGCATTAATCATAAGGCTGTCATGACAGTCTTTTTAAGTGGCATTGGTGTTTTCATGCAAAATATGTGAAAGAAAAAAGTGCAACTACTAAGAATAAATAAATGAAATTAAAAAGAACTCAAGTAACTTTAGTTGAGAATCAACTCTTACTGAATCTATGACAACCAACACTGCACTATGGAAAAAACTGTATCATTTTTTATCTACAAACACAAAATAAATTAAACACAAAGTGCAATTTAAAATGATCAGTAGGTAAATACTAAAAAAAACACTGTGCTTTGAAGAAAATTAAGCAGCACTCACTACAACCTTATGTGTAACAGTGACATCGCAGACCTGAGTTTGGAAGAATTAATGGGAGAACTGGGCATTTTCTCCTGACAGGAGTCTCAATATCTGGGGTTATATTAGGCAAAGCAACTCCAAGGTCATGCTCAATGTCCTGCCTGTTTCTTAGTTTTGTCTTTAGCTGAACCAAAGCCACATTAACAGAGATGAGTAGTGCTGAATGGTAGGAGAAATTTTATTTTCATTTTGGTGAGGGAATGATAATTGCTCATCACAGTGCTGCACGAGAACTGGGAGAGGCTTACCTCCGTTGCTTGGCAACAAGACGCTTTGCATGTTGATTGCAAAGGGGTTGTGTATCCCTCTGTTTCTTAGGAAAGTAGTAGTCATTAAACTGTTCCCGAAGTTCATGTGTCGTGATCATTTTCTTCATTAAATTTTTCCTGCTGTGTCCAGTTGCTGCCCCTCATGACAGGCATTGGGAAACATGTCAAGTTGTTTCTTCAATCTTGGCGGATCTTCTCCTATGGTGTCAAATGGCGGGTGTCATCCGCCACCTAGTGCTAAGGAGTGCAAATCAATGACATTCTGTTGGCCGCGACCCATCAAAAACAGGCCTGCGACCAAACCTTTGGGTTGTGACCCAGCAGTTGAGCACTGGTCTCTAGAACCCCTGTTGTTTTCAGACCTTGCATTAAGAGCCGATCTAGGCTATCTAATTGCAGGTGACCAGCCTGTGGTATGTGTGTTCAGACCAAATACCAAATACATCTCCAGATCTGATCTTAGTTTCAACCTGCACAAAACTAACACTATAAATTCAATACTGGAAGTTTCTATACGCACCATAATCTCCAGTAATAAAAGTCAATAAAGATATCAATGATTGAGGAAATACTTAACCTTACCACACATGGCTCATGGCTCATGACTCATACATCAACATGACTTCATCGATAATTAACACACAAGCACTCATATTAAATGCTTCCATTTGTCTTGCTTGCTGATTTATTTATTTGTTTGTTAGTTAAAAGGCTCTCATTATTAATGACCGGACATCCTTTCTGGTATATTTCGTGTGTTGAGCCCCCCATTGAGTAACCCCTGTGGGAAAATGTGACTCAGGACGCATTGTGTTCACACTCAAAGGATTGTGGACACATGCGACCCACAGATCGGGTCGCATGTGTCCACAATCGCACCCTCTCAAAAGTGCATTTCAGTGCGTCCTGGGGATGTTTACGCCTATCTTTAACGTGACTGGATTGGAGGTGCTTTTGGGAGCAGTAGAAAAAGCACAATGCGAGCACAGTGTTGTTTGAAACGTGCAAAAATATTTGCAATTCATTATGAAACCATGCCGGAGAAAAACATTGTATGGGAAACCTTATGCAAGGTCTGAACAAGGCCCTAACCAAAGTCTCCAATCAAGGGGCCTTTTATCTCAGTTTACATTGCTCTTTAGTGGTGGACATTGTATTACTGAATACATTTTTAATAAAAGCAACACTTCTTATGACGGAATAAGGACTGAGAAATGAGAAATGAGGATTTACCTCCATCATGAACTCCATCTCATCAGTATGGGGCTTCCACTCTGACATACATGTGTCTCCTATTTTCATCCACACACAGACAGCACCCGTAGGAGTTAGACAGGTTGACTGCATCAAACTGAGGAGTTCAATGGAGCAAGTGACATGTGTGCGCGTGTGTGCGTGTGTGTCTGTCTCATCTTCTTTCTTCCTCCCCTCTCTTCGCATGTTGTAAGACAGTAACTCTCTGGTTTATTTAATTCCTTCCCCAGGCTGAATCCATTTAATACCTACTTCGGATAGTGTGTGCGTCCGCGCACGCGTGTGTTGTTGGTTTTTTGTTTGTTTTGTTTTGTTTTGTTTTTTTTTGTTTTTTTTGTGTGTTGTTTTTGAGTTGTCTTAGAGCCACAAAAGCTCTTAAAGGTTTTATCTATCTCTCCCTCTCACTCCTTCTCCCTCCTTTCCCTCTCTGTGTCTCACGCACACACATGCATAAGTGTACGCCTAGCATAACTGGATTAGGACTCAGCTATTTAGAGAGAGAGAGGGAGGAAGTGAGAGCGGGTATTGAGGTCATTCATCTCATATCTGAGTCCAGCCTCAGCCTCATGCATTATTATGTTTCCCCCTGTAACATACAACATGAAGACATCGTGTCTGTGTTTTAAGCAATTTTGATCAGGATATAAATGCTTTTTGGCTATATATGTAAGAGAATGGCAAAGATAACTCAATTTGTTTGTATATTAAATATATATGTACAGTAATCATTCTGTTTCATCATCAATGGCATAATAAATGACATGTTGTACTGTTTGTAATGAAGGGGGATGATTCAGTTGGACTTCTAGCTTCTTAGCCAGACATATGCAGGGTTCTAGCATACTTGCAATACTGCAGTGTCGACTCAAGCTCTGTGATACCTCTGCTAATCTCAGTCTCAGCACGTTTACCCTGCAAATTCCCTTGGTACTAGAAGTAAAGTCGATTGGTTGCAAGTCACAAGTAGGTGCATGTCAAAGTCACAGGTTGCCCAAAATCTTGAAACCCGTGGAGGGAGTTCTTACCCAAAACTGAAACTGAGTTATGCCTGTTTGGCTGTAGCCCAACAAGCTGTGTATCTGTAGCCCTGTTTCTCCAAACATGGCTTAATCTTACAATCTTTGTCCTAGTTTAAAGCAGCGAGGTTGATGACATGTATGAAAGTACTAGAAACAGTTACAAAGAATTGTGTCGGCTAGCAAATCTCTGAAAGTAATTGTAGCTTACAGTTTTAAGTGGCTAAAAAGAACGGCATCGGGTGCGTTCAGGGTTTATGAACTATCTCTTTAAACATGCAAAGCTTTCTGCATTCTGTGCTGTGGTTGTACCATCAATGTTGCTGCTTTCTTCCTGGTTTTCACAATACTTTTCACTGTCATTGACTGTTTAAAAAATCCAATCCTAGCTGTCCTGTGCTGTTTTCTTCATTGGAAAGACAATATATATACTATGTATATATAAGTGGTTTTAAGTCACATAAAGTAAGAGTAATGATTGTAATATTGAAAATAAAGTCAGTGTCATTATTCAGTGTTATTAACATAACAATTTCAGAGCTACAAGACTGTCTGAGAGTTATTAATTGTCCTACCCTCTCTACTTTTGCTTTCTCCTGCTTTCTTTCCCTTGTGCTAGAGATGTTGATTGAGAGTGTGAAGAACAATGACGTAAAGAAGGTAAGAGACGTCTCTCACATGTTTGAATGTCCATCCATCACAGATAAGTCATACGTCTTTAACCTTTATGCGTTTTAACCTCTATGTTTTTCATAGAAACTGTTTTATCTATATCCAGCTGTTTGCGTTGAGACATGTCAGTACAGACAGCACAAGCTGTAGTTGGTCTGCTTGGTAGTAGCATATTTTCCGTTTTAGTATTTGCACACCCCATCTCTTCCAACGTCTTCTCCATTTCTTTAGTTTCAGTAACTGTAGTAAAAGTATTGGTGATGGGTGATATAACTACCGAAGGCTGTACCTCCCATTCTACTTTTTGAAATTCTTGGAACCACAAGTAGACCTGCACTTTGGGATCGAAGTGAGCTGTTGGGACAGTATGGAACAATGAGTTCTTTAAGATTTAAGCTTTAGAATAGGTGTATGTTAAGATGTCAACTGTCTGTGTTATGTCACTCCAGCATTAAACATATTTTATTCAAGATTTGGGGTAAAGCGTCAATAAACAGTAAAGATTCATTCATTTATTTATTTATTTTACACTAAAAGCTGCAGGCGCTGCATCTGAAGGGGGCAGACTTCTCAGTGCTGGACGAATCAGGGTGCAGTTTGCTACATCATGCTGTCAGTACTGGAAGCAAAGAGATGGTCTGCTACATCCTTCATAATGGTAACAGTAACAGAGCACACTATGAATGTTAATTATAAAAAGATGATAATACAATAGCTGTGATAATTTTTTGATGATTTTTTAATGCAAAACCAAAAAAAGTGGTCTGGTCTTAAATAAATATGTCCTCTCATCCGTCTTTTATCCAGCTCCATCTGAACTGCTTGATGTCACAGAAAGACTACAGTAAGTCATTTTACCTTTCATCAATTCAAGTGATAAAATAGACACAAGCAAATTATGAATTATGTCTTTATTTAGCTGAAACTTTGTTTTTGATTAAGTTTCTGCAATTTTCTGACAAATCTTTGTAGGCTGTAGGTGTAGGTGAAGCAGATTGACTGAGACTGAGAAAACTATAGAAGTTAGTCCTGTGACCATACAATAACTTTGATGCTGTTCTCTGGTCGGTCTGTATGTGTTTGGTATTCTACTTGCTATTCTGAGTGTACCAAACTTTAAAGAGAATAAATAAAATAAAGCAGGTTGTTTGATCCTAAGTGGATGACTCCCAGAAGATGCCAAATACATCTGAAGCTCCTTCACTCTCTCCCTTTCTCTCTCTCTCTCTGTATTCCGTCCACCAGTGGGGAAACAGCCCTTCATCGAGCTGCATCACTGTGTCACAGGTCCATCTGTCACTATTTGGTGGAGGCAGGAGCCTCACTTATGAAAACAGACCTACAGGTAGGTTCTATACACAAGTGTGTACTTCCTTAGTTAAACCTTATGTTCTCTATTGAACTGATATCTCAACCCTTTGAGACATAAATGTATTAGATGAGTATGGGGTAATGTTGTATGTCATTGTTGGTGGAAAGATGACTGTACTCGAGCCCAAGACACCCATTTGGAACAAAGTATGTAATAATTTACACTGTTTACATACCAACAAGGTCACAGCCCCACAAGGCACAAAGGCCAATACCGTGACCAGACTGGCCACACAGACTAACTTACGAGTTGCTGAACTGACTAAAAAAGAAGCCCGTCCTGGTCACTGGGGTCAGTCACCCTGAATCTACAAGACCCAGGTCCACTCAAGTGCTCACGACAGGCTCTGGCAGCCTAAAACCAGACTTCTAGGAAGCAGTGACATGTGATCGCAGTAGTTCCACCTTAAACCTTAGTGGTTAATGTTCCATTCTGCAACCCAT
The DNA here is from genome assembly GCF_022458985.1 of Mugil cephalus. Lineage (NCBI taxonomy): Eukaryota > Metazoa > Chordata > Actinopteri > Mugiliformes > Mugilidae > Mugil > Mugil cephalus. Next base: position 3,172,115 of record NC_061792.1, read on the forward strand.
CCTGTCTTGTGTCCTCTTTCTATTCTCGGCTCCTGATGGAAAAAAAGAAAAGAAAAAAGAATTCACTCACCCTGTGCAGTATGGTCAATGGCGCACCTCTTGCACTGCCCCTTGTCTATCTAGAACATAGACTGCTTAGGACATATGCTCCACTTCCACCTGGATGGGTCTTGGGCCAAACCCAAGCACTAAAGTCCAGATATTTTCTCTCATTTTAGGAAGTTAACATAATGCTGATGCATACGCAAGTGTCCATTTTTCTGATACGTTTCATTATTGGACATCTCTCAATGTGGAGACCAAGGAACTTGTGATAGACTTAGGAGGGCTCACAAACAACAACATTCACCCCTAATGATTGATGTCATTGCTGTGGAGAGGGCCAGCAATGTGAAATACCTTGTTGTCCAGATTGTTGATGACCTCATCTCATACTTCGACACCACGGCAGTCATCAAGAAAGCACAACAGCAAATGGCCTACCCACCTCAAATCTCATCACATTCTACAGAGGAACTGTCAAAAGCATCCTCACCTACAGTTTCAACTTGTGGTTTGGCGGTTGCAGCGAATAGGGAAAAAAGCAACTGAACAGAACTGTGGAGACAGCCAGAAAGATTATCGGCACGCCACTTCCCTCTTTGTTGAATTTTTACAAGCAGAGCTGCATTATAAAGCCATGCCCATCATCCCTCCCATCACATCTTCTCCCTACTGCCCCCAGCGACAAGATATGCAAGCATCAGCTGTAGAATATCCAAGAAGCTGAACAGCTTCTTTCCTCAGGCAGTCAGGATGATCAACGGAATGTCTCCCCTCCCTAAACATACACCTTTACTCACCCCCCTCTGACAGTTAAACCACGGATGAGAAACGATATTTTGTTGTCCTCTGTATACGCAAGCACACAATGAAAAATGACGATAAAAATAATCTTGAATCTTAAATCTTTATAAAAATAGGATGTGACATCACGATGAGTACCGGTTTGTCATACCAATAACTCCAGGAGTGGTCCTGACCAAGAGTGGGGGAAGAATAAGTACAGTGTGTAATCCAACATTTCTTTGTAACTGCTGGAGGTAGTAGAGAGTGATATTGCCACCGTCTGTATCCCCAGGAAACTAGCATCAGTTTGACCAATGCAAGAATGTAAGACGCTTTCTCATTTCCATCTACAGTGCTCCATCTTCATATACACCGATTAGGCGTAACATTATGACCACCGACAGCTGAAGTGAATAACACTGATCAACTCTTCACAGAGTCTGTTAGTGAGCTGCATATAATATACAATGGGCATGTGAGCATCAGAACTAGCAATGGAAGACAGTGGCCTGGTTTGATGAATCGCTTTTTCTTTTATGTGGATGACAGTGTGTGTGTGTGTGTTTGTGTCTGTCTGTCTGTCTGTCTGTCTGTCTGTCTGTCGCTTACTGGTTGAGCACATGCCACTGGGATGCACCATGGGAAGACTGCAAAACCTTGGGTCCTGCCATCCATATGGATATTATTTTGAGGTGTACCACCTACCTAGGCATCGTTACAGACCATGTACACCCCTTCATGGAAACAGTAATTACTGATGGCCTCATTTCATATACTGCTCCCTGCCACAAAGCAAAAATGGTGCATGTATGGTTTGAGGAACACAATAAGTCTGTATGGATTAAGATCTGAGGAATTTAGAAGCCAAGTCAACACTTCAAACATCTTTGGGATGTGATGGACAAATTACTCTATTGCAAATTACTCGATTTAAAGTGTCTGCTGCTATCCTCTTGGTGCCAGATACCACAGCACACCTTCAGGGTGCTATATAAATAAAATTTAACTTAATTTAATATTAGGAAGGTGATGATATTGTTATGCCCGATCAGTGTAGCTCTTCACAGCATGTGTAGATGCTGTGAGGAGTTGATACTCTGGATCTGGATGGAGATTTTCTCTTTATTTAATATATAGCAAACTGTATACTGCTAGTGGTCTATACAAATAAAAAATTATTTTGTACCGTGAATCTTTTGGAGCCAAAAAGAGTAATTAGCAGCCACTTAGGACCCTGCAGCATTGGCTTGGTAAAATCACAGCTCAAAAATAACACTACTATTGTAGCAGTCTCTTGGTGTTTTTGTATATACAATATGTGTGTGTTGGTTTCAAATATGAATCTTGTTTAGTTTTCCATGGAGGTTTCAAGTGTGTAGAAAAAGCTATTAACTGACTGCACTCAGGAATGACCTAGATACAGAGAGAGGGAGGAGGATGCAGATAGAGTCTGTGAGAGAGGGACAGACAACAGGGCTGCGGGTGGAAAGACACAAATTACTTTGCAGTTGGTAAAGAGTGCTCTTCCTGTATGTATGTACAGTTAGGTTCGTATATATTTGGACGGTGACATAAGTCTTGTAATTTTGACTGTTTACCAAAAGACATTCAAGATACAAAGTACAGACTCTCAGCTGTAATTTGAGGGTATTCACCACCAAATTGAATGAATGAAGGTTTTCACCACCACCACCACCACCCTTTTTTTAATTGGACAATTGATTCAATGACTATTTCATGGGCTGCATTACCATCAATAATCCTTAATCATTTAAAAAGGTGAGATGTCAGGAGTTGATTTCAGATGTGGCATTTGTATTCAGAAGCTGTTGCTGTGAGCCCACAATTTGCTGTCAAAACAGATATCAATGAAAGTACAACAGACCATCCTTTGGGTGAAAACAAAAAAAGAAGTAGAAATCCCTCAGTGAGATAGCGGACATGTTAGTAGTGGGCAAACCATCCGTTTGGTACATTCCGAGAAAAAATGAGTGCACTGGCTAGCGCAGGAACTCAAAATGGATCTGGATGTAAATGGAAGACAGCAGTGGTGAATGATTGAAGGATCCTTTCCATGGTGAAGAAAAGTCCCATCACAACATCCACCACAGTGAAGAACACTCTCCAGGATGTAAATGTATCATTATCTAAGTCTACCATAAGAGAAAAACTTCAATAGTAAGTAAATAGTAAATAGTGAGTAAATAAAAAGGGTCCACCTCAAGGTGCAAACCATTAATCAGCCTCAAATGTTGGAAGGTTTGATCAAAAAAAAAAAAAAAAAAACATACATACAAAAAGTCTGCTCAGTTTCGGAGCAGTATTTGTTAGACAGCTGAAACTAAGACCTAGGGTTGCACTGATCCGATATTTGTATCAGTATCGGTACCGATATTAAGAAAATTCTAGATCGGGTATCGGTGACAATAAGCGGATCCATATCGGCCGATCTACTCAGTCTGATTGTGAGTGATGTCATACGCAAGCACCACGCCATGCGGAAGCCCACAGTTTTGAAAATGGAACGAACAAAACCATCAGCTATCTGGAGCTATTACACATTACCTCAGCCAACAAACTCCACAGCTACATGCAATATCTGCAAAGTGAATGTTTCAAGGGGCAGTACTAAAACATTTATTAAATAAATAAGTAATTCAGCACATTTATATCTGTTTATTTGTTTTTTAAAAAGATAGGAAAGAAATTTTTAAGTCAAGTCTGTATCGGTATCGGATCAATATTGGCCGATACTAAACCCCAGATATCAGTATCGTTATCGGTGGTGAAAAAGGCAGATAGGTGCATCCCTACTAAGAACAACCTGTACCAGAATGATGCAAAGAACAGAAAATGCAAAAGGCTACCTACCTTGTTTCTGTTAGAAACAAATCAAGAGAATTGTCCAAAAAGATCAGAGAAGAGATCATTACTTTGCACCAACAAGGAGAAGGATACAAAAAAATAACAAAGGCATTAAATGTTCCCAGAGATACAATTGGATACATAGTTCACAGGTTTAAAGTTGAAGGAACAATGACTGCACCTGGATGTGGCAAAAAATAAACAACATCAATTGCTGCCCCCAGATTCCTGAGGAGGCCGGTGTTCAAACCCTGAACTGACTGCAAAAGATCTGCAACAAGACTTGGTGGCAGCAGGCACTGAGGTTTCAGGTTATGCACTGAGGCGCATACTAAACACAAACCTGACCTGACTCCACATCGCTCAAAACTATACAAATAAGCCAAAGACATTTTGTGATTCACACCAGCACCCTGCCTGCAACGAAGCATGGCAGTGGCTCCGGGATGTTCTGAGGCCACTTTACTTCTGATCTGATACTGGAAACTTTGGTCTGATGATTCCAGATTTGAAATCTTTGGTTCCACTTACCGTGTCTTTGTGCGATGCAGAAAAGGCATACGGATGTTCTCTACATGCATGGATCCCACTGTGAAGCATAGAAGAGGTGTGATGGTGTTGGGTGCTTTGCTGGTGAGACTGTTGGGAGTTTATTCAAAATTGAACCAAGGGGATTGCTGCGCCAGGTGTCCTGACCTCCACAGTCACCTGACCTGAACCCATTTGAGATGCTATGGGATGAGATGGGCCACAGAATAAAGGCAAAAGGACCAACAAGTGCTCAGCATCTCTGGGAACTACTGGGTGACTACTTTGTCAAACTCATCGAGAGAATGCAAGGGGCCTCATTTATCGTGTGTAGAAAAGGTTCTAAATTCTGCCATAGGAATGAAATTTAAAATGTGTGTAAGTACAAAAAACAATCTGTATTTATCAAACGTATACACACTACAAACGGTGATGATAAATCCTACCTGTTCTTAACTACCATGCTTGTGCATGGTTCGTGTCATTTGCATTCAGAAACGCCTCCAATTGACACGGTTCTGAATACAAGCAACAATCCCTTTAAGAATGCATGAATCGAACCTTCACTAAAAACATGGCAAAGATTGCCAACTCCGCCTGCGCTCTGGAGCCAGGGGAGTTGGAGCACACCACCAAATCCATAAATTAAATAAAGGATCATCTGACCAACATCGCAAATACTTTATTGCAAATAAACGCGTCGCCACAACAAATTGATGCATGTCCATCCCAAATGTTAAATAAATAAACTTTAAAATGTTGAATGATTTTGAGATTGTTTTCCCACACACACTTCCGATCTGAAATTTCCCACTTTCCAAAGATCAGCTAACAGGCAGACTTACCTAAAATCTCTGTATGATCCTCTGTCTTGTTTGAATAACTTTTTGAGGTTTATACTGATGTGCATTTAACAGAGACGTAGTTGCATCGCACATAGTTTGTGCATTGATTGAATTAAATCCTTTCCCGTTCATGTAACTGAATTCATTGTATGGTTTTATTTGGATGTGTGTGCAATCTGGGGCTGCAAATTATGTCGCGTGAAATGTATTGTCTTGTTTAATCTCGGATTGTTGGTGATGTCTGTGTGGGAACACGGTCTTTAAAATCCTCCACTAGTGCAAGATAATGGTACTTGTACTTAAACTTTTCTTTTCCGGTTGTCCCGCCACAACTGTCTTTTATAGCTTGTCACAGCAATTATTGCAGCTCTATTACTAAATCAACCACCTATCGGGGAATGCATGTGAGACGGTGACTCTAGGGTATCCATCCCCACTGCAACGTGTGCAGTTGATTTGAAGTTGGCCACTGGCATTGTTTTACACAGCCCTTCTCATAAACCTGAAGAAGGTGCAATGGTGCATTCAATGAGAGTGCAAACACAACTATAATTACATTACTACTTAAACCAAACAAGGATGCGACTCAGTGCGACTCAATTACAGACCTCTCTCCCTCCTGAATGGGGATGTCAAATTGTATGCCAAGAGACTTACGCCCAGATTGGAAATACATCTTAACAAATTAATACATGATGATCAAGCAGGTTTTATTGAAACTCATCTAGCATCTGATCATGTACATCGCCGGCTAAACATTAACCACAGTGGCACGTTACATTGACTCTCCCTGTTCAACTCTATCATTGGATGCTGAGAAAGCATTTGATAGGTTGGGAAGGAAATACCCCAGTCAAATTAGGGCTTTATTTAAGGGAGCCTCTCAAGACTGGCCTTTCACCACTATTTGTTCTGTCCCTTGAACCTGAACCATTAGCCCAGAAAATGCACACAATCAGTGACTCCAATTACTTTTTGAAATACACATCATTGGATTTCATTATATATTGATGATGTTCTTCTTTACATTGGTGAGGCTGCTTCTTCTATACCATATCTTCTGCCTACTCTCGATTGAGGAGAGCCTTTCCTCATAGACTACAGGACGAAATATTTGCCAATATCCCAAGCATGTGCGCTCAGACGCTCAGACAGTGGCACAACCAACTTTCAAATATTTTTCACTTCTTATTGATGATGAACAAGTCTCATTTCCACAGTGGGAAAATAAGGGAGGGAATATAATTTACACATCCTTTTCATAAGTTATTACTCTCAGCTGGGGGAGTGGTTTCCAACCTGCACAAACTAATTTCTGACCTTCAAAAGTCACTGCCAGTGTAAGTTGCTTGGCATAGGGACCTTTCTGCAGTAAATGAAGATATTTGCTTGGACACAGTATTGAAACATTTCAGTAGCACATCTAAGAATCCAGACCATCTACTAATACGCTACAAATTTGTCTATAGGATGTACTCACCTTAGATCTAGAAAGCGTCATTCTATGAGGTGAACTATGTTCATTAGGTGTTCCTGGTGCATATATGGTGCATATATGTACTGGGAATGGCCAGGTGTGGCCGAATTCTGGGAAAAAGTATTTCCTACTTAGAAGTGCTGTTGCTTCTCCTTAATGATGACTCCCCTTTAGATCTATTTGTGAGCCATAAAAGATGGATCTTCTAAGGGAGCCGAGCCAAAGGAGACAAACCTTTAAAAAGAGGCAGACTTCCCATAACTACTGCTATAACTATTGATTTCATTGCAATGCTCTGCACCACCTATGCACTGTATGAAACGATAATGTGACCTTTGGCTTCTGTTAGATGTTAATGAAAGAGTTGAAATAAGAGAAATAATTGACCGACTGTCTTTCCTGTTGTCTTATCAGGGGGACACTCCTAAGAACAGGGCTGAGAAGGCTCATGATGAAGAACTTACAGCCTACTTGGAGAACAGGCAGCATTACCAGATGATACAAAGGGAGGATCAGGAAACGGCTGTCTGAAATGGTTGAACTCTTTATACAGAGAATATGAAGTGCCATCTTCTTCCTCGTCTGACTGTTGACAATAGCTGATTGATGCAGGTGCGACAAGAGGATCAGACACATATTCCAGTTTATTGCTGACATTTTTAAAAAGCTGACTGTATGTGAAGTTATGCCAAATCTGATTTCAACATTTAACACAGAGGGCTGGCAAGTTATATTGAACTTGTAAATGCTTAGATTATGAGATGTTCATTCATTTTTTTCATTTGGAATACTTCAGTAATAAAATGTTTTTGGTGAAATTATGTTGTTTCTATTTGGAACGGACACTGAAAGGGATCATCTACCATAAACTACTGATGTTTCGTACATACTGTAATGTAAATGTTATAATGTAACAATTCAAAAATGTCTTTATTATAACATAAGCTGTGTGTAGTGGTATTTGAAACTGACTGTGGAGGAAAGTTTATAAAATGGCCAGTTAATTTTATGGTAATCAGACCATAATTGTGATACATTGATCTGTTGAACAGACTGTTGTTTGGCAAACTAAATTCATTAAAAGCTTAATACAACTTAAAATCACAAGGTTCTATGGCTTTAATCTAGTGTCCTTTCAAGTGTTTGACTTAATGTTGGACACATCAACAAAATCCAATTTTGACAAATCCAGTTCATAATTTATTAATTAAACATAAACGTCATAATCATTGTGCATGAGATAAGACCCTAATTCTGATGATCTCCCCTCATGCATACAAATTGTTATACAAACTATAATTTGTTGACTTCAATCAGCATGTCCTGGAAAGAATAATCATCTATATGTTGGTGATAATGGGTGGTAATTTACTAGTGCCTGAAATACTAATACCATTAAAAATGGTATTGTTAAATTCTTGGCGGCAGGAGTAGTAGTTGTGGTTTTAAAATACCCATCCATTTACTGAAGAAAAAGTCATTTATTTTTTACCTTGTGCAGTGAGATCAATATCAGCAGTGAATGTAAACTGCATTTAATATTTTGGATTCTACAACTTTCAGTCTCCACATAATCCGCTTGAAAAGTTGTATGGTTTCGAGGAACATGTGAGACAAACGTGCACCATTCAAAGAGAAAATCAACAGAAATAAGTGCAAAAGCAGAGAAACCTTAATGCACAGACTAATCCAAACACTTTTGCATGGTGTTGCATTGTGTTTACAGGGTGGTGAAAAATCAGCATCCTCATGTTCTCTCTGAACAAATGTGAAACAAAGAAAGACTCATACTCAAAACTCTAAACTATGATGAGAAACCTGGCAGTGCTCGGTTAATGACAAAAGTCTCTCATGTATGAACGCTTTCCAGATAGAAGCTACTGAAGTCTAGTTTCTCAAAGATTACATTGTAAGAAGGAGCAACCAACTGGATCTTCTTAATATGTATGAAATTTAACTATAATGTCCAACACATTCTAATCAGCTTAGTAGTGTAGATTTTGGGTGTGTTGATTAGTAAACCAAAAGAAATAAAATTTACTTATAATGTTATGTTTTGATTGTGATGATGCATCTTTGAACTTGTATTATGTATTCAGGTTAGTTTTACATCGACAATTAAGTCTTATCTATATATATCTATATCTATATATATAGATATATATATATATACTATTTTTTTTTTACATCTGTTGCCAATGTCATTTTTATTCTTTCATGCTTATTCATTTTATTAGTTAAATCATCATTGTAAAATTGTTTTTCTCTGCTTTTGTTAATTTGATTTAAGTTCTTTGTATAATTTCTTTAAGAGATCATATGAAGAAAATAAAAGAAGATACTAAGTGTTATATCACATTCAATGTCTTGTGTAGAGATGGGATTTCCAGCTCTTTGAGGGAAATTAAAAAAAAAAAAAAATATGAATATTTGAACCTGTGACCTGTGTCTTATTTGAATAGCTCAATATGGAATGCAAAATTATGACAATGTATATTTATAAATAGCAGTTGACCGAGTTTAATATAGAACACATATAGAAGGTAGGTTCCTACTTAATCTCTCACCAGTTTGGGGATCCTTGGCCTGAAAAATGTTGAAGACCCCTGTGTTAAAATAATGCTTTTGTGAAAATAGTGAATGAAAAAATACTTACAAAATTAGGTTAAAATTGAAGGCTCTCAATGTAACTAAATTAAGAGCCATTTGAGATTCCATCCTTTGGAGGGTCTTTGAAAAGAGCCATACTTCCCATCACAAGTTCAATTATTATTATTTATTTATTTATTTAAAAAAAATGCACCTGAAAGAGTGGCTGCATGTTACCTGTAGACCCGTGATGTTTACCTTTTATGGGGTTTTCTTAGTGTTTGTTTTTGTCTGACTTCTTGTTTTTTTTCTGTGCGTGGAACCAGTCAAAATAATTTTTGGTCGTTTTTGTCTTTTTGTGCTGTTTTAATTTAGTTTTTTTCTGGACTTTATGTTCTTGGCTGTGTCCTTGGCTGTGGCGTTCCGCTAATCTATCCTGAGGTGGATGAGAATTGTAGCGGATGTCATGTTGCCTTTGCAACATTAACACACATGTTCTGGTCATGTTCCTCCCTGTCAGATTACTGGTCAGCAATCTTCGGAATTCTCTTACAGACACTATTCATAAATTTGCAACCTAACGCCAACTCTGCCATCTTCGGGATATTGCCAGCTGACCAGCAGATTATCAATAAACATAAGGACATTATAGCATTTACAACTTTACTCTATTTTGTTACACTGGAAATCCCCCAAATCAGCCAGCGCATCCTTATGGATGAGTGACCTTATGCTTCATTTAAGCCTAGTAAAGATCAAATACACACGGATCGAGAGGCCTCTTCTATTCCACCTGAAACCCAGTAATGTCTTTTATGTCATGGTTTATGTCTGTCTTTTATTTTGTGAATAATGTTTTGCATTTCCTGTTTTATTTTGCCAAGTTTCTTAGTTTCCTGTCTGTCATGTCTCCTTGTGGTTTTGTCATGTCCATCCAGGTCATGTGTTGTGTTTCCTGTTTTATTTTGTTAAGTTGTGGATTTCCTGTCTTGTGCCGCCTTGTCTCTTGATTGTTTATTGGTCTTACCTGTGTTGATTGTCCTCATGCCTCTCATTGTGTCTTGTCAGCCCTGAGCCCTCTTATGTATATATATATATATATATATATATATCCCTGTATATATTACCCTGCCTTTCCTTTTTTCCCTGTTGTGTCGTTTTAATGTCTTTATGCCATGTTTCCTTGTTCCTTGTTCCATGTTCCATGTGTCATGTGTCATGTGCCATGTGCCATGTTCTGTGTTCTATGTTTCCATGTCTTGTACCATGTTTTCATGCCATGTTGATGATTTCTTTAGATTTTTGGATTTTGGATTTACCTGCTTTGCGGAGTGCCTTTTGTTAATTATTGACCATTTGTTTGGATTCCCTGCCTGCCTCATCCTATAGTCCTGCACTTGGGTCCTCATCTCAACCTTCGACCTTGACCCTCCCTGACAACTCATAAATTCATGATTGCTAGATCCTGAGGAATGTCACGTGATGTCACACAGCAAACACAAACACAGCCTCCTCTTTTATTCTCAAGCCTTATTTTCAAACTAGATACCTCCACTTTACCTTTCTTTTTCTCTTTGTTTTATTGTTCATACCTGTTGAATGAATTATTTTATTTCCTTAGATTGGGATGCACTGGATGTTGTAGGGTGGGATGAATGGAGGGGGGTTCATATTTTTATGTATGCTGTTAAAAATCAGACTTTCTTTTTTTTGTCCCCTTGGGGAAATTTATGATGATGTTGATCCTACGTGTGACAAATGTTGTCAAGCTTTTAACTTCATATCAATATACATCGCAACTCAATTTGAATCAACAGTACTTACTGTTTGGAGTTTTGCCCCCTACTTTATCCATTACAAAACACAAAGCAGATTTTGTGGCATTTGTCACTTTATTACCAAGGTGTCTAATACTAATGAGGTGGAATTCCCCTTCCCACTTTCTGAATCAAAGATATACTCCGTTTTTTTTAAAGTGGAGAATATAAGATGTACAATAAATGGTTTCGCTTGCAAAATTTTATAAAACTTGGAGAACTTTCTTTGCACATGTGGACGGTTTAGTGTTATTTACTATCCCAGAGTAACTGCTTCTTTTGTATGTCTTTATATAATCTTCAGTTCATTTATTTTGTTCTACTGCTGTATTATGTTCTACTGCTCTGTTCTGTGTGGTTTTGTATTATGACACTACTTAAGTATTTGCACTTGGATTTCCCTGTATGGCTCCTGACTTTATGTTAATTACCTTTTTATTTATTTATTTTTTTTACAATGCTGTTGCTGGCGATATACCTGTCTGGCTGTTCAGACAGATAAGATGGCATCTAATGGAAGCCAATGGAGTGATTCAGGCTCTTGACGTGTGAAAAAGAAAGTCCAGAATATTGCATTAATCAATTATGGAAAAAGGCAAATGCATTAGAATTTTAACATCATCATTTTCTCAACAGAAAAGGACTAATCCTTGGAATCTGTCTCAGGCTTTATCATTCTTCTGATAAGTCAAAAACGCCTGTTTTCTGTCTGAACAGGAAGCTAAAGCTAGTTAATACTTAAATAAATACCATAGTAATACTAGCTCCAGTGTAATTAGTAATCAGTGATCAGTGTCCCGGAATGCACTTCCAGGGTCTGTAAGGGCATATTGTCATACTTTGTGTGACAGGAAGCAATCGATTTCCCATTGGTTCCATCCAGAACAGTGTATCTTCTGTTGTCTTCACTACATACTCACTAGGGATAAAATTTAAGCACTCTATCCAAATGTATTGATCACTTTTTCTTGTTGTCAGTAATTTTAATGAAAAGCAGATCTGAGAAGTGGCCTCTATTGATTATTTTTCCTCCCAACACTGGCTACTCTGAAAGAACAATCCTGTGAGCAGTGACATACTACACTGGACTGCACCTAGCTGAGGTATTACTCTAAGTGCTGATAACTAATTGCAGGAAATATGTTCACCAAACCATATACACATTTTAACACATAGTAAAGTAAGAGCAGTCAATTGTGGTGTACGTTATCTCTGTGCTCTCTGTATTAACGAGGGTATTCGATCATACTGCATCTTACCAGAAGGCAGAAAGCTTTTCTAAACCAAACCTGAGGGGAGATGAGCAGTCTGTGGCAAATTATTCCACTGGGCATTACAGAAACAGAAAACAAGCAGAACCCTCACTCTCTGTATGATGACCTAGCAGCTCAAGAACTCCGCAAAGAGCTCAATTCACTCATGCAATAAATAATACTATATGATGACACAGGTGCATATATATGTAAATATACTCACTTGCCACTTTATTAGGTACACCTGTTCAATTGCTTGTTTAATGCCTTGTTGTTGTGAGAGGTCAGTGGAGAATGGGCAGACTGGTTCAAAAGGCAACACTAACTCAAATAATTGCTCATTACAGCCAAGGAATGCAGGATACCGTCCAACCTTGAAGAAGATGGGCTACAGCAGCAAAAGACCACACCAGGTGCCACTCCTTTCAGCTAAGAGCAGGAAACTGAGACTACAGTTCACATAGGCTCACCAAAACTGGACAATAGAAGATTGGAAAAACATTGCCTGGTCTAACAAGTCTCGATTTCAGCTGCAATGTTTGGAATGGCAAGGTCAGAATTTGGCGTGAACAATATGAAAGCATGGATATATCCTGCCTTGTATCAATGGTTCAGGCTTGTGGTGGACCACTTTGGGCTCTTTGGGTATTGTTGCTGACCATGTCCATCCATTTATGACCACAATGTACCCATCTTCTGACAGCTACTTCCAGCAGGATATGTCACAAAGCTCATATCATCTCAAACTGGTTTATTGAACATGACAATGGGTTCACTGTGGTCCAATGACCTACACAGTCACCAGATCTCAGTCCAATAGAGCACCTTTGGGATGTGGTGGAACGGGAGATTCGCATCATAGACGTAGAACTATGGCAATTCTGAAGGCAAGAGAGGGTCCAACCTTTTATTAGCAAGGTGTACCTAATAAAGTGGGAGTGAGTGTGGGATGGCTTGTGTCTGTCCATCTAAGAGAGGTTGGGAATGGTGAAGAGCGTGAGAGGGCATTTCTATATGTGTGTGTGTGTGTGTGTCATTAACGCAATTGCATAAGTCATAGTTTTCGGATAACAAAAAAAAAAAAAAGACCATTTTTAGCATCCATATTCCAGGAACTCCAGGAACTCTAGTCCAGGAACTGATACTGCCATTTGGAGACTCCATGCATGTGCTTTGACTTTGTTGCGCCAACCAATGCAAAGGTGGCTGTTGGTGGCCCATGGTGAACTTCCAGAAATGCCCTCTCACGCTCTTCACCATTCCCGTCTATGCAGCACAAGGTAACTTCATGGAATCTCAGCTTGCCCAACAATTAGGCAGCAATCAATAGACTCAGTCTTACACTCAAACCACTCAGATAACTGTGAACTTGGGTTATTTGTGGCTAATCCAGGGGCGGACTAGCCATCTGTGTGATCTGGACAATCACAGAACGGCTGGTACTCCAGGACGGCCGGCGGCCGACCACCCACCAAGCAGTCATCACCTGTTTTTTTTCCACCTGCTAATCTAGTTTTTCACACTCCAGTATGTGTGGCAGCTGTGCACCTTTAAGTTGGAAGCATATTGACCAGTGGTCATAGAAACAATATGGATAACACTGGTAAATAACAGAAAGCAAAGGGTAGGGCTGAGAAGGGGGAAAAATGCGACATTTAGAAAGTGAAGCCACTAAATGTTGTAAATTCACTGAAATGTTCAGCAGCACAGTCAGCGGCACCACTGAAGTTCAGTTTAATATTAGCAGCATCCAACATGGTAGGGCCACCTGTGATGATGAGCAGACACAGAGATGAGCTGGTTCCACAGACAGGTACAGGGCGCGTAAGTATGGAACATGAGAGAGGAAGAATAACAGTTACTTGTGGTACTAGGGCTGATGTTAGGAAATGTTACATTTCTACCTATACCCAGTTTTTTAAATCTTGCTCTTATATAGCGCTTTTCTACCTACTCAAAGCGCACATCCACCCATGCACACACACATTCACACACCAGCGCCAGTTGCACTGGGAGCAACAGGGGGTTCAGTGTCTTGCTCAAGGATACTTCGGCATATAGCACACTCGGGGGATCGAACCGCTAACCCTTCGGTTCATGGAGAACCCGCTCTACCTACTGAGCCATAGCCGCCCCTGTGTTGCTCAGTACAATGCAAAACATTAACTGAAATAATTATTACAGTAGTTAAAACAGCTAAACTTAAACATTTTAGCTATAAAATGCCATATGCAGTAGTAGCTAATATTAAGAAATATGTTGTGCTGGGGAGTCACGTGACGCGGTGATGGCTGCTTGGCCGAGCCCTGCCCCGCAGTGTCTGTTATTTTTATCCGATATTCACATTCTGAGTCGGCATTTGTCCTTGAATTACAAGTTAGACTGTAGGTGATATACCTGGCTGCAATGTCGGGCACGCAAAAGAATACAAATCGACCAAACACGAGGCACGTTGCAGGGGGCCAAGCGAGTGCTAGCAAAGGCGATAGCGGCGGCTCTCCAACGTGCCAGAATGAAGACAACGACAAGCCGTCAGGAAACGTAGCTGAGGACATTGCAAGTATTTTTACAATCCTGAAACATATCTCTGGTGAGATGCAAAGTCTGGGAGAAATCGGACTTTGATTGCAAAGTTTATGCGGTCGGGGGACAGAGACCGCATCCTACGCGCATCCCAGGAGAAAGGCGAAATTCGGTGGGAAGGAAAACGAGTCATGATTTTCCCGGACTTCTCCAGGGGAACCGTAACCAAACGTGATGCCTTCAGGGAGTGCAAAAAGATGCTTCACCAGCGCGGGGTGAAGTTTGCTCTACAGTACCCAGCCACGCTCAAAATCGACACAAAAGAGGGACCGCGCCGCTTCATGAACCCGAGGACAGCCATGGATTTCATCAGGAACGAGCTGCACGCGCCACCCGAAAAAGCCGACTGACCACTCATCTCTGTACAACGGATGCGGCTTTCCTTTCCTTTACAACGTGAGGGACGGACAACTTTTACAGGGGTATGATGATTGAACTGTTTCTTTTTTTTCTACACCAAGTTTTCATAAAGACACTGCTAATGGGCCTGGTTGGTCAGAGTCACTTTACTGACAGATCACGGACCTGAAGGGTTTAAAGATGCGCTATGTTCAGAGTTTGGCGCAGTTTCTATTTTCTAATGTAAGAGCAACGTGCTTACAGTTATGTTCTTAATACAATCCTGGTACCACTGACCCATTTGTTCACACTTTACTACTATGTCTACGGTTGATAGTAATTTGCGCCTAGCCACATGGAATGTGAATGGTCTGGGGAACCCCAAAAAGAGGAATAAGATACTTCATAGCCTGAAATCGGTCAAATATGATATTGTGTTTCTACAGGAGTGCCACTTGTCTTTAAAAGATGCGAAGAAATTGTGTATAGGATAGGTGGGGAAGGTTTTTTGTAGTGCTGGCACAAGTCAAAGTAGAGGTGTCATTACTTTAGTAAATAAACATTTACAATTTAAATGCTTAAAGGAAATAAATGACATAGAGGGGAGAATGCTTATTATCCTAGCTGATATACAGGGGAGAACATTGATATTAGCAAACAGCTATGCCCCTAACAATGATGCCCCTGGATTCTTTGCCAATTTGGAATGTAAATTGATTGATATGGGCAGCTACCCAATCATATGGGCTGGGGATATGAACATGGTAATGGATGCAGTCCCTGACAGGAGTAGCCCCAGCAAAGCTAGGCCACCTAAGTCGCTAAGTGTTGTTAAAAAATTGTGCTCTGCTCTTGGTCTCATGGATGTATGGCGGCTGTTTAACCCTACTGGGAGGGGTGTAATCCCTCCCAGTAGGGTTAAATGGGGGTAGGGTTAAACAGCCCTACCCCCATTTCTCTCTGCAATGCACGGTGTGTTCACCAGGATTGATTATTTCTTTATTTCTAAAGAAATGCTCCCATTTACAGTGTTGTGCATTATTGGGAACATATTAGTATCTGACCATGCTATGGTGTCGCTCAATTGGTTCCTGCTGACAAAGTTAAAAAAAATCACCTAGATGGAGATTTAACTCATCTCTCCTGCAAGATGATGCCTTCAAAGCTATGCCGAAAACTCAAATTGACCTTTTTATTGATATAAATGTTCCCTCCTCCCCATCAGCTAGTACATCTTGGGAAGCCTTTAAAGCTTTCATAAGGGGTCATGTAAATCAGTTTTCATCCCATAAGAAGAGACAGAACATGAGAGCAATGGCAGTTCTGGAGAAAAAAGTGGCAGAGGCTGAACAACAATTGAAGCAGAGCTTCACCCCACAGAAACTGAGAGAACTTACTAAACTAAAGTATGAGTATAATCATATACTTTCACAAAAGGTGGAATTTGGACTCTTCAGAGTCAGGCAAAAATACTTTGAACCTTTGAAGTGGGTGAAATTATTATACAATGCACCTCAGGCAGCTGTTCAAACTAATGGAGTGGCCTCCTCTTATTTCAGACTCGGCCGCGGGACCCAGCAGGGTTCACCGCTTTCTCCCCTGTTATTTTGCCTAGCAATAGAGCCCCTGCCTGCAGCAATCCGTAAGGACATCGATATCCCTGGTATTACCATTGGAGACTATACACATAAACTTCTGCTTTATGCTGATGATACTCTAGTCTTTATTACAAACCCAGACAGATCTGTTTCTGCTCTACTCCGAATTATAAAGTTATTCTCAAGCTTTTCTGGCTATCGGGTGAATTGGACAAAGTCGGAGGCCCTCCCCCTGACTTCATATTGCCCTAAATCATTATTCCAAGCCATCTCTTTCCAGTGGACTCTCCAGGGAATTAAATACCTAGGAACACTTATTCCCAGACAACTTAGCGATATAGAAAAAATCAACACAGATATGCAGAGGTGGTCTCCACTTTATCTCTCTCTGTGGGGCAAGGTTAATGTTACCAAGATGAACTGTGCTCCCTTGGATATCCCTACCAAGTACTTTAAACAATTTGATGTACTTTGTAAAAAGTTTTTTTGGAACGGCAAAAAAACGAGAATGCATCTGAGAAAACTACAAAAAACGACAGAAAAAGGTGGTTTGGGTCTTCCAAATATGCTGTTTTATTATTACGCCTTTAGCTTGAGACACCTGGCACGCTGGGTGCTTCCCCCAGAAAGAACTCCTCCATGGTACTCAATAGAACAGTCAGTCTGCACATCGTTTCCCCCATTGTTGTTCTTGTCTGCAAGAATGCCACCAAATGCTCGATCTCATCCCATCATATCACATTTACAGGAAATCTGGAGGAGAATAGCCCGTATTACTAAAATAAACCTGTATTTAACTATGTCTTGTGGGATTTGGGACAATCCTAAACTCCTAATTGGCAAATCCCCAGTAATTTGGAAAGAGTGGGTGAATAAAGGGATTCTTACTTTGAGTCATCTATATGAAGGAGGCATACTTAAGTCTTTTGGCAACCTGGTTGAGCAGTTCGGTCTGTCCAATAATCAATTTTGGAGGTACCTTCAATTAAGACATCTCCTGGTTAGCATCTTTGGCTCACCACAATCCTCTCCCCAGGGCCTAGACCTTTTAAATTTAGTCTTACGCATTGCAGAGGCAGGACATGAGGCCTCCCAGTTATCAGATATCAGAATAAGGTTAATACAGTTCAAAATTCTTCATCATTATTACTGGTACCCCAACAGGTAAATGAACATGTTTGAAGAAAAAAAAAAACTCCATCATGGCTCTCCATTAGTAGATATGTTTTTTTTTTGTTTGTTTTTTTGTTTTGTCTTTTTTTACAAAAAGGCTGACAGGTCATTCTCTGAGTGACAGCCTCATTGTTTCTTGGGGTGCTGATTCCTCTTCAGTGGAGAGACAAGAGAAATGGGGGATGTGGATATTTCAAGCTTATACAAATAAATTATTGTTGTGGGAACTTAACTGCAGCTTACATAAGAAACGAAGCAGGACTTCTCAACGGTTGCAAACTAACTAACTCATAAAACAAACTGATCTTCTTTCTTAACATCTTCTTCTTCTTCTTCAGCGGTTCAAACTCTTAACTTTTCTCAACTGACATGTAAACAATGAAACAATGAAATGCCACTAGTCATGTGATCATGTAACACTACATATCAGTAAATGAATCCTGTATATAAGTAATCTTACTTTTAACTGTATTTTTAATACCATCTGGATATAAAACATGAAATATGATCAATGAGCAAATAAAGAATGATTTCGGAATAATAATAATGAACTTAGATTTCTGAACAATAATAATAATAATAATAATGATGAATTTACATTTCTGAATAATAATAATAATTAATAAACGATACAACAATTGTGTCATAGCCACATCCATGCTCTCCTGCTGTTCTCCCCTTCCCTCCCCTCCCTAGGGGCGGTTATAGATGCGGTCAGCTGCTGCAGGGCACACACCTGTTCTTTATCAACACCCATCTTAAATACACTGGTTCTCCACTCACTCGTCACCAAATCTTTGTTGTTCTCAGTGCGGTAACTACCATTGTGTCTCACTAGAATTATTCCTTCAACTTTTTGAAGCGTGTTTCCTGAGCTCTAGTCTTTCTACTTGTGTTTTCTCTCTGTGTTCCGGTATACCAGCTATCTCTGTTCCTTCTGCCACAGACTCTGCTTCTCTTCAGCACACTGCCGCTCTGGATCTGCTCCCTTCCCTTCCCATTTCTTCCTCATCGTCCAGTTCTCGTCTGCCGCTCAGCCCTTTCTGGACCTCGAACTCACCTGTTCTCCCATTCCCGCTACCTGCTAACTCAAAGATTCTTTGATAAGAGTTTTTGAGCGCATTTTGGGTCTTCTACGCCCATTATTACATACTGGACTTGTTAACACATCAACTAACATTACCAACTTTAATTGACTGAATTTTCTTAAGTAACTGGGTTTATTAAGGCATGAAAACTGTATATTTTCACCTCACCTGTAATGGGCAGAAAGATGCGGTCAGTGTGAGCAGTGATAGCTGCACTTGTCTGAAGAACAGCAGTGGAGATGCGAAGGACATCACAGAAATGCCTGCCAGCCATTCTGGTTCTCAATCTAAAAGCCTTATTTGCACAGGATTAGTTTTACCTTGGACGTCATATTTCACATATTACCTCCTACGTCCATATTTCATGTGGCGCATTCACAGGGGATAAACCAGTTTTGTGTTTTACTCAAATTCAAAAATTCAGTTATGGCTCTGATACTTTCCATCTCACTCCACTGCATGTCAGACAGTTTTAATTACTTTACAAATTATAATGGAGGATAAAAATATTTGATATGATTTATCATTGGGAAGAAATTACCAATGACCTGTCGGTATCTGCACCACCTTTACCAATGAACACATTAATGATTGATTTAATGGTTTCATATGTCTAAACGGGAGAATAGTTCACAGACATCTTGACTTTGCGCTCTAACATCTGTCCAAGCTTTGAATTATAGGACATGCTTCATAATGAAGTGACAAGAGGCAGAAAAAGCCACGAATCAAACAAAAATCACGAAAAAGTAAAAACTCCTAAATCACAGATCGCTTTCTACTGGATTAGTTTTATCAGAGACTCTCTGTGTTACAAGGACATGGACTATTTGCACAGGATTAAGATCATAGACAATTTACGTTATTATGAGAAATTACTTGAGGTCCCCAGGTAAAACCAGTCCCACGGGCTAGCTATCATTTGCTTCACTTTGCTCTTCTCGCTCAGTGACAGTGTAGGAGGTAAAGCTTGATCCTTCCATGTCACTTCTTGCGTCTCTTTGGTTGCACCATTTCTGGTGACCCTTCGAATACTTGCTTTGTGGAGATGCTGCCTTGTTCAAGACAGTGGCGCCACCAAGTGTCTAAGAAGTACACAGTTAAGCACAAATAGTTTGTGTGGCCCGTAGTCTGTTATGTTTAGACTTTGATACAGCCCAATTAAAAATGGATGATGGGCCGCAGTTGGCCCGTGGGCTTTAGTGTGGACACCCCTGTACCAGACTATTATTGCCAGTGCCTTCTTCTACGCAAAGTAATAGAGGCAGGTTTTGTGGTAGGGGCAGAGCTAGAGTCCCTGACATTGTTGGCAGGGGCAAGGACCTTGAAGAAACTTCGGTCGATCATGAACAGTGTCTACCACCTTGTGACTACCACATGTGAGTACCACATGTGACACCATAGTCAGGCATAGTCTATCTTTCTATCTACCCGTATTGTTAGGGTACAGGTTAGAGTTAGAGGCACTTAGTTGAGATGGTTAGGGTAACAGACGACTGTCTCAATTATGTAAAAATTCACATACTGCCTTGTTTGCTTTTCTAACACGTTTCATTTATCAGTATCCCACTTTGTGTGTGTGTGTCTGTAAATGGATGTGTTGTTCTTATGCTGAAGAAGGCCTTGTGACATGTTCAGTTAAGGTATTGGACTGTAGCATATTTTAGATTTGATTACTGATTATACAAGATAGTTATACTGTGCTGCAGGTCTGTGTGTATGCTTGTGTGTATGCGTGGATGGATGCGTTGTCGTGACCGTGAAGGGCTTTGAGCACAATAGGTACAAACCCTGTTTTAAAATAAGAGCACTGATGACTTACCATCTTTACCAGGAGTCCTGTCACTGCTTTCTTCACTTTCATATAGAGTAGGGCTTTGGGGTAGCCTAAAGCACTCGTCATTCTCCTCATTGCTATGAGGGAAATCTCTGTTGCCCACAGGGTCCAAGAATCTGTACTGAGAGGAAGGCTCTGAGTTTTAAACAATTTGTTTAATAACTTTGCATTATTAAAAAAGTGCTCCGCTGCACCAGAAGGATGGAGCATGAGAAACTTGGAAAATACCAATAAAGAGAAGAGTTACTGCATTATTGCATTTATAAAGATTTAGAAGCTGTTCACCATCTGTCTCTCTGACTCACTGCAAGACTAACAGCAGGCTTTGTGATTTTAATTATTCTGACTGTAGCTATGGCTTTTCTTTTGTTTGTATGTAATACAGCATGAGTACAACACTAGTAACATACCAAATCCTAGGATTCAGTCATGACGCCTAATCAGAGCAAATGGAGCTTTGCTCACGGCCAGCTGGATACTGTCCAGATCAGATTACGAAATGTCACATTTTTGTATGATGTGTTTTTGTTTAACATGACACACAAATATTGCCACTGGGCCTCGGCATCTTTAGTATTCAATTGGCCAAGAATCCTCTCAGTTCATGTGTCACTGTCTAGCCCGCACTGAGTAAGGAACTCTGTGAAGTACACAGATCAGGCATAACATTATGACCACGTACACAATGTTGTGTAGATCTTGTGTCTCCAAAAAAGTTGTGACTCATCAGAGAATGGACAAGGGCCTTCTATGGGTGTCCTGTGGTGTCTAGCAACAGAATGGTGTTAGTGGGGGTCCTATGGATTGAGGGGAGAGGACTCTGTAGATCAGGCTTGTTCCATCAGTTTCATTGGTCAGACCGGGACCTAGGGTATAAGGAGTCCAGATCAACAACATGTGCTGTTTGTCATGTATTTTGAGTTTTTCCTAAACCATTTTTTGTGTGTGTATCTGTGCTGGGTTGCATGTCTAAGTAAAATACGAATAAATTCCAGGTCCAAAAGTGTCCCAGCAGAATATTGTCACAAGATGTTGAATGTTATTCACTTCACCTGTCAGTGTTTCTCATGGTTTTAGTGTTGTGGCTGATTGGTGTATGTTGCCTTAAAAACAAGGCAACAGATATGATTAAAATTATTTGTTATTTATTCTGTTTCTTTCTGCAGAGGCCTCAAACTGTAAATAAACTAGAAACTTAAAAAAAGGACTTTCTTAAATTGTACTGAGAGTGTCCCTGGCCTGGAGTTGTTTGTTTCTCACCAGTGGAGCTCCATACTACATCTGTTATTGCAGCCTCATCAACCTGCCCAGTCATCATGGCCTGCAGTTATCCACTCCTACCTGAATGAACAATGCTCTAAACCTGGCTACATTTCATTCTCAAACTTATATATAACATTATTAGCTACATATTCTATTTGTATCATCATCAGATTCTACATATGCTTTAGTCAGATATATGTATTTTTGACAGGTGTATGTTTTTTTTCGTTTCCCCTGCTGTTTGCTGTCTTTTCTGTCTCTACCTGACTGGCCTTCAGCAGATGAGCTGGGTTCTGCTCATGGTTTCTTCCTGTTAAAAGGGAGTTTCTCCTTGCACCCCTGCCTTCAGGCTTGTTCTATGGGTTTCAGACCAGTGTTTTGTAAAGTGTCTTGAGACCATTTGCATTGTTATTGACACTATATAAATAAAACTGAATTGAATTGAACTGAATCACCGGCAGCACAGAATATGGTTTTATTGAAATATTGGTACATAATGTCCAGCTCTCCCATGGTCTTAAAATCTCTGCCTTACAGGAATTATTTTGAACATTATTAATACGTCTCTGACCACCCCTCAACACATACCGAGCACAAAAATATTGACCTTATGTTGAGTCTTAATTGTTTCAGGTTGTTTGAATTATGACCCATATTATTTAACACAGCCTTTTAAAAGTGAGTAACGATAATTCAGTTTATGTATGGTGAGTGTACAAATGTAAACATGATTTCAAAAAATACAGAAATTTATTTTAAAGAATAAAGACTGTGGCCATTTATCATTACTATTATTATTGCTTAATCATTTGATGCTGGAAAAGCTTGAGCTAGAGTTTCCTCATGGGATGCCACTTCAATGCCTTTCAACTCCAGTCCCTGGACAGGTTATTAGAGCAGCAGTGCATAATTGCTCGCTGGTTGGTGTGTGAAAGCTCAGCTCTGCCATGCTCCACCGGCTTTGTTTCCACTGGGTATCACTGAGATAAAAAGTGAAAGACCGAATACATATTTATAGTTTAGTCTTTCTTTAGTCATCTATATATAACAAAATTCTTTACAGTCACAATGACACTTGACATGAACCCGGTTCGTGGACAACTCACTCTACCTACTTAAACACAGCCTACCATTTATAGAAAATAATCTGAAATTTGGATGAATAAAACTTCAACAGATTGTTGATTCACTCACAAATAATAAAAATGCGTAAGATCTGACACCACTGAGGGGGACTGCTGCCTACTGAGTCAAAGCTAATAAACCTAATAGGAATCTCAGTCTCACAGAATTAAAAATGTGTTTCATTTCCATGTGCTACTGGTGCATAAATAAAGAATGATTTCTAGAAATATCGTACGCAGCAAGACACCATCTGACAATAAGCCTAGAACCAATTCTGCACCCTTGCAGTTCTACAACTGAAACATCAGTTAAGTCCCTTGAATGTCTAATTAGAAGGCAGCGTTCATTCTTTACAGTGTGGTTTTGTAACTGCAGACTCACACCTTTGACACAAAAGACTGATTTCCAAGAAGAACTCGGTAACACTTTCTATGAAGGTTGTATTTATAATGTCCTATGAATGCACTCATAATGTTTTATAAGGTGTCTATAAAGTATTATAATGGTCATTATTACCATCTATACATATTCACAAGTCGTCATAACCAACTTCATGATGCATTATGACAACTAGTTATGAATGATTATAATTTTAATCTGAATAGTGCATTATAAATATGTCAATATCTGCCTAGTCACTTGTTCATTTTATGATGCATCATAACTACTTTGCTTTGCTAAATGTGCATAGTGATGCATAATGAGTTTTGACTTCGCCTATAGTGCTTTATATCTGTAGTTATAAGTATATGTAATAAAGTTATAATAATGTATATATCTCCCTACAGCACACAGTTATAAACAGCTATGCAATTGCATAAGTGCCAATTGTCAGCGCTAAGTAAAGTGACAAGAATATGACACTATTATTAACAGATATAAGTTACTATGAGTAATTAAAAGGTGCAATGAACTAAGTTCTGAGTCTGGCATCTTTACCCCATATGCACAATGTTAATATCATAGGTGTTATTTGTCAGCTTTAGGTAAATTAGTGCAAATGAGGTGTTGTGGATATAAGACTATTATAAACAAATATGAGGCACAATGAAATGAGAGCCTGGACAGTAAAGACAAAAGGAATGCATTAAGTTCACTTTATTTTCATTTAAACCAACACACATAATCAGAATGATTATCAATGTTCTGAGCACATTACACAAACACATGAAACAGGCCACAAAAGTGGCACAGCTTGGTCCTAGAGATGTGTCTCTTAAAAGTGCCTTTGGGTTGGTGAGGTGATTCAGGGTCAGAGGTCAGGAGATGGTTTGACAGCAACTACAAGAAGAACAGAGGCAAATCTTTAGTGCTCTAGCTGGGTTTGTTTTTATGCAGAAAGGTTTGATTGAAAACACATAAGCAGATCACGTTTTTTTGTTTAAAGCAGCGTAATGAGACAATATGTTACCGCATATCATGCAGGCACCGCAGATTACCCGTAGGTGGCTTAAGCTTGCTACACGAAAGTTACCAGACACGTCTAGTTTTAATTCACAAATTAGATCGTTTTCATATTCTTGCGTTTAATGATTGAAACCATTCGAAATCATTGCTTTAATATGTAAACGATGTGCTTCATGTAAGCAAAGTAAGACATTAGCTCACAAAACACTAGCAGGACATAGAGACGACCTACCTGTCCTGGAGAGGACTCAGCGGAGAAAGTAGGGAGATATATACATTATTATAACTTTATTACATATACTTATAACTACAGATATAAAGCACTATAGGCGAAGTCAAAACTCATTATGCATCACTATGCACATTTAGTAAAGCAAAGTAGTTATGATGCATCATAAAATGAACAAGTGACTAGGCAGATATTGACATATTTATAATGCACTATTCAGATTAAAATTATAATCATTCATAACTAGTTGTCATAATGCATCATGAAGTTGGTTATGACGACTTGTGAATATGTATAGATGGTAATAATGACCATTATAATGCTTTATAGACACCTTATAAAACATTATGAGTGCATTCATAGGGCATTATAAATACAACCTTCATAGAAAGTGTTACCAAGAACTCCAAGAGACAGACTGCTTCACTGTTCACCTCAAGTTTTTTGAAGTTACCATAAGAATGACATCCATGAAAATTGAACATTTAAAATAACCAATTAATGGGCAAGGACAAAAAGAGAAATGGACAGTCAATTTTATTTTCTCCGATAACTATCCAGGAAACATAGGCATTTAGACAAATGTAGTTAATGTTATTTCAATTTTTGGCTAACCAGCTCACCAGTATATGCCTGAAACATGCTGGAAATGTATCACATTCTCGGTGTGAGTTCAGGTCTGTGATTATTCAAAATTGTATTGTTCGTTTTCTCTGATAAGAGACAGAACTCATAAGTCAACGGTTGGATGGTTATGAGCAGTAAGAGGAGCAGATAATTTTACTAGATAGATAGATTTTACTTTAAGTACACAAGAACACAGCATCCTCCCCTAACCACTGGTTTAGGTTCTGGGGAGATGGCAGCACATCATAAATAGCCCCTATCATAAATCTAATCCTACTAGCTTCCATGCTCAAGTTGCGGAAATTTTCCTCTCTGCTGCTGGTGAATAAGGAAATAGAGACTTCTGCCGGCCGACAAGGGTTTTACTTCTTTAAAGAAAGGTCAGTCTACACATGAGCGGTGATATTATATATATTATTATTATTATTATTATTAATAATAATTATATTATATATTATATATATATTTCTGTTCTTTTACAATAGAAAACATTAGAAATACAGACATTTATTGTTACACTTGTATCGTAATTTTACAAATGTTTGTCTGTTATTTAATGGAATAAACTGTAAAATTCAACTTTAAAACTTAAAACTTAAAAAAATCATTTAAAATTACTGAGAAATTAATAGTAAAATAACTATTTAACACTGCAGGCTATTTTGTGTATATATATATACAATCCAATGTAAATCACAACATCTTGGATTATTTCACAGCATGAACAAAACACGTGTAATCAGGATACATTTTACTGCTGCAACGTCTCCCTGCACAAAAGACAAAAACATGAACGCGACATGTCATTGGAGTGCGTGCTTTGACAAGCGCGGGTCCCGTTTGGATTGGTCGACAGACACGGTTGGAGAAGAAGAAGAAGAAGGAGAAAGAAGAAGACATGCCAATGGCTGTTGGGACACTGAACATCTGTCTTTGACGTTATGCTTAACAAGGTCAACAACCACCACGCGGCTGTTCACGTTTGGTCACAGAAACTTGGAGCAAACAGCAGCTAATGTTGAGGCTGGAGGAAGGACGAATGCAAGAAGGCAAGTATCAAACTGAAGCTGAGTAGTATTAGCTTTATTTACCACCATGCCTGTGACTTTACTGTCGACAAAACCAATCCGCTAGCATGTCGTCAATTGAAATGTTAGCTAACTATGATGACAAAAGTATGGCCGGCGGCGGCGTCTTCAAGTGGCGTCTGCCAGTGTTAGTCGTAGATATATATCTATAAGCTGGATTTTATGGAACGTGACAAAATGTCAAAGTCTTCTTTCCACACAGTCTGCTCCTACTCCTCCACTTGCAGGTGTCGCTAATGAGACATTTTAAGTGTATTTTCTTCCAAAGAAGAGAGAACATATGTTTTATAAATGATACTGAGATTTGGTAATGGTTTATTTCAACCAGTTAGTCTTTTTTAAAACAAATAGTTTGATCTTCCTCTTGCCTCTCACAAATATAGGAGGAGCGACCTGCTCTGCCTTTTTCAAGGTTTTTTTAAATTTAAATTTTGGTGCAACATTAGTCAGTGGTCAACATGAAATTCAAAACAATACTGAAAAATATGTAAAGGATAAGCTATTGATCATCTTATCTAAAGATCTGCTAACACAGTTTAGGTCGACTATTTCACAACCAATAGCATTTATTTTGATTTTGGCAAATTTCATGATTCATAATTTTTTTTTCTTTCTCTCTGCAGATAAGTGATGAGAGTTGATTTCATGGCCTAAACTGGTGGTTAAGAACTCCACTCCCAGTTTATGCCATGCCATGAGGGAGATCGCGAGATCTGTCAGATCACGAGATGCTGTGATCTCTCGTGACGGGTGAGGTTTTGAATTGTTACATGGCGGCATAACGCTGCACGATTAAACCGATTAAATCAAGACTTTAGAGGATAACATCAACAAAGATCCGCGGACTCCACTCGCAATCGAAGAGGCTAAATTAAAACATTGTAATACCGCCAGAGTGGAGTCCCTAGAAAACTTTATCGACGAGTACTACCTGCGGTGCGTCATGGAGCTTTCTGACAATCTGGCCAAGAGAAAGAAAGCTGACTCCTCTACGGATACCTGCGATCTAATAACAGCTGAGGTATCAGTACTTGAGTCTATTAATAAAAAAAACTAGATCTGCTAAGCCTTATGCACCAGGAGATCAAGGATCTCAAGTCAAGCTTAGAGTTTTCGTACGATCAGATCGCTAATCTTCAGAGATAACGCCGAGCTGCGAGCGGACGTCACCTCCATTTCAGTGGAGGTAAACCAGCTCAAAAAGGAAAATAAACAACTGAAAGAGACTGTCCTGGACATACAATCAAGGAGTATGCGGGACAACCTAATTTTCTCAGGGATCTCAGAGAGCTCCCCGGACAATCCAGAGGCCCTGATTAAAAAATTCATGACCACCGCTCTCAAACTGCCAACGGAGACGGTGAATAACATCTCCTTTCACCGCGTCCACCGGCTCGGAGCCCGAGGAGGAAACCGTCCGTGTCCTATCATTGCAAAATTTAAACATTTTCAACAGAAGGTACTTGTGAAGAGCAAAGGACGCGAACTCAAAGGCACCACTTTTGGAATTAACGACCAGTTCCCGAAAGAAATCAACGAGAGGCGTAAAGTGCTGTACCCGATCCTCAAGGATCATCGGCATAGACGGAAGAGGGCCGCACTTACAGTGGACAAACTTTACATCGACGGTCAGCTGTTCCGGGATGCAAACATCACCCCCTGGCTCTACTGACGGATAAGTATTAAGAAAAATAAGCCATGTATATTTGTTATTTGTATGTAAATTATAAAGGTGTACATTTGTATATATAAATATAAATACTTAGAATAGGAAAAAAAAAAAGAAAAAGAAAAACCTCACAAAACGTTAATGTATGTCACTCCTTACCTTCTCACTCACCTCATACATCCCCCCCTGCTATTCTTATTTCTTTCTTCTCACCCCTCCACATATCTCCAACACAATAATTTCCGTTCTCGTGGTGCTAATGTTATTAAGTTAACAATCCATTTTCCAGGAACTGATGCTATTGTTGATATGTCTGTATGACATTGTTTGTACCAGGTATAATCAAGTATTCCAACACTCACCTCCTGATTTCTCTCCACTGTCTGTACATCCTTTCATGCTGACAGCAGCAGACGAGCCTGTAAAGACATACAAAATCCTCTTCCAACACAACATACAAAGAAGGACTGAATGCTCTCAATCTCAATGTCGCAGTTAACTGTCGTCTCTTGAATGTGAATGTGCATGGCATTCGCTCGCAGGCAAAAAAAATTAAAATTATGGATTACATCTCCAAATTACAAGCCGATATCTTACTCATTCAAGAAACTCACCTACCAGATTCAGAAAAAAAATCTCTTATAGATCCAAATTTTAACCAAGTTTTCTCTTCCTGTTTCAATAGTAGACAAAGAGGAGTCTCGATTTTGGTCCATAAGAGACTTGTGTTTACCTTAAACAAATTGATAACAGACACAGAAGGTCGATACATCATCATTCAGGCATCAATCTTTAATAAATTATACACAATTGCAAACATTTATGCCCCGAATAACTAGATCCGGCCTTCTTTCACAAAGTCTTTTCACAATTATCTGACATAGCCGTCACACCCTTTACAATTATTGGAGGGGACTTTAACACAGTCCTGAATCCCTCTCTAGATCGGTCCCATAACTCGACACACATAAAAAAATCACAATCAGCCAAAGTCCTCAAAGAATACATGGATGAGTTTGGACTTGGCGATGGTTGGAGAATCAAAAACCCGACAAAGAGGGAATACACTTTCTTTTCCCCAGTACACCAGTCCTTTTCTAGAATTGACTTTTTTCTGACAAACAATTCTATGTACAAAGAATCAACACCAGTATACACCCTATCATAATCAGTGATCATCCACCGATGTCCCTCCACCTTCAAATAGAACCCTCCCTAAAACCATCACCCACATGGCGCCTCAATACCTCATTACTGAGAGACCCTGAATTTGACTCATTAATAAGGAAGGAATGGAAGGGGTTTTTGGAAATAAATGACTCTCCAAATTTATCCCCATTTTTGGGATTTGGGAAACAGGGAAAGCCGTAATCAGAGGCAAAATTATATCTTACTCCTCTTACAAGGAAAAACAGGACCAACAAGCAGAAAAAAACATTGAGGATAAGATTAAAGAAATAACAGAACAATACACCGTAAACCCAAATGAACAATTATGGACCCAACTACAAAATGCGAAACTACAATTAGAAAATATCTTGACCAAAAAAAACAGAATTCGTACTTAAACAACTTAGATACCAAAATTTTGAGCATAGCAATAAATCAGGCAAATTTCTTGCGAATCAACTCCAACACAACAGAGAAAAATCTCTTATAAATGCAATTCAGGACTCACGTGGCAAACACACGCAATCACCACAGGAAATTAATCATATCTTTTACAGCTTCTATGAAAAATTATATTCAACAACTACCAACCCGAATCCTGATGACATTCAGGCCAGGAACAAAGAAACATATTGGATTCGCCACTGACCATGGAAGAACTATTAACAGCTTTAGAAAACATGCCTATGGGCAAAGCTCCTGGGCCGGATGGTTTCCCTGCCGAATTTATGAAACAGTTCTGGTCAGATCTGGCCCCCTTGTTCCTAAGGACTGTTACAGAAATCAAAAACACTGGATGCATAAGATCCCGAATGAATACTGCTGCAATTAAATTACTTTTAAAACCAGATAAAGACCCAACACTCCCTTCCAGCTAGCGCCCTCTGTCATTGATTAATACAGGTATCAAAATTATTTCCAAAGCACTAGCATCTAGACTAGAGAAAGTAATTTCATCAATAATTCTCAATGACCAAACAGGTTTCATCAAAGGCCGACAATCTACAAATAACGTTAGACGGCTCCTTAACCTGATCAGCATGTTCCAGCGTAGAAATACCGAAGCCATTGTTTTATCACTGGACGCTGAGAAAGCCTTTGATAAAGTTAACTGGGCTTTCCTCTTTGCCACCCTTCAAAATTTCGGCTTTGGAGAGTCATTTATCCACTGGGTTTCTGCACTGTATAATTCACCTAAGGCCACAGTCACCACCAATGGTTTCACATCACAAAGCTTCATCTTACAGAGGGGAACCAGACAAGGATGCCCCCTGTCTCCCCTACTGTTTGCTATATTTATTGAACCGCTCGCATCAGCAATACGTCAGAACTCCAGTATCCAGGGTATCCACTCATCCATCTCTGAACACAAGATCAATCTATATGCTGACGATGTTTTACTTTACTTGCAACAACCTCAGAGATCATTACAGGAAGCTTATAATTGTATTTCAAAATTTTCAGCCCTCCATGTCTACTCAATCAACTGGTCCAAATCAACAATACTACCAATAACGGACAAAGCATGGGATCCTGCAGACCATAAACCCCAACTGCCCTTTTCCATAGGAAATATCAAATACCTGGGCATAAACATCTCACCTAAATTGTCAGAGTTAGTGCAACTGAACTTCGATCCACTCCTGGATAAAATCTGTGATGACCTGAAGCGCTGGACCAATCTTCTTATCTCTCTGATGGGACGCATAGCAATAGTTAAAATGAAAATTTTGCCACAAATTAATTACTTATTTTCCATGATCCCATTCAAACCCACAGCAAAATGGTTCCAGAACCTAGATTCTGCAGTCATCAAATTTTACTCAAAAAACAAACAGACAAAAATTAGCCTCACCACCCTTCAAAAAAATAAATCAGAAGGAGGACTTGATGCACTGAGCTTTACAAACTACTACCTGGCAAATCAGCTACAATACATCACCAAATGGATAAACCCAGAGGCAGATTACAATTCGTGGTTAGAAATAGAACATGCCGACTGCCTCAACATTTGCATTTCGGACCTGCCCTTCATTACAATCACCCTTAAGCGTCATAACTGCTTCCAAAACCCCATTATTGCCGCCACCCTGTCGACTTGGTGGAAGAGTGTAGAGACCACAGGATCCCTGCTGGAACCCTGTGGGTTCTCCCCAATTTGGCACAACCCTGACTTTGTGAATAACAAAGTCCCTCTTCACCTCAGCACTTGGAAGCATAAAGGAATAACCCACCTCCATCACCTCTTCCAGAGAAACTTACTTATGAATCACACAGATTTATTTGATACGTTTGAAATAAGAAATAGAAACTTCCTCCAATACCTACAGGTGACCAAGACAATCAGAAAGAAAATCCCAGTGCTCCAGAACTGCATACAGCCACCACAATTCGTCACCAACATTAAAAAAACTCACACAGAAAAAGAAGAAAACCCTCTCTTTAATATATAAGCTGCTATCAACCACACATTTAATACATGCACCGATATCAAAATGGGAAGCCGATCTTTCCCTGTCTACAGACTTTGATTTCTGGACTCAGATCTGCCAAAATATATTTAAAATGACAAAAAACTTGAATTTACAGCTGATCCAGTTTAAAATACTCCACAGATCACACACAACTCAATACAAGATGTATAGAATGGGCTTCTCCCAATCCGACAAATGTACGCAATGCACCCAAAACTATTCAGATTCTTATTTCCACGCTCTCTGGCTCTGTTCTCCGGTACAGCACTTCTGGTCACTTGTAACACAGAAACTCGCCTTAATTTTGGACTGCAGAATCCCATTTACCCCTAACTTGTGCCTCATTTGTGACCTGGAAACAATCAGTCTTCCTCACCATCTGTCACAATCTGTCCTTGTAGCTCTCACCATCGCCAAGAAAACAATCCTAATGAACTGGAAGAACAGTCACTAAACATTTCCAAGTGGTTGAACCTTCTTTCCGATTATATATCATTGGAGAAAATATCTGCTACCCGAAAAAATCAGTTGACTCTGTTTGCCAAAAAATGGTCTGTATTCTGCGACTCCCTCAACCTTAATTTGCATCTTGACTTTGCCTGCTAGCTTTTGCCACGTCTGTTCCACTTACTGTAATGCTATAATAATATTTCTCTTACAGTGGTGACTGTTGTTATGGAAAAGTTTTTATTGCCCTCTTCATCCAGGTTCACTAAAGAGGATCAGCGGACCACAACACCCTGAGCATGCATTAGGGGTGCCCTACTCCTTCTCACCCCTGGGTCTACTTCCGGCCCCGAGAGGTTTACCCGGCTGGCCTCCCTCTCCCCCACGTGGGGTGGCGCTGGAGACTTGCCTGGGGTTCCCTGTGGCTTCGGCGCTTGCTCACTTTCCTGGGGTCGTGGTGTATCGGTGGCCGACTCTCCCTGGATCTCCTGGTGGGCCTTGGCGGTCTGGGCTGGGGGGCTCCCTGTCCCCTTCTCTCCCTCCCCTCTGCCGCGCCCTCCTCCCTTCGCCCGGCTCCTCCTCCGGCCCCACCTCCGGCTCCTCCTTGGGGTCGGAGCCTGAGGGTGCGGGGGGCTGCCTGAATACCACCCTGGGCGTGTCCGGTCAATGTGTCGTGCTGGAGCTGGGGGAGCTGCGGGGGGTGGGGTCTCCGTCCGCCTTGGAGGCACCCCTGCCACCCCGGGGGGGGTAGGCGATTCCATTGCTCAGCTGGTCGGTGTTGGTTCTTCAGGGTTTCCTGGGGGTCTGTTGCATCCTGGTTGCTGTGCTGGGCTGGGGGCGGGGTCTGGTCGGGGGCCTTCCTGAGTCCTGGGGGCCCTCGCCCCGTCTGTGGATCCCATGGGCTGCTGTTGCGCCTCGGCCCTGCTTCCGAGGACTTGGCCCTCACTTGCCTGCCTCCTAAATTGCACTCACCTCACACTCCACCATACACTATGTCGCCCATTACAACCAAGGCTAGGTACACCACACACACCCATCCCAAGTTTTTAATGCACCTCACCTTAGGGGTCCACCCAGGATCGGTCAGGGTCAGGGCAGGCTGCAGGACAGTAGTGTGCTGCAGTCCTCTGACCCACCCGACCCTCCTGTTTGCCCCCTGTCTTAATGCACCACACCACATCCAGGGTCACAGGGTCACTGTGTAGGGGCTTGATTCCTCATAAGGGACTGAGGAAGCACAGTAATAGGGATGGGCTGGGGGGTGTGGGGTGCTCTGGCCTGCACCGGCTTGTGCTCGCTTGGTCGGTCTGGGGGTGTTGGTCGTCGCTCGCCATCTGCGCTGGGGTGTGGCTTGCCCCGTAACTACGGTGGTTCTCTGGTCCTGTCACCCATTTGCCCCACACTGGGGTGGAGGTTCTCGGGCGCTGGGGCTTCTGACTCTGGGCCCTGGTAATGGTCTCACTCATATTTAGGGAATGCCCACATGCATGTGTGTTGTCACCTGCCAGCCTGTGCTGGATCACAACAAGAAGAATTGATGAGTCGCGGCTATTAAGGGCTGGATTATTGTTTTCACTCTATCACTACGTGCCATATGGCAGACTTCTCTCCTTCTGTTGGGACACCCTTACCCCCCTGGACTCTCTCATCTCTCCAGAGATGACTGTACCCAGTCATACTTGAGTGAGGTGACTTGGGAAGCACAGAACCCTACACTCCACTAGTTCCTACTAGCACCACATGCATCTCCTCCACTGTCCATCCTTCTACATCTTTTCTGTCCTTTGTTCTCCCCCTCTATTCACTGAGGTGTAGCACTGCCCTCCCTGCCACACAAGGTCACTACACTCAATAAAGATCAACAGGACAGTTCTCAGGGAGGGCTGGTGATGGTCACACTCACGCACTGAAGTAATAAAGCTTTCAGCTGCAAGAATATAACTGCATCAACCTCATATAATGTTGACACCCTGTGGTGTTCAACTATGCAGACAAATGCAGACAAATGAAAAAAAAGAAAAAAAAAAGAACTCCACTCCTTTCCATGCTGAACTGTACAGTGAAGCAGTGCTATCCACAGTAGGAGAAACCTAGGTCAAAGAACCCAATGTTGAGGAGCTACCAAGGTGCAGTGGAAAGGCACTCAGTACGAAAAGAGACTCTTTCTGTCTTTAAACCAAGGTGAGGCACTTGAATTCAGACAGACTGCGCTCATGCTTGTGATGCAGGACCAGCATGTATACTTTATTGTTACACCTCATGGCGTGTCCTACATGCCAGCATTTGCATTGTATGAAGTGAAACAAGCAAAACAGAGCATGAAATGTTGGAAGCCTGAGCAGAAACTAGATTATTACCCTTTGCCTGTGTACAAGCTTTGTGGGACAAGAGTTATTTCACTTAAGCATAGCACTGTTGACTCAGAGTAATCTGGAGTTTGAAAGATTAAAATGTGACAGTAAAAGCAGTAGCAATAGTTCCCCCAACAAGAATATGTTATTCATTTAGTTCCCATGTATAGTCAGTCTGGTGTGTATTTTCTTTGTAGTGTGTTATGTTGAGATCTCGCAAGCTTATCTGTCCCAAAGCAACAGTGTCATCTATAGCGGGACTCGTGTGACTGATGTGGTGTTGGAAAAGACTGTGTTCTCTTCAGGTGGTTACAGCTCAGAAACTGCAACTTCACCACGGTCAACAAGTAGTTCAAGTATTTGTAAGTATTTGTAATCAATGTTGTGGACTTGGTGACTTGACCAGGTTATGGATGCCTTGTATGTAAGTTGGTAACTCAACTATTTATTTTTATTTTATTTATTTATTTTTTTTACTTTTTTCTTTCATAACCAGTTCAGTTGAATTTTATTGTTTTTTTTTTTGTTTGTTTGTTTCAGAACCAGTCATTTTAATTGAATTGATTTTTGAATATCGCTGTAATAATGGCTACCTGCTACAGTTGAATAAAACTAGGGAGAATGGGAAATTGTAGCTGTTCTTGTAGAGCTTGGTCTTATTTATTTATTTTTTTGGACATGTTTTGAAAAGTTCAAATTATTGTTGTATACTGTTATATTACATCTACGTCATATACAGCCTTTTTAAATAAAAAAAAAAATGCCATTAAAACCAACTAATAAGAGCACATTTCTGTAACTTTAAGCATTATTATTCATATTACAATGTTAATTTGTCATCTTCATGGGTAATTTCATTATTTTAAAATGTAAAATGTTTGTAATTAAACATTAAAAACAACGTAAAACAATTAAATATACATTTGATGTTTTCTAAAACTAACCTTAAAGTCTTGCAATCTAACCAAATATCTACCGTACTTTCCGGACTACAAGCCGCTACTTTTTTCCCACGCTTTGAACCATGCGGCTTATGCAAAGATGCAGCTTCTTTTTTTCTTTTTTTTTCTTTTTTTTTTGCGATAAATCCTTCACAAAAACTGGCCGCATACGAAAAGCATAATTTTCCGCCAGCTTTACCCCGGGATGACAGCGACACGGAGAGCAACACTGACATAGACACAGAAAAGGTCTGGATGATAAACTGCCCCAAAACGCTGTTTAATCCCCAATTTTTGTAAGATCAGATTCACAGTTTTATCCACAAACTCCTTCCCATTATCCGAAGATATTCGATCAGGAAGTTCCCACCTGCTTATGACCTCCCTGCACAGAAACTTGGCAACTGACTGAGTATCCTTCCGCTTAGTTGGACAAGCCTCAGGCCATCGTGAAAATCTATCCACGACAACTAACATATACCTTTTACTTGCAACTGGTTTTATCATATCAACAAAATCCACCACCAATTCATGCATTGGACCCCTTGGTGTTGGAATATGACCTGGAGGAAGCATTACACCCCTCCGAACATTATTTTTCAAACAGATAGTGCACCTGCTTATGATATGATCAATTTGCTCAAGCAAATATGGTGCCTAAAAGCCATACTCTTTCACAATCTTCCTTCTAACTTCCCCCCTTGCAACATAGGCTAAGTCACGTGCCTCTCGAATCATCAATCCCAACAAATCTGGAGGTGCTATTATCAGCCCCTCATGGTTTCTCCAAAGACCAGTTGAATCCTGCGTTGCCCCTCGATCTACCCACAACTGTTTATCCATCTCAGAGACAGCTTCCTGTATCAAGACCACATCATTCAGTGTAATCTTATCCTCCAAATCTACTTCACGTGTGACCAGGAAAACTTTGCCCAATTTCTCAGCTCCTGTCACTGCTTTTGCCGCTTCATCAGCCGCTTTATTACCTTGAGTGACTCTTGACACATCCTTCTTGTGTGCTGCACATTTAGCTGTCGCTATTTCTTTAGGTTTCATCATAGCATGGAGAAGTTTCATTATCTGAGTGTGATGCTGTATTGGAGAACCATCTGTTTTCTTAAACCCTTGATTTTTCCATACCGATCCAAACAAATGACGCACATTATGAGCATGTGCAGAATCTGTATAGATCGTCACACGCTTACCTTCCACTAAAAGACATGCTTCATTTAGCCCCACCAATTCAGCAAGCTGCGCTGATCCAGGCTGTGGTACCACTTCAGCTTTCTCAACAACAAATCCTGTTCCCTGGGCTTTTACCACTGCATAACCAGCACTCAACTTATCTCCCACACGATAACAGGACCCATCAGTCCAATACTCCAATTCTGCCTCATGCAATGGAAGAGTTTGCAAATCTGACCTCAGTCTCGAATATTTCTCTGCTTCTTGAACGCAATCATGTGGTTCACCATCCTCCGGAGTTGGCAAATTCTCAGATGGATTTACTGTAACACACCTTACTAATGTGACATTCTTCTGTTCTAAAAGCCTATTATAATCCCTAAGTCTAGGCATAGTCAACGTATACTTGCCATAGTTCAAAAGATTTCTGAGACTATGATGAGTAAGACTTGTCACTGGATATCCCATCGTAACCGAAGATACTTTATCATACATTAAATAAACTCCCACCATCGCTTTATAACACAGTGGTAGTCCCAGTTCAACATCTGAGAAAGCAGTAGAATAATATGAAATAGGTTGAGGACTTGTCCCTGTACCTGTTGGCTGACAAAGAACTGCACATGCATATCTTCCTCCAGCTGAGGTAGATACATACAACCGAAAATTGTTAGAATAATCTGGAAGCGCCAACGCTGGAGCTTCTTGTAGCCTCTGTTTAATTGTTTCAAAAGATAATAGACCATCCTGTGTCCAAAGAAGATTACAGTGAAGTTGTGCATTACCAGTATCTTTAATCATAGCCCTTAAACCTTAAACTAGCATAATCTTCAATCCACGCTGAAGAGTAACCAATAATACCAAGGAATGTTATCATCTCTCTGACTGTTCGGGGCTGTGGAGCCTTTCGAATAGCCTCTAAATGACTGTCAGAAATACTTTTGTGTCCCTGTGTTATAGTTTGACCCAAATAAACTACCTTCTCCTTACAATATTGCAACTTTTTCTGTGAGACCTTGTGACCATTTTCTGCCAAAATCTGCAACAACTTCATTGAATCTTCATGACATGTTTCCTTATCTGGTGAACAAATAATAATGTCATCCACATATTGAATCACTGTACTTTTTAGTTTTTCATCTATTCCCGCCAAATCATCTTTCAACACTTTATTGAAGATATGAGGACTATGTTTAAATCCCTGTGGCAATCTTTTATACTCATAAAACTGTCCCTTGTAATTGAACCCAAATAAACCCTGACTCTCTCTACACTAAGTGGAACACTGAAAAAAGCACCACATAAATCTAACACTGTGAAATGTGTAGCATTTGGGGGAATTTGAACTAACAAAGTATTCGGATCCGGCACTTCTGCTGGAAAATTGGCTACTACTTCATTCACAAATCTCAAATCATGAACCATACGGTAAGAATCATCTGGTTTCTGTAAAGGCAGCAATGGCGTATTGCTTATAGGATTTTGGGTTATCTTCAAAACTCCCGCTTTCAAAAGTCTTTTGAAAGACTTGTGGTTCAATCCCTCAAATTGCCTCTTCTTTCAGTGGATACTGATTCTTCCAAGGAGGTCTGGTTCCAGGTCTGAGTTCCACTTTCACTGGTTGAGCTGATTTAACAAGACCTATATCAGTACTGTGTCGAGACCACAAACATTCAGGTACTTGCTGTAACATCTCTCTCCTCGAGACATCCGTGTCCATTTCAACCCCACACATTGCTTCATGTGTCAATTGAACTACTTGTGGTCGCCCATGACCTTGAGCAGAAAAAAAATCCGGGCTCTGGACCCCTGAAAGGGTTCACTGGTCCCCGGATTATCATTGGCTGGCCTCTGAATCCTCCTCTTGTATTTCCTCTGAAATTTCCCCTGAAGTTCCCTCCTGGTCTAGTGCATTCTCAAGCAAAGTGTCCAAACTGTCCACAGTTATAGCACACCTCTGGAAACTGTCGGAAATTATTTTTTTTCTCTTCCTCTTCCAAAGGTTCCTCGACCTCTTCCTCTCCATATCTGCGGCTGGCCAAAAATTGGTTGTGTGTTATACACTACAGGGACCACTGAGGGCGGCTGAG
The DNA here is from genome assembly GCF_022458985.1 of Mugil cephalus. Taxonomy (NCBI): domain Eukaryota; kingdom Metazoa; phylum Chordata; class Actinopteri; order Mugiliformes; family Mugilidae; genus Mugil; species Mugil cephalus. The sequence goes on from NC_061792.1 coordinate 3,211,001, forward strand.
GTGGCTGAAACTGAACTTGGTTTGGCTGTAATTGTGGTGACGACTGATTTTGTTCAGGCTGACTCTGTAAAACTAAAAGCCTGCTTCTTCTCCTTCTTCTTATTATCCACCAGTTGTATTTGATTAAGCTTCCGGAGAGTCTCTTGATCTTGCTCCTTCTGATCATGTTCCTTCTTCCTATACAGCTCCACTTGATGTGCTACATGATCTGTATACACACCCTTCGCCATATTTCCAAGACCAACCACTTCTGCCAATTTGCTCGTCACTGGTAGAGGCAGCCCCTTCTGTATCTTAGCTCGCAAAATTGATTACTCCATCTGGCTTTCTTCTGGATCATGTCCTATGACATTTCTCCATACTCGATAGGCTCTTGATACATAAGCTCTCGGATTTTCTTCCAGTTTTGCCTCCTCTTCTTTCGCTCTGGCCAGTAGTCGTCTGACTACCGGATCATATCCTCCCATGGCTTCTTCTTGATCACTCTGATCATCCTCTTCTCCAAAATCCATCCTTTTAATCCTCAATTGCCCTCTGGTCTCCAAACGTGTCGTTTTCTTCTTACTTTTGGTACTTGGGTAGATCCTTATAGTTGTCTCTGCTTTCCCTACTTCTATAACTTGCTCAGCCTCATTCTTAATGTGGTAATTACCTTCTTGGCTAATTACTGGGAGCTGAGGATAAACCTACCTGAGCTCCATCTCCTTCTTATACGGTGGAGGTCGCTGTACTGGTACCACATGTGAGAAGGGTGTATCAATCTCTGACATTAACTCCTCTGTTGTCTTCACATTCTGTTTTATATCATCTGCAATTTTCTCTTCACAGCCTTTCTTCATCGCCATCCATTTCTGTCCCTCCTTCTCAAACAACCGGAGAATTCCAAGCTCTGTTTGTCTCTTCTGTTTACGTCTCTCACCTTTTCTTCCTTTCTTTTCATCTACCTTATATATGGACACAAGCACCTGTATTGTTTTTATCACTTCTGGATTAAAAATTCGTTACTGGCCATGGTTGATTAATTTCAGTCCAACGCTTATCCCACTTCTGTGACATTTTGCGATACCTTTAATTAAAGGGTTATTCTTCTGAACCACCTCAACAGGAGTAATTATTTTTAAGTTATCCATCTTCGACAAAGAAGTGACTCCCTTTTATTATTGTTATCAAATCTAACCTAATTAAAAATTGCCTTAACTTTATTTATGTATTCATTATGTTGTTTTAATTAATACGCTATTATTATCACTACCTATAGTCCTCAAAGTGGACAATCAATACATAATTATAATAATTCAAGAAACAGACTTACAGATATAAAAGTAAACAATGCCGGGTCCACACACAATGTTAACCAAGTACACACAACCAGTCAAATTGCAAGGTAAAGCTTCCCCAACTCAGCACAAATCAAACTCTGTTATTCTCTATTAAACAATATTATTGGAACGGTCAGTCATTGCCAAGCTTCAAACTGCGACACATATATGTTATATGCAAACAAATGAATATACTCTTATTACCCCCAAAACTGAAAATTATCCTATTACCAATCAAACTATATATGTATCATTAATATCAACCATTAATAAATGCATAGAGGTCAAAGAGCAGGTAGATTAGAAAGAGTCTGTGGATAAAATCACACTGGCCTTAATTGCTGGGTTCAGATGCGTCTGCTGTCGTCTGCAAGCCTCAAATCTCTTGTGAAGTAGACCAGCTGTCTTCTCGTCTGCTTCCAGACACCCCCGTGTCCTTTTGCACCATTTTTACACTCTCACCCCATAAAAGGAGAAAACAAACAAACAATTTAATGTTTATAAAACAACTAAATACAATAAACTATTTAACATGACACACATAACACATTCCTGCCAACACTTTTCTTTCTCATTTCTTTAAATATAAAGTCCTTTTTCTGGGGCTCATATATGTTAACAGTTTCCAAAGTCCCCCAAACAGAGGCTCATACTATTTTAACCAACAAAGTCCCCTCAAAAGGCTCATACTATTTTTATCAAACGTCCTTTAAAGGCTCATCAAACGTCCTTCTCAGGCTCATATATTTATCAAATGTCCTTAAAAAGGCCAAATACTGAATATGTAAGTATATTTTTTATTTATTTTTATTTTATTTTTATATTATATATATATTATAATAAGTTTATTTTTATTATCTAAATCTCCTATTTCCTCATTTTATTCATTTTATTCAACATAAAATCTAACATATTACTTCATAAAACCGATTGATACACACACAAGGATCCACAAACTACAAATACAAATTTAAAGTGATCACACATTTCTCTTCCATATAATTAGGCCTCTAACTTCTACCTCTAACTTTAACTTCTAACTTCTTCTTTTAACTAACTACTATCTTCTATTTCAATATTAACCTTTATTCCTATTTTCTTTTCTTTTTCTTCTTAGTGATTCTTTCTAGTGGTCCTAGACCTGCCCTAGTAGCCTCAATCTATAGAACCCCTTTTACTCTATTCCTATTTAACTCTTATATTCTCTATTCCTATTTAACTCTAAATTTACCTCTTTTTGAAAAATTCAAATGTTCCTAATTTCCCCTGGGCCCAGGAGTTCTCTCTCTCTCTCTATATATATATATTATCCTATTTTATACTTTAAGCCAATTCCTTTAAAGCCAATAAAGCCATTTTTCACACTGCAACTAAAATACTTGTGTCTTACTAGTTACAGCGGTAAAGGGCCCGTCCACTTAACTTTGCACGATGTGAGTTTAGTGCCACATGTTACTAATTAGGCTTTTCTACTATTATTTCTTCTATTCCTTAATACTCTTCTTCACTATTTCTGTATTTGTAGGCCTACATTTATTTCCTCTTATTCCTTAATCCTAACTTCTTAGTTTCTTAACTTAACTTCCTATTTCCTTAAATCTATATTCTCTTTTCCCCCTTTTGCATTGCCAGCAACGCAAACAAAACCTTAAATTTAGAAATTTAGAACGATGAAGAACTTCCAACAGCAGCACAACAACCACCCCACAAAGAGCCTTCAACGGTGTGACCCAACAGCAACACAGCACAGTCCCCAGCCAATTGGCTTCCAGCCAATCATCAAATCCTCTCGCCCATTCAGCTCCTACAGACCCCTTATACGGTTCTCATCTCCAAGAACCCCCATTCTAATTTTCTGTTATTTCACTGTGTTTTTTTTTTTGTTTTTGTTTTTTTTTACAGTGTATGCAGTGAGGATCTAACACTTGAACAGGAGCTAGCACAGTTACCATCGTTGCTGCCGACTTTGCGTGTGAAGTAAGGTCGACGCCTGTTGTTTTCCCATGTCTGTGTATTTCCGTACCTGTCCTATGAGGTGGTAGATACCCTGGTTCCATATACAGAAGCGGTGGGTGCTGGGGAAGGAGAGGAGACAAAGAAACTCAACTTCCATTACACCCCACAGCTCTCTCCACTTCAATTTCCTTTTCTCTACACTCTCCCAATTCATCCACTGTCCTTGCTTAGCCTATGTCACTAAGCCTGAGGGCAGCCTGTACTTCCTGTACCGCGTCTCTTGGATTCCAATTCTTCCCTGTTTTAATCGTGGTGGCTATAAACCTAACTACTTAATCTTTCGATTGCGTAAGAGTCATCTCCAATCTAGCCATAGCATATTTAATTCCTCTGTTAGAGACTAGTTATTGGGAGCTCCAGTAGGCCTTTCACATACAACCCTGCACCACTTAAGCAGCATGGGACACCAAGCCATCTCCTAATTGATGAATTAATCATCCTTTCAAGCTTCTCAAGCTTTGACAGAGGAACCTCATACACAGTCAGTGGGCACATCAGCCGGGGCAATAAACCAAACTGCAACCACCATAGCCTTAGCTTACCTGGGACCCCTAACCGGTGTATGCTCGAAATGCCTTGCATCATTTCCTGCCTCAATCCTTCAAACTGCCCTCTATCACTAAGACTTGCATTATACCACTGGGTCTTCTAGTACTGTGGGAACCACCTCCTCATTTTTGACAAACTTCTTATTTACTACCTTTCCTTTAATAACCCGAGATACTCCTAGATTTGCTTGGTTTCACTTTCATCCTAGTCAACTGCAAGTTGCTGTTTGTCTTGTCCAGCAATCTGCTAGTACATGGAGCAGTTGACGTCACAGTCATCATGCCATCCATGTTGGCCCTAATTGAGGGGAGGCGACGCCTTTCATGCAGCTTTTCTCCACATGCCACCCATTTTGAGGCCCTAATAATCACCTCCATTGCCAATGTAAAGGCTAGTGGAGAGATTGTACACCCTGCCATGATGCCTACCTCCAGCTGCTGCCATGCTGCAGTGTACTTTGCTGTGGTAAAGCAGAGCTACATATTTGCAAAATAGGCTTTGACTAGACCTTTGATACTGGCTAGCACTCTAAAAAAATCAAAAGCTTCCCATAACAGTGAGGTACTGAACTACCTAACCCTAACCCTAGACCATACTGGTGTGCTCTCAGCATCCAGAATAGCCAGGGATTCCCGCCTTTTGCACCGGCATATCAATCAATCCATTTTTCTCCAGGTAACTGGACAGCCTCTGTGCCACAACACTGAAGAACACCTTCCCTTCAACAGGGGGGTCTAAACGGACTTATCTCTACCACATTCCACATTCCACATTCCACATTTTCATCGATGCTCGGCTGGATTTGGAGGTTCTTAGCGACGACAGTGGGGGCATGACGTAAAACTATAGTGAATTCTGTTATCTTAATAAAAGCTCATAAACAGCAAATCTACTATAATATAATCCTAAGTATTAAAAACGGATGGTTTAAAGAAGGCAACCGTGGTTCTATCAATGAAAGTCAACCCTCCACCATATAGGTGTCTCTCTCCGAGAGTGAGCTGTTTCAGGAGACAAATGGCAAATTAACGCCTTCGTCCATAGGTGCAATCAGAGCGTAATTATACACCTGCATGATCACCTGATCAGTCTCTTTTCTACAACTGAGGCTGAACCAGCTCACTGACTAACAACACAAGCTGGCGTGCTGACCTTCATTCATAGAACAACAATCTGTTCTATTTTATATCAGGCTCTAGCGGCATTATAGGCCAGGGCTATGGTCCGGACGACCTAATGGGCCAAGCACTGTTTGGACATGGCCTCGTCTGGAACCTCCAAAGCAGACAAAGAGTTGGTCCGTAACCCTTACTGAGGCAGTACAGGCAATGTATGCCCTCAGGGACCAAACTGGGCAGAGCAAGTGCAACCTAGCTGCCTCCACCGAGTCATGAGGGGGAGGATGAAAGGGTTCCAAAACCAAGGGCCGCACCGCAAAGAACCGAGGGAGATCCTTTGGCAAGAAGGCCGGACTTGGAGCGAAATGGCAGAGCCTTCCTCTCCCAACCTCAAACAAGACAGATGCACTGACAGGGCATGCAGCTCAGAGATATGCTTTGCCGAAGAAATAGCAAGAAGAAAACTTGTCTTGAGGGACAGAAGCTCCAGTCCCAAACTGCACAAGTTCTCAAAAGGGGATTCTGACAGTGCTAGCAAAACCAACCTCAAGTCCCATGATGGGACCATGGGGACAACGTCTCGCTGCCTCCAGCTCTAGCAAGTTGATGTGAGTCCCCTCCAAAAGAGACCCCACTGATCCTGGACTGGGTGGTAGATTCGAATCCAGAACCAAACCTAGATATTCTATCCTTTGCACTGGAACAAGGCAACTCTTCTCCCTGTTCAAGGCCAGTCCGAGGTCCTCGACGTGACTCGGCACCTTTGCAATGTCAATCCGGGCCTGATGCTCTGTTGGGGAGCAAATCAACCAATCGTCCAGGTAATCCAAGAGTAGAATATCTTGGCGACGAAGAGAGGTTAGTGCTGTCTCCATGCACTTTGTGCAACTTGGTGGCGTGCCTGGACCATAGAAGCCATTGATTGACCAAGGGCCTGAGCATGTGCACTGGTTCCCCACTACAACATGTCAGCCACAAGCATCTCTGCCACCTCATCACTTGGGGCCGCTGAAGCTAAGTCCTGCAGCAGACCCTCCAAATAGAGCAGCAACAGGGAGTTGGTGTTCGCCAGCCTGGCCGCCAAAGCTGAGGCACGATAAGCTGTGCCGAGCTGGTTATCACACACCACCGGTACCTCCAGTGCATCCTGCTGGTCCGGGGAAAGTATCAGGGAGGGGGAATCCCTGTCAACCTGTGACATGGCAAAGTTCCATGTAGAACACAGCCTCGGGTAGCGTACAACCTTTGTTCTTACCTCTGTAGATAAATAGCACAGGGAACAAGTCCGCCACGTCAGGTACCACACTAAACATTAAACGAGCCGTGTGCACTCGTGCACTTTCCTATTGTATAGAAAAGGTAGAGAAGTACGTTAAAACATGCGGATTACAATATGTATACTCCTTTGAAACTATACTCATGCTCTCCAGGAGGAGAAAAAGAGACCAAGCAGGTGATCATGCAGGTGTATAAGTAAGCTCTGATTGCGCCCATGGGCAGAGAGACCCATACGGTGGCGTGTTGACATGATATGAAATAGAACTATTTATACAGTATATTAAATGCACATAGAAAAAGATAATGCGTTAAATTACCATAATAATGTAGATAAATAGCAGCAGCCTATGGAACACAATACTAAATTAGACAAATGGACAATGGACAGATTTACCTGAGATCAAATAAAATATCAGCAGATGAAAATAATTTGTAGTAAACATTTGACTTAATTTGACTGCTATCTCATATAATGTCTCACCCTATGACAGCTGGGGTAGGCTCCAGCACACCCACGACCCTTAGAGGACAAGCGGTTATAGAAGTTGAGAATGAGAATGATCACATATAAAGTTAAGCAAGTTTCGTGTTCTGAGACTTTTCTGTAAGGTATTGACCAGATCTCAAACTGTAAATCTCCATGATCGAAGAAGTGAAGCACACAAACATCAGGTTTTAAATCGCAGCAGTAACATTTTCATTAGTGAACAACATAAATATCTTATGAGTCCTGTATGTCCGAGTGCTTTTCTCCATCAGGTTCAATTTATTACAGAGCAGGTGGGGGATGGATGCTCAATCTAATGGGGGGAAATGCTTTCGGGAGCAATGGCAGAGCAAATTAGCCCCTCGTGGGCTGTCATAATATAAACATGGTGTGGGAAACTATGCTGACCCTTAACAGCATAAGGACCAGATAGTCTATAACCAAGATGTTTTAGAATGGGGACAAATGTTCTGCTTTCTGGAGAATTTCAAAAAGGCAAGACATGCCTCTACAGCAAATCTCACAGTGTGATCTACTTGGAAGACAGAGAGTTAAAGGACTTTTACAATTTAATATTCTCTTGCATTGATTCAAGGTGCAAATTGCAGCACAATTATATTAATACACATCTGAAACTTCAAACAGAGGATGAAAATTCTGTCCTGGTATAGTCAGAGACACCTTTGTGACATCTGAACGTGCCTGTAGGAAGAATAAACTATTATTACGCTGCTGGGTTTGACACATATAACTGAAACTGAAACAAGTAGTGAATAATTGATCTGATATGTGTATCATATGTGCGTACTCCTCATTTAGGGGGAAAAAAATCATTAAATATATTTTGAAATTAACGTAACAACTACATCACTAAATGTGAAATCCCTACAGACTTCAGATGGAAGAGAAAAGTTGAACAGCTGCATCATTTTCAAATAATTTTTGAATCAAATGTTTATACATATATGGCAAAGAAACACATGTGCAAGTGATTACTAAGATTTTGTAGTGATTTATTTAAGTGACAAATGATTTTGATGATGGTGAATGATAATTTACTAATGAGGAAGTGAGTTGTTTCCGTTTCTTCTTTTATGCGGGATGGTAACACATTCTAAATCATTACACACTTTATAAATCAATATCCACCTTATTACCTTAATAATAATTCGTGCTGTCAAACAATTAAATGTAAATGGTCTTACTTTTATATAGTGCTTTTCTACCTGTTGGTAGCACTTATACAGTCACAGATGCATCTACCCATTCGCTCACACAGGCACACACACATTCACACATCAGTTCTACTCAAATGGGGGTTTGGTGTCTTGCTCAAGGGCACTTCATTCATGAACAACCCGCTCTACCTACTAAGCCACAGCTGCCCAACGTTAATCACAGGTTTGCTGTGGATTTATTTCAGTTAATCACAATGAAATATCAATCATTTTTTAATCTATATTAATTGCGTTTCATTTTGCCTGAGAAAACAGACAGAACAGACAGATAGAAAGAATGGAATATATATGCACTTAACATGTTTATTAAACACCTTCTACAGTTTCAACAAAACAACTTGAAACAACTTAACAACTTTTTGTGTCTTTTTTTTTAAACATCTATCCACATTAATGTGGCCCTGTTACTCCTCTTTCAGCTAGCTACTATGACAAACTAACTTGTTTACATTGTTCAATTGTCTCAGTCAATTTATCTGAGGTAGACTTTCTGAGGCCCCGATGTTGCAGGGTGATGTGTTAGCCGAAGGGCTGGCAAAATGGTATTTCAAGCTGGAAGTGCTTTGGTGAAAAGAAAACTCCATCTTGCAGAGTGAGCATAGTATTTGACTGTTCCATCTTGGTTTTTTGTACTCAAATTTCCCATGTACAAGCCCAACGTGCTGTTCACCGTCTTGCGATGGTAACTCGTCTTGGACAAACAATCCAAAATGCATTGCCAGAGACTCTCAGAGTTATTCTGTGCTGCAGATGGGTTAATTGTGTTAAATATTTTAATCAGAATAATCATGATGATGGATGAATCCATGTTAACGTTAATTTTGACATCATTAACACATTATTTATGACAGCCCTAACATATTCACATGGAGTTAACTACTGTTTTTTTGGTCAATTTATTGCATTCTGACTCTGACAGAACTCTGCTCCTCCTAATCTAGGTCAGCTTTCTGTGTTCTGATATCTGCGCTCCACTTAATTGGAATCTGCACTGGAATAAATGCTTGTGGTTTTCTGTGTGTGTTGCCATGGTTACAGTGTGATGTTAGCATTAAGTGCCAGCAGGAGGGCCTGTCTCTGGTTTCCAGCTCTGATGCTTACTTAAACAGATAGATGGCAAATAATGAACAAATAAAAATTAAAACTGCATAAAATTGTTATTACACAAATGGAATATGGCATTTTGTGACAACACAGCTACTTACTTTTTGTTTAGTTAATGGTCCCCCAAAAACAGTATCATGTATATCTGTGCTATTTTCAATCCCAGAGTGCAATTTGAGACAAAACACATTCTGTCACCTTTTTAACATACACACACATGTTTATTTGCATTACAGTTTTGTATCAACACAAGTTGTTTCTTTAGTACATTTAATTTCTAAAATAAGAACAGAGGTGTATTGGGTGATACTCTTTGTTGTTCTGAAGATGATTAGTCTATTTCAATAATGTAGTAAGGAAACGTACAGTCATGGAGCTTTATACAGCGAAATACATCACCAGAGGAGTTAAACCAAAAGCCCCCATCAGAAAGCATGGAAAATGAAGGAACTCTTCATTCTTTAAAGAGTAAATCAACCTTAAAGTGTATTCATAAAATACTCACTGCTATTTGATTACTACACTAAATTGAGCAGTGTTGTATTACTGGATTCGTTTAATTTGGAAGAGTAGTATTTTGAATGAATTCTCTCCCAGGTTTCAAGTTCTTTCTCTACTTCGAGGGATATATTTGTTTATAAGATCAAATCTGCCTCCTCAGCACTTCCCAAGAACATAGTTCCAGGAATTGACATGCTCAATTCATGGCTACAACAAAAAGCAGAACCCAACGTCTGTACTTGTGTGAAAGAATTCCAGAATATTGCTCCAAATCCAAAAGACCTCTTCGATTTTTAGAGCTGATTTACTCTTCAAAGATTGTTTCTGTTAGCATCTTGTGTTGGGAACCCACTTCTGGCTGGGCTGCAGATTGAATTTAAAGCATTTACAATACATACAGAGCAGATGGTTACTGATAAAAAAGAAACATTGCTATATCTGTTATCGGTTTCCTGTGTTTGGGATATTGATATTGATGTTCCCTCTCATCTCTTCACCTTCATGAAGGGATGTATTCTCTAAATAATAGATGAATATTTCAGCAGGGTAAACATTTGTGTCACTGAGTTGGATTTTAACAGCAATATTTTTTGACAAAATAGGACTACAATTCACAATGCCTTTATATCACTACAAAGTACACATGCTCTGTACATTGAGAGGTACTGTGTCCATTTGATATGAAAGAACACAAAGACATTCCACTGCACACACTGGAATGACTCAGAATGTGATGAAAAAATATGCAGAAGTACTGTGTTATGTATTTACAGCAATGCATTTCATATGGACATTTGAATAGACAGTTGTTCTCTAATCCAGTTACTACTATTATATTGACTACTTACTGATAAATCTTTAAAAATGTATATACAGTCTTTCACAGTGACGTACCAAAATGACACACTAAGACGTTTAGCCTTCTGGTACATTTTGTAAAACAGAGAATATAATTTTAAACTGTCAAGGCGCAATTATTCTTCACTTCCTTTCTTTGTAACACCCTCTGACAAGAAGATAAAACCTTTCATCCGCTATCACCCGACAAAACTCTACTTTCCTCAAGCAAGAGATGACGTTGTGATTGTCCAGCACCATGTGATCATCACCATGGGTATGGATGTATGAGTAACAGAGTGAGAGAGGATAGTGAGTTTCACACTAGGATTGATGAGAGAGATGAGAATTTATTTATTCACTCTACACCCTCTCTGCAGTTTCACCTGTGTGGCTCTGGTTGTGCCTAGCCTGTTCATTGGTTCCATCTTACAGTAATTTGCTATAATGTACTCCACTTCCTCTTACTTAAAAACACACATTGTTTAAAATGATTGCTTTATTATACTCAGTGTTCCTTTAATTACAAGGCACCTTTGTATATACAGTTCTTGAAGTTGCAAGAGTTTTAGGCAGGTGTTAAAAAATGCTGTAAACTAAGAATGCTTTCATAGTTTATTTTCATCAATTAACAAAATGCAGTAAATGATCAGAAGACAAATTTAAATCAGATCAATACTTTGCCTTCAAGACAGCATCAATTCTTCTACATACATTTGCACACAGTTTTTTGAAGGAACTCGTCTGGTAGTGTAACAGCCAGAGCATTACATGAGCATTACCAGTTATGCCACAGGGTGGTGGCTCTCTTATTTTTCACTGCTTACTACAGCAAGTGTCACTTTTTATTTATTAATTATTTTGGGGGGCTTTTTGGGCTTTAATGGATAGGGAAACTTTTTGCATCGCTCTTTTTTTTTTGGACTTCCTCCACTTACATAATGTGGATGGTGGTAAGGGCTACAGTATGCAAACATTTTATTAACTGTGTGTATTGTAGAATATGCGGTGAGACCTAACCAGCCCTAAACTTGCACAGAACCTCCACCCCTCCAGCCCTACAATGAACAAATTGCATTCTGCTACAGTAAAATATTGAAAATTTTGTCACATCAATCCAGAGCACCTGCTGCCGTTCTTCTCCACCCCAGTTCCTATGTTTTTGTGCATAGTTGAATCACTTGGCCTTGTTTGCATGTCAGAGGTATGGCTTTTTGGCTACCACTCTTCCATGAAGACCTCTTCTGACTGGACTTCTCCAGACAATAGATGAGTGTACCTGGGTCCCACTGGTTTCTGCGAGTTCTGATTGACGGCACTGCTAGACATCTTCCGATTTCAAATAAACTTGATGTGTTTTTCGTCTGCTGCACTTCAAGTTTCCTTGGCCAACCACTGCATACGATCCTCAACATTGCATCTCCTCAATAGCATTTTCAAAAGAGCTTGAGCAGCAATTGATGCTGGTTTGAAGACAGAGGGTAGCAACAGCCAGTATTGATGTGATTTAGATTTTTCTTTTGTTCGCTAAAAATCTTTATTTATATTTTTGAAAGCAATCTTAGTGCGCAGCATTTTTTTTTGTTTTAATATTTAAGGCACTGACTTCTTCCCAGTGAAATGTGTTCTTTTTGGTGGGCCCACTAGTGATTTTGAAAGAGCCTGGCTCTAAGGACTGGTTCTTTGTAGCAAACAAGAAGAGCTGACTCCTGTTGGGAAGAGTCAGATGTTCATCCACCCACACTCAGGCAATCCATAATAGCTAAATTAGGCTAAAAAAAAAAGTGCCAGAAGTGCCAGTACTTTGTGATTTTTGATTGCATGATCTGGACAGAGGAAGACGCATATCATAAACTATCATTTATAAAACTAGGACTGATCTCTAAGAGTAGTATGAAACAAGCTATTTTTTACACTAACGGTCAAAAGTTTTAGAACAGCAAGCAGTTATTTGATCAGGGCTTCTTTCTACAGCAAGATAATAACCCAAAAATTTAGTCCAAGTCATACAAGCAATCCATACCAGAACTACCTCAGGATAAAAACAAGATGGAAAGCTTTAAAACATGGAGGGGACCATGGCCCAGTCTCTAGACTTTAACCCCACGGAGCTGGTTTATGATGAACTGGAAAGAAGATTGAAAGTAAAGCACCATACAAATGTCACACATTCCTGGGAACTTCTGCAACAAAATTGGGAAGTAAAATATCTGATTTCCATTTTAGGAAGAAAGAATGTCACAAGTATGTTCACATGTTAAATCAGCCAAAGATGGTTATTTTGATGAGTTGAAAGTTTATAATATATTTTGATTCCCTGATTTCTTTTTGTAACTTAAGTTGTTTATTTGGTCCATGCTTTCATGTCTGGGTAAAATGAGAAATTGAATTGCATACATATAAATAAATTTTAAAAAAGAAGGAAATATTGGAGTGTTCTAAAATTTTTGACTGGTAGTGTATATAAACCAATGTTTAACATCTAAGTATTAACTGGTTAAAATCCTTCAGTGTCTCATGTGTTCTCATCAAAACATATCAAAATACAGTACTAATTCTTGTGATCAAATCAGCTCAAATAACTTCAGCGTTTGGCATAGAGGAAACAACTGGTGAATGATCAGAAAGTGAAACAGACTAAATTTCCAGCTCTAACACAATGAGAAAACACTTTGGAAGTGGGCAGCAACTTGCTTCATTGTTATAGGAGACAAGGAAACCTCAGTCATATATGTTACAACTACAATGTGACTGCAGTCACAGAGGCGTAAATTCTCCCTTTGAGTCACATCCTGCCCTGATCTGTTTTCATTACTGTATTACACACTGCTGCTTTCTGTCCCACTTCCCTAAGGGATATGTACTAGAATAGAACTAAAGACACAGAATGTAACTTATATTCTGTTGCTAATACAGATCAAATGATTTAAAATATTTCAAGAAAACATTGAAACAATACCATCTTACTGATGACTGCCTCTGATTGAAAATACATGTTATGGGTTCTTTGTAAAGCCGTATGCTTTGCTGTTTATTTTGAAGTAACTTAGTGTGGAAAAGCGATAACAGAGTTGAGGTGCAGGGTAGCACAAACAATAATGAATGCAAGAGATGAAGAATGAAGAATAACCCCAAATGTGTGAAATGTTACTGCAGACAACATCAAATCTAGTCTTAGGAATTGCTTTTACTCCTACTCACAATATCTCTTTGCAATTGAGTTATTTTCCTGTCCCTCCATGTCATAAGTCATACAGTATTGCACACTCTAAATCAAAGTTGTGCATGCGTGTTTGGCAAATAATATCGTGGTGACCTTTTGGATGTAAAATGTCAGTGTTTTTTCATTTACAGATATCATGATTACACAAACAGACAGACAGACAGACACATTGAGAATGCTAATAATAAATTTTACATCAATGCTAGCCAAAGAAGAGTTTATTCTGTCAGTTTTCCTTGAAGTACTTAGCAAGTACAAAAGATCTGCCATAAGGGCAACAAACTATTTTTCACCTTTTATTTACTGATATGAGACCATAGGCCGCATATAAATATGAACAATGCAACCCCACTTCCTTGCATTGGCCAAACTGATGCTAGTATGGATGTTATGGCAATATAGACTGAGTTTTGAGTCTGAGTCTAGGCAGTATGGTCCAACAGGGGGGGTGCTACACGGAGTTGTGTTATCAACAGTGATGGGAATAACGGCGTTAAAATAAACGGCGTTACTTTTTTCGGGGTAATCTAACTAATTACTATTTCCATCGTGATAACGCCGTTTCCATTACTGAAAATTAAATGGGGCACGTTACAAACTAAAGTTGTCTGTTATCATCCGACTTGGTTCTCAGCCACGGGAGCTGCAAAGCTGTTTTGTTTTGTTTTCTTTTCTTTTCTTTTGTTTTGTGCGCATAGGTGATGATGATTGGCTAAGGTGGAATAAACTTTCATGATAAGCCAATCAGAGGCAGTGTTCAGTTTACACACAAACCACACACGCACACAACAACTCAACACCCACATCCAGCTCGCAGAGGGAAGTGGCAGAAATGCTGAATGTGGAGGAAAAGTTGCCAGCCGTCACTGGTTGGCCCAGGTTTTACTCTCTGATGCTGATATATCTGCCTGTTACATTCTGAAGCGATGGCCTGACAGACTGTATCATTGTAGAAGCTTCAGCTCAAAAACAAGTTTTGTTCTACTCCCGTAAAGACTGATCTCTGAAGGGCAGAGATTTTTGTTTTTATTTTTATTTTTTTTATTTTTTTATTTTTTTTTGTATTTTTTTCAATCAAACAAATCAAATGTGTTGTTACACGATCGTTAATGGAAGCGTATATGTGAATGGCAACTGTGTTTATATACAGTTTGTATAGCCATCTCCCACACTTTTTTAACGATCATGGCAGCGCGCTGCATCCGAGAAAAGGGGGGATTTGGAGGTAGATATTGGGCTCTGTGCAGGACACAGTGATTTATTCTAATGTCAGCAGCCTTTTGAAAGAGAGGGGGTTTGACGGTTTTTGAAGGTTTGACCTCCATTCTTCAGGTCATCAACAAACTGCAACTTTATCTGCAGTGTACGGGATGACGTATGAGGGAGGAAAAAACAGGCATGCAGCTCTCGCATCGGGAGGGCAAACCCGGGACTTTTGCCGATGTGAAAGCACCAAAGGCGAGTCGAGCCAGGTCGACCCGGGATTTTTGATATCTACCAGTTAGGGTCTGAGGTCCAATAAATATTAAAAGTTATGTGTAAGTACATGTCTATGCAGTTCTACTTTGCAACTGGCTCAACTGGCTGAAACCTGCTAAGAAAAAAAATCCAAATTACTAGATATCTCATCTCATCTTCCATTCTGCTTAATCCTGCAGTAGGTTCGCAGGGGTTGCTGGAGCCTATCCCAGCTGTCATCGGGCGAGAGGCGGGGTACACCCTGGACAAGTCGCCAGCCTATTGCAGGGCTAACACTGAGACATACAACCATTCGCACTCACACGCACACCTAGGGTCAATTTAGAGTCACCAATTAGCCCAACGAAGCCGGAGTACCCGGAGAGAACGCACGCGAACACAGGGAGAACATGCAAATTCCACACAGAAAGGCCCGAGCTGGACTCGAACCCGGACCTTCTCGCTGGGGGAAAAAGAAGAGTAAAAGAGTAACGTAATAGTTACTTTCCCTGGTAACTAGTTACTTTTATAGTGGAGTAATTCAGTAACTAACTCAATTACTTTTTGGGAGAAGTAACTAGTAACTATAATTAATTACTTTTTAAAAGTAACATGCCCAACACTGGTTATCAATGACCCACTGACACTAATGCCAGACTCAGTTGCGCTTTCATTTGATTACTACTACATTCAGCTCTACCTCTACCAAAGAAATGTTGGATTATACACTGTATTTATTTTTAAATGACATAAACCATCCTTGAAATGGGAAACATGGGATGGGGCTTATACTGCACTGAGTCACCAGGGGGAGCACTACTTGCATTGGCTTCACTTTTGACAAGCTTTTTCAACATCCATCTTTGCACAGCTTTGACTGTTTTGTCGTCAAAGGCAAATTTCAAAAGAAAAAACGAATGAGCAGAGGCACACCATCCAGTAATCTCGGTTGTTTTACTGGTTTCGGCAAGGAACTTATGTTTGACATAAAAACTTAAGGTTTTGTCAAATGGAACTTTGCTCACATACCTTTGGAAAGACTTGGTTAATGAACCCTAAAGCAAATTCCATAAAGACCTTGTCTCTACTGGAAGAAAACACTGGGAAAAATGTAACAATTTTCCTCACTGGTAGACATTTCCCGACTCAGATGGGATAAATGCATAAATGCAGAATGGGCCTGGTACAAATCCTTTTTGCGCAGAAATAAACTAAATTGTCACCTGAAATTCTCTTAAATAAATAATTATACAACTGTGTTACTCCACAAAATGAGCAGTCTGCAAGAAGTAAATTAGCTTTTATACTAATAATGTGGTTTTGAAGGACAGGATTTTTCAGATATACTGATGTTCCAGCTAAACATTTCATAAGAGATACTTTCCTTGGTGAGTACATAGGACTGAAGAGGACTTAATCACATGGTGCAATGACAATCACTTGAGGATCAATATCAACAAAACCAATGAGTTTGTGGTGGACTACAAGAGAAACAACAGCTTTTACCGTCAAATCAATATCAATAAGTGAGCGTGTGCATCAGGAGAATGGTATAGGCAGACAACCTGCAACCACAATCACCTACAGTTGTCATAGGTGCAAAGGTTTATCTTTTTTATATTTCACTTGGCATGGTTGGATACACGAACAAATGAGTGATTGAGAAGGGAAAATACAATCACAGCTGATGCCACTCAAAACAGATTTTGCTTTGCTTTGCATGGTGAAAACTAATGAGGGCAATCATGTGTTAATACAATTTTTGAAGCTTTTTCTTTGATCCCATGGTTTTTGTTTTCATTCGTTTTTATTCCCTCATTTCAATTGTCACTTGTTCCTGTTTTGTTGTTTTCCATTTTATGTGATCCACATCTCATTGCCTGCAGATGTCTCTCTCTCTTCTTCCTCGGACCTACTAAACTCTGCTATCCACTTCTCTCATTCACTTATCTTTCAACTACATTTTCTCTCTTCCCAATTCTTTGAATGGTCCAGATTTAGGATCATGCATATCTTTTGAATATACACACACACACACGCGCGCACACACACATACACACACGCACACACACACATATATATACACGATATTACAGTATGTGATCAATTAAGTCAATAGTCGTCACAGTACAACCAGTAGCCAATCATCCAAACCTTATCAGGCACTTCAGATTGACAGCTGGTTGAGCGCAATTGTGTTACACAGTGTATACCATGTCTGCAACAACACTAAAAGAACGACAGACAGACTTGATTGACCTTTCTTGAAGGACGTTGCACCACTCATCCAGTTCAGTCCTTAACTTCGGAATGACCTTTAAACAGTCTTAACAGCTCTCCTTTAAACGCTTCAACCTCATTACACCTTGTATATGCAGAGTTTTAAGCTGGTAATGGGTTGTTAGAGAACCACTGATCTGGCGAAGAAAGAAGATACCACACATGACTCTAGTCGTATGATCCTCAGATGAGCACCACCCAAGAACTAAACATCACATTACTCATTGAGAACTGAAGAATCCACTTGGAAAAGGGGTGAACAACTCCATTTGCCTTGGTTTAGATATTCCTCGATGTGGATGACTTAGAATCTCCACAACTTAACAATGCTTTGAAAGCTAATATTAATTAACGGAATGCAGGAGAATGTATGCATTATATACTAGTCTGCTATGAATCCATCCATCCTAATGATATGCCTTCACCCAGATATCCCGCATCAATCCCTTGTTCTACTGAACTTCCCTGTGAATCCTTGCTGTTTTGTTATATCTTATGAGAAGCTGAGAAGGTAAAAGAATGTCAGGCTCACATCCATATTTAACTTTGAGCTAACTACTATATTCAACTATATGTGTGAATCGCACGACATTCATTTGGAGAATGATGTATTTTTAGCTGTATGACGGTTGTTCACTCACTGCATGTGGCCTCTTCAAAGGGCGCCCTTCTACTAAGTTCTGCAATCCATTTGTCGTCTCCAGCTCCTCAGCCTAATTTCACTCACCTTTGAACAAGATTTTTTCACTCTGGCTCTGTACCCCTTTACCCAAAAGTGATTTCCCCCTCCCTCCTCCATCTCATCTTGTGCCTATATTTTTATACTGGCACAAGAGCAGGTTCTTAAAAGTCTTTTTGAAAGTGGCATTGCACAGTGCATAACAAGCTGGGTTGACAGTAGAGTTGACATAACACAGCCAGTAGCCAATTGCCCACACTGTGTCAGGGACACAGGACTGACAGAAAGTAGAGATCAACACCATAACGTTATACGGTGTCCATGTAATGATGAAAGCCAGCAGGATGGCAAAGATAGTCTTGGTTACCTAAACAGAATAAAAAGAAAGCAGAGGAAAGAAAGAAGAAAAAAGATTAAAACAGTGTGTCTGTGTTGTCAGCCTATGGTTCATTGATTTAAAGAATTCAAACTTGCTTAAAATACATAATTAATAGTTTCAGACCCTGGCAGGTTCATGTTTATACAGATCTTTTTGACTTTGTAAGGTTCCATGACAAGGGGGTTTACTTGCCAACCACAGGATGCTGTTATCTACATTGTATTATTATGTCACTGTGAACCATGTATATAGAATAGCTTAAATTGAAGAAACGGATAACAATATCAGCTGTACTTGCCACAGTCACTGAGTGAGTCACAGAGTGAGAAATGACATCTTTTTTTAACCCTTGTGAAGGGGTCAAAAACACAGTTTGCATTAATGAGAAGAAACTGCAAACATCCATTTCTGCAGTCTATACACTGAAACCAATGAGAGTTTTTCTTAATGCTTTAAAAGCCTTGTTTTCAGAGCAGTTTGAAGCAAGATAAGATTTTTTTTTCTCCCACATTGATATCATTTCACAGCTGTCTCATTATATCACATCGCAGCTTGTTGTGGCTTTCATACATTTCTACACTTATGCATAAAAAGTATTGATTTTCAATTAATTCAATTCAGAAGTTTTTCCAGTCAATTTAAAGAGACAAAACGTAGTGTTCAGAGCCACCTCAGTGCTAAGTGGTTGGCTGGTAGCTCTAAACTTCAGCGGTTATTTTAGTGTCTAATTGCCACTGAAGTTACATGAGATTCCTACATACAAGCTGCAACATACTCTTTTCTGTCCACCACCTCTTACAAATCATACAGATTAGAGTTTTTGTCTCATTTCACTCTCTCTCTCTCTCTCAAAAAAAAAAGTTGATTTAAACTGCTTGCTTTGTTGTTTCATACACCGAAAGGAATGTTACCTAATATCATCTGCCATTCCGAGTAGTGATTAAGTGAAGTAACTGTAGCACATCACTCACTCATCTTTGAAAACAGTTGCTCCATACATTCACACACTGCTGGACTGGATACGCAGAGCCATATTCCCATATGTACACCAGCAACACATACTGCCATGCAACAAGAAGATAGATCCTATCAGAACTGTCAGCTTATTTGGCATACTCAGACAAACATTTGGCAAACATTTGACCCTCTTTAGTACAGAGTTCATTAATGAAGGTGACTTCACATGGAAAATAGACATTTTGTAATTATGGCTAAAATAAAAAATATAAATATTGTATATTATAATATATATATTATTTACTTAGTATATTGAACTAGTCCAAAGACATGATCTTTAGGTGAATTGGTGATTCTAAATTGGCCGTAGGTGTGGCATTTATGCCTTACAGCAAGAAGGTTCTGGGTTTGAATCATCAGCTAACTGGGGTCTTTCTGTGTGGAGTTTGCATATTCTCCCTGTGTCTGCAGGGGATCTCTCTGGGTACTCCTACTATCCAAAGACATGCTCGTTAGTTACATTGCGATTCTAGGCTGAGGGGGGTGAGCATGACTAGTTGTCCGTTCTTTGTGCAACACAGCAAATTGAGAAGAGTTGAATTCTTGGTATTAAACTAGACATACACTAGTAGAGTTAATCCTGTCACACCGCGGTGAGGTCATGTCTTATTTTGGTGTGTTTGTCTTGTCATTTTCTGCCTTATTTTGGAAAGTAGCTCTCCTCTCGTTTCAGGTCACTTGCCCTTCCTCATGTGTAAACAGTCTGATTGTCTTCCCTGATTCCTGATTGTGTCCACCTGCTGCGCCCTTCCCTCCATGTGTTTAAATAGTCTGCGTCTGCCTTGTCTTGTGTGTGTTCGTCGTTTTTGTCTGTTCTACCCGTGCCTGCGATCCATGCTACAGTCTGCCTTGCCTTGCCTTGCTGCCTTGAGTTTACCTCGAAAGAGTGATTTTTCTTTGTAACTTCCTAGCTTAGTTCTAGTGATTAGGTTTTCTGTTTAGAGATAGCTGTTTTTGTTTCCTCCTTCTGGAATGTTTTTTTGTTTAGTCTTTCTTTGCTTATCCTCCCGTTTTCCTTACCAGGTTTTGCTTCCTCCCTTTTGTTTGTCATGGTTTTATTTTTCCCCTTCCATTAGGTCAGGTTAGTTTGTTTGTTAGTGTAGTATATATTGTGAGTTTCCTCCCTTTTGGAGCGCCTTTTGTTTGTAAGCTTTCATAGCTGTGAGTATCTTTGTTTTTTCCTCCTCTGGAGTGATTTTACTTTGATAAGATTTCATAGCCATACTACATTGTGCCTTACTGTTGCATGTTCTAATATTTGTGGTGTAAGTTTGAAAATAAATGTTTTTGAACTGCCAAACATGACTACCTTTTTATTTTAGTAAAGTTTATTTTCCAAGTATTTTTTGTAGGATTATATTGACACCTTTTAAGTGTCATGGGGTAAGCACTTGTGTAGTTAAGAAATAGTCCTCTGAGCGAGTTAATTGCTAACACTACATAGAATTGTTTAAAAAAAAAAAAAAAAAAACTAACACTGGTTGATGTTAGGCAGCGTTAAATTTCACTACAAGAAGAGTCAAATTTACACTAATTTAGTGTAAAGGTAACAACACTCAAAAAAATGCTAAATTAACACTGAGATGTGGACCCATATAAACAACTTAAAAGTGTTAAGACCAACTCTTACAGTGTTAATTTGGGTATGCTGATTTTACTGTGTAGCTCTAGATAGACTGATGACCTCTGCAGTTCAAAGACAGCTGGGATAGGGTTGAGCCACCACAATCCTCCAAAGGATAAGCCGTTACAGAAAATGAATGACTTATTTAACTATATATATTAAGCAATGGACATTGTCAAGGAGGATCAAATGTTGTCCCCAATATGCCAAAAATATCCTCTATTTTTGTGGAATCTTGTTTTTTTCACATTACTGTAGTTTGCTTGTATCACAATGACTTTAATCTTTTTAGTACAATGTAATGATCAATAAATGAAAATGTAATGCTAACTAGAAGTCTATGAAACCAAGCAAATGCACAGTAATGCAATTTATACCTCATATTTATGCAGTGCATGAACATACTTTCTTTTCTCTGGCAGCCATCTGTCTTTTCCTCTTCACTTGGCTTCTAGCAATGCTTGCGAACTTTCTCGCCACAGTCCTTGGGCGGCTGATTGGGATGGAATGTGTCTCGGCCCCTTCTACTGGCGGGACAATCTCTATCGCTGTTATGCACTCATCTCCAGCCTGCTTTGTTACGATCTTTATCTTCGACCACCTTGAGCAGGGGTTGGTCTTCGGCATGGCGGAGCTGGTGGCCGTTGAGGTAACTGGACTGGGATTTGTTGCAGCCTGTAACACAACCAAGAGAGTTTTGTTGGACATTTCTACTGCCAGTTTAACCTGGTGCTGGGTGCTGGCTGCTGGAGGGTACATTAAGATGGGCAAGTCAGAGATATAAATTTACTTAAAACTGTCAAGCATTTACAACAACAAAGGTAATAATATACAGTGATCCTCGACTAATTACCCAGGCAAATGATTTGTAGCAAAGTGGTGTGGTTTGTTGGTGGTTGTTTAATTGGTTGGTTAGTTGGTAAATTATTTAGTAACAATATAAATCATGCACTCCAAACATCATGCACACCCAAAACACTAACTGACATTCATAAATAATATGAGCTACATGTGCTTTTCTGAATGCATGTCTTAAGCTTCAAGCTGTGTTGAAGCTGTTTCCAGTAAGAAGATACGCCATTTAGAATCTTTATAAGGAACTTTCAAAAACAGTTTGTCCTGTAATTTGTAGTCATGGTTATGTAATAGTGTGTTTTGGTATTCCAGCTAACTTTAAGCCTCTGTTCAATAAATGAGTTGGTATGTTCCAACTGCTGACAGTGAGGGAAGGCGCTATACAGATATATCATACCTTTATAATTTTACATTATTCAAGATTACCCCTGCTTAAAGACACACATAAGTACGCAGACATTTAAATATCACTTAAGGAATAGAAAAAAAAAACAGTAGAAAAGTAAAAAAATATATCCGATACTGAGTAAAAGTCGGGCTGGTAGGATTCAGCCAACACAGCTGACACAACCACCACATTTTGTTCAAAACAACAAAAATGAGAAACAAGTCTCATATCAATCCAACAATCAACATTATTCAGGTCAAAATGCTCAAATGGACGCTCAACTCTGACCTTTTGATTGACAACTCATTGAACCAATTTAGAGCTACTTTGTCCTGTCAATAGCCTTCGGAAGCCGATGAGAGTTAGTGCTGTAAAGAAGTCCATTTCTCCTTATTTCATTCATAGACTGAGACAATTGCAGCCAACTTATTGGATGATTTACTTTTTTTTGGTAGAGAGGGGGGAGTGACATGCAGGAAAGGGCAGTGATTCAAACCTGGGCTGCAGCCCAGGACTGTAGCCTCAACAACAATATGCTACTTGCCCCGAAAAGTTTGGATTCCTCGCAGACAGACCAGTGCGTATTGGAGCTGGACATCGGTGCATAATTTTCAAATGAGAAATAATACAATAATGTGATTTTACTTCACTAACTCTGTATCAGTATATAATTGTATAAAATACAATTCCTCTGAGTGTGACCTTTCAGTGGAGCCCAAGATGTGGCCTTCTCATTCAAAATGGCCCAAATGCTCTTCTTTTCTCTGTATCTGTTCAGCAGATGGGTCCCTCCATATGAGCTGGGTTCTGCTCAAGGTTTCTGCCTGTTAAAAGGGAGTTATTCCTTGCCACTGTCGCCCTCAGGCTTGCTCTGGGGGTTTCAGGCCGGTTTTTGTAAAGTGCCTTGAGACAATTTGTATTGCTATTGGTGCTATATAAATAAATAATTTGGTCATACCTCCTGGAAGTAGGTAATACTTTAATACGTTTTTTAAAATATATAACAGCTATACAATCATTTCAATTCATGCTTGATCATGATGATCATGCTGTTCATGTTACCCTTATTCTATATAAAATATATAAATGTTTTGTTGTGCTCAGTCTGCGTTTGGAGCTGAGAGAGACAGACTCATTCATTAAAAGCAATCCAAAGAGAGCTGTAGTGCGTGGTGATTTTGTGTCGTATTCCAATGTGCTACAGTTACAAACATTGAACAAAGCATGATTGATATCTTTGCAGAACTGAGTCTGTATGGAAGGGTTTCAATCAGGCATCGACATCTGGACACTGTACTACTCCATCACTAACTGCTCAAGCTCAGTCATGTTTGTCTAGGATCAGCCATGATCAACCACTTTGTTGTCCATTCACAAATTAGCAAAGTCCAGTCCAGTCCAAAAATAAATCTTCTTCAAAGGCATAGATTTCTTTAAAAGTGAATCAGATTGCCTTTAATATTGTTTTGCAAGCCAGCCAGGTCCTGCTGCTGCAAATCATGATGCTGCCACCACGATACATTTTTGATACTGTGTTTACTGTATGTTTGGTGATATGAAGTGGTTGACATCTGCTAGATATAACATGTAGTCTGCTGGCCAAATAGCTCCACTTTGTTCTCATCAGACCTTCTTCCAGGTGGCCTTGGAGTCTTCCATATGCCTTTAGGAAAACTCATCGATATAGTATATGGTAAACGGTTTTGTATTTATATAGTGCTTTCCTACCTATTGGTACTCAAAGCTCTTTACACACATTCACAATGACAAGACACCCATTTGTTCACACAAGTGTGCTCACATTCACAAAACAATGGGACAATGAACTTCTCAAGGACACTTCACCATGTGGTACATGTACTACAGATCCAGCTGCTAACTAGTTTGTGGACAACCCACTCCATTTACTGAGCCATAGGCTCCCCTATATGTAATAGGAGCTTTGCCAATCTCCCATAAAGCTCCCATAAAGAACCTGTTCAACAGTGTGTAGTACACTGGGGATGTCACAATACCCAAAATAATGATAATGAATGAATGAGT
Source organism: Mugil cephalus (assembly GCF_022458985.1). Taxonomy (NCBI): domain Eukaryota; kingdom Metazoa; phylum Chordata; class Actinopteri; order Mugiliformes; family Mugilidae; genus Mugil; species Mugil cephalus. The sequence continues at coordinate 3,235,394 of NC_061792.1, forward strand.
AATGACAGTAGTCTATTTATAATATAAGCAGAATCTAGCATATATTACAAGCAATCTAATGGTAGCTGTTGTCAATGGTGTGTGTGAGGCAGTGCCACAGTTGTTCCCTAGCAACATTTTAAAAGTTTGATTTCTGTGCTCAGCGATTTTTTTTATTCACAGCAGGAGACATTAAAGCAAAAAAGCTGGCCACATTCGCAACTTCCAACCCTGAGGCCAGAGGGCGATGAGCTTCAGCTAGTGGTGGACAAAAAGGGGCAGATGATTTCTTCACAAACTGATTAGACAGCTGACACGTATCACTTGCCAGATAGTTTTCTTCTCTTCCTGTACCCCTTCTACCACATCAGTCACTACGTTGGATAAGAGTACAAGGAAGGACACAATCGATTCCCAGGGAATAAAAATAAATTAAGACATTCTCATGTCTCATTCTCAGTGGTGAGTCTCATTTGGTTTAAACAAAAGCATAAATTATATTTTTTATTAAATATGTGTTAGGTAAAGAGACATTTGAAGTGGTCCCCAAGGGTCTGATTTGTTATTTATTTATTTATTTTTAGCATTTTTACTAACTGCTGCTACTTCAAGCCATGCATCATTCTAGATTGGCAAAAGTTTGGTTAGACTAGCTAGGTGGCTAGTGGATGGCTAAGTCAACACATTATGTAATGTCTGTTACCAACTGATTTTGTTTTAATGAGGCTACCAAGTAGAGATTTTGTGAGGCAAAGAAGCACATATTAATATATTAATAATAATTGCAGGTGGAGTTTTGAGAGTTATTTTCAACACTGAGACAAACAAGCTAAGAAAAAAGGAGCAAAAAACAAAAACTCTTGAGCAGTTCAACTGTTCTTGAAATGCTTACTTTCTTTACAAGCAAATATCTTCTCGCACTGTGAACCCACCTCTGTCACGTGCAGCTAGCGTGTGACATGTGTGGTTCAATTATGGAATGAGCGATTGACAACATGGCAGAAAACCAGCTTGAGCCGTTAGTTGAAAAGAAAGGCAGGACAACTTCGGTCATTTGGAGACATTTTGGATTCAAATTGTCGTGGAGCAGAAAGAGATTGTTTGCAAAGTTTGTCGTGCCGTTGTGTCTGCACCCCAAAGCAACACGACAAATTGACCATTTAAAGTTCTGCCATAAAGTGGTCTATGACAAGGTATTGAAGGAGCAAAAGACCCAAAAAAGCGCACCAATTTCAGCCACAACCACCACAACACAGTCCTCCATTGAGGACACTCTTTACAATGCCACTCCATATCCCACCGGCTCCCGTGACAGTGAGAGATAAACGGAGGCTGTTACATTTATGCTATAAAAAGTTATATTTAAAGTTGAGTTTTGGTGGTTCAATAAATACTTTTCTTTTTAAATCAGTGAATAATTGTGTTTATTTATTGTGATTTCAATGTCAATCAAAATAATTGTGATTATTATTTTTTCCATAATCGTCCAACCCTAATTTATACCATTACAAGGTAAGTACAACATTAAGACACTTCTTCATGGCACCTAATAAAGCAGTTATGCTCAGTGTTCATGCAGAGGTGGACAGAGGTAGGCCACATTTGACCTGAGAATGTTTCCTTGATCTTCTCTGATTGACTGTGTGAAAACCAAATGCGTATAAACCTCACTGAGAGGCTTAGGGACACAATTTAGAAAGTGTGCTGAAGTTACCATATATGGTTAATCACCCCGTAAAGGGTTAATATATTTGACACCATCAATTGTGTTTTTCAGAAACACGGTTGGTACAAAGTTACTCTACAGTGAATAGCCCTATTTGACTGGCGTTCTAATGCATGTTACGGCAAGAACCACTCAACTGATAAAACAGAAAAAACTGTCTATAATTATCAGACATGGAGGTCAATCAATGTGGAAAATTTTCAGTACTTCCAGTGCATCCTCAAGTGCAGTTGTGAAAACAATCAAGCCCTATGATGAAACACAGTTCATGTGATAGACAACATTAGTTGTTCAGTATAAGACAATGTGAATCGAGCATGGCTCCCATCATCCCATTAACTCACTTCAGCTGTATCAACTTGGTAATGATATACCTGGCAGTAACAGTTCAATGATGATTGAAATTGTGAGAAACCCATTGGAAAAAAAGCTCAGTGTTTCTTTTAACCAAATATCTTGTACTTATTTTTGAGAGCTTATTGGAAAAGAAAAAAATAACAAAACATACCTCAGACTTCACCTCAATGCTAGTGTTGTCCTTTGGTTTTGTTGGGGGAATAAAAGCTGTGGAGGAATCATTAGAGCTCTCCTTTTCTTCCTGGACAATATATGTGTGTGTGTGTGTGTGTGTGTGTGTGTGTGTGTGTGTGTGTGTATGAGAGAGAGAGAGAGAGCGAGAGAGAGAGAGAGAGAGAGAGAGAGAGAGAGAGAGAGATCAACTTTTAGTGACGTAGACACAAAACTGCCAGCAACTTAAAATCTAGTGGCCATCGGCTTCTGAGTCAGTACCTGTGTGAGTCCTGGACTGGGCTGGGGTGCCATTTGTTGCTGAACAGGTTTAGGTTCTTTCACTCTGCCATTCTTCACAGCCTCCAGTGCCGTAGTTGAGTCCAGGCTAAGTTTTGGGGTAGAGCGGGGACTGGCCTGAGGGCTGCTCTCATTGTTATTGTTCTGCTTCAAAAGGTGACTTTTTGTTAAGCTAGGAGCTCTGTGGGGGGAAAGCAATAATAATTTATCTGTATTGATTAAAAAAGAAAAAAAAAAAAAAAACACCACTCTAACTGGAATTAGATGCAACTGTAACTTTATTAAATGTTTGACAATTAAATGTTTATTAATTAATTGCAGCAAATTACGCATGTGTTCAGTTAAATCTATATCAGACAGTCTGGGTAACATATATGACAACTGACTATGATCCATTAATTGACCTATTTGCTAAAACTCTTCTAGATAGATAATGAATTACCATACATGGTTCCGTGCCCTTAGGTGGTACACAAATGTAAAATGTAAATGTAGATCTTCAACAGGGAGTACTTCAGGGGGGTTGTGAAATCTTTGATTGATATATATTTTTTATTTTCAAATTTACAAATTTAAATTTCTTTAAGAACACATTAACATGAATCCAACATGTTCTAGTAAAGCGATAAATGGAAGCAGAATACGCAGAATTGAATAATTTATTTCACACAGTCTTTCACATAGGTGAAGGTGCAATACTGCCCCTTACCGGACTGGAGATTGGATCAGTAGAGTTCAGTGGGGCAAAAGTATTTAGTCAGCCACCAGTTGTGTAAGTTCTCCCACTCAAAAAGATGAGAGAGGCCTGTAATTTTCATCATAGGTACTCTTCAACCATGAGAGACGGAATGGGGGGAAAGAATCCAGGAAATCACATTGTAAGAGTTTTAATGAATTAATTGGTAATTTTTCTCGGTAAAATAAGTATTTGGTCACCTACAAACAAGCAAGATTTCTCGCTCTCACAGACCTGTAACTTCTTCTTTAAGAGGCTCCTCTGTCCTCCACCCGTTACCTGTATTAATGGCACCTGTTTGAACTGGTTATCAGTATAAAAGACACCTGTCCACAACCTCAGACAGTCACACTCCAAACTCCATGGCCAAGACCAAAGAGCTGTCAAAGGACACCAGAAACAAAATTGTAGACCTGCACCAGGCTGGGAAGACTGAATCTGCAGTAGGTAAGCAGCTTGGTGTGAAGAAATCAACGGTGGGAGCAATTATTAGAAAATGGAAGACATACAAGACCACTGATAATCTCCCTTGATCTGGGGCTCCACGCAAGATCTCACCCTGTGGGGTCAAAATGATCACAAGAACGGTGAGCAAAAATCCCAGAATCACATGGGGTGACCTAGTGAATGACCTGCCGAGAGCTGGGACCAAAGTAGCAAAGGCTACCATCAGTAACACACTACGCTGCCAGGGACTCATATCCTGCAGTGCCAGACGTGTCCCCCTAATTCTCCCTTCTGTACCTGCACTGTTCTGTCAAGGTCAAAACTGGATGTTTCAGCAAGATAATGGCCCTTGCCACACATCCAGGGCCAGTAGAACTTGGCTGCAGGAGCACAGTATCCAGGTCTTGTAGTAGTAGTAATTCAAGATAAATGGGACAAGATTACCTGGCTCAGTACGTAGATCATAGTAGCTTAATTGTCACAAAACGATGAGCTGTTATACAGCTGCATAGAATATGGAATAAAAGCAGTTCTTCACTATGGCAGTGAAGCTGAATCATTCTGCTGGAGAATGAGCCCCTCTGACCCTCAAATGTTTGGTATAGTGGGTGGGATGGATTGTCCAAAATAGAGAGCAGTTTATCCAGTGTCCTGTCTCTCACTGAGACAAATGACTCCAACTCCCTACTGATCACTTGTCCAGCCTTTCGGACCCATTTGTTGATCCTACTGATGTCTTTTTTGCTGGTACTACTTCCCCAACAAATCACAGCAAAGAACAGGGCACTGGCAACAAAAAACTGGTAGAAAGACTCCAGTAATGCACTTCACACATTGAAAGAGCTGAACTTCCTGAGAAAGTAGAGTCTACTCTGGCCCTTTTTGTACACAGCGTCACTGTTGTCGCTCCAGTTCAGTCTGTTGTTCATGTGGACTCCCAGGTACTTGTAGCAGTCCACTACTTTCATCTGCAGGACCTGGGTGGTGATGGGCTCCACTGGTGTCCTCTTCCTCCTGAACTCAATGACCAGCTCCTTGGTCTTGTCCATGTTCAGGAGTAGGTGGTTAGTGCTGGAGAAATCAAACAACATGATCCTCACGGTACCCTTCCGATCATCCAGGTGAGAGTGAGCCTGCTGCAGTAGGTAGATAACAGCATCATTCACATCAACATGAGGCTGTGGGGGCGAACTGAAGAGGTTCCAAGACAGGGGCCACCAGTGGTCTCAGCTGAGCCAAAACGAGTCTCTCCAGGACCTTCGTGACATGTGACATCAGTGCAACCGGTCTGAAGTCATTGAGCCCAGATGGGATGGGGTCAATGAGGCGCTGGTACTATGCAGAATATTTTCCATAGCACCGGTGTCCTTTCCAACCTCAGACTCAATTTAAACAAGAAGTGCAGGATGCCAGTCAACTGGAAAACCCCCAGGTCTTCAGGACCCGGGGATTTACATGGTCAGGGCCTACTGAGTTGCCTTGCTTGACTTTCTCCAGCAGTACTCTCACCTGGCCAGGTGTCACAGTCATAGGGATGGTTTCCTCAGTGGGGGTGGGAGTTGGGGATGGAGTAGAAATGACAGGCAATCATAATGAACTAACTAAAGGCAAAATTACAAAGTTATTCAATGATCATGACATTTGAAGAAAATGTATCCGTATCGGCGACGGAATATTTACTTGGTATCGGATTGATACCAAGATCCCCTGTGTCACCCAGCACTAATCCTTAGTCTCTCTGATAGTCTTCACCTGAGCTAATGACAACCTTTTGGCTGAGTATGAGGCTTTGCTCCATTTTGGATCATATCAAATAAAAAATAATAGTTGTCTGATTGGTGGTTAACGCTGATGCCTCCCACCGAGAAGGTCTGGGTTTGAGTCCAGTTCGGGCCTTGTTCTCCCAGTGTCCGCGTGGGTTTTCTCTGGTTTCCTGGTTTCCTTTAAAGTGTATTTAATGAATGAATGAATGAATGAATGAATGAATGAAAACCCTTTATTGTCACTAGTTACAAGTACTAGCGAAATTAGCCATCAACCCATATATACATTTATAAAAACATACATTTTTGACAATGGGGGCTAGACAGGACAGGAAGACAGGGTATGGAAAAGAGAGATGCAGAGTCACATGAAGAGAGGTGAGGAGAAAAAAAGCAACCCACACATTATGCTCCTGTGGAGGAGTACAGTGTGGGAACATAAAAAAAACACCTCAGCAGCATGAGCACATGATAAGTACACTTTACAACATGAAAAATTCGGGACTTGCATCAAGGGAGGTGGTCAGTGGGAGGTGGGTGAGGGGTAGGTGAGTGGGGAGAGGGTTAGAGGTAACCCAGCACAAGCAAGCAGCCATCTGTTCCTGTGGCCATCAAGCGCTGGTCGTGGATCTGCTCAACACAGTGGGGGGTAAAAAAAGCTAGCGAAGGCGTTGGATGTGGGAGTAGGGAGGATGATTGCATTTCTATCCATGTAACAAAGTCAACTATCAGCAGGTGTCTGTGGGAAGCTGGGGAGGAATGCAAGAGGGTCTCACTGCAGTGATCTTAAGGAGAGTTGTTGTTCCTGCAATGGCCTTGGCCGAGGTCAGTGCTGTTAGGGTGCCGAAAGCAGATAACATTGGGATAGTTTGGTCTTGGGGCGAGTAGATGCATTCTTTTGCACAACTGCTCTTTTGGTCTATTCTGGTCTCCGAAATGATCTCCTTTGCAAAGCCAAAAGCTTCTTCATGATATTATACAAGTTGCTGTTTATAGCCACAGTCTGAATGCCAACAGCTCTGCCCACCGCTTCAATCATGTCGGGGAGCTTTGTGGGGCTTTTGACAGCTGTCACTGTTCTTTGATTTCCTTGATAAATCAGGGCAATGCCTAATCCAATCAGCAAAAGACCTGTAATTATGGTTCCGAACAGGTAGATGTCTCCAAGGTCCTCCACGGAAAGAGCCGCCAGGCATACGACCCGCCACCTCTCCAACTGCATCCATCATGTAGCCAGCTGCAAACATTTCGGCAGGGCAGTCTGGCTCCCCCGAACCCAGGCTTCTCGTCGACAAAATTGTGTCAATTGCGTTGAGAGACCAGTTTATCAATTCCGCAATTTTTGTAGTTTGGAGAGCAGTGCGGAGAGAGTCTCTCAAAAGTATAGACGGTAGACGAGAGTAGTAGACAGTAGACAAGATGAGAGGAGCAAAGCAGGGAAGATAAGGGGGAGGAGAGGGAGGAAAAATGCGACCGCCTTCGTTGAGAGCTGGTAAAGAGACCTATATTATGTGTATATTATATATTATATTTTAGTCGGGACAAATGCCATCAAACCGGGAGTGAGGTCTCCGTGTTAGCCAGCTGCTAGCAACTCAGGCAGCGGATAGAGTTTGGTAGAGTTTTCAAAATTTAGGCTGCTTTAGCTCCGTCCCAACATGACCCCCATATCCATATTTGGAGTATCTGAGTGTGGGCGGAGCAAAGCTCATCCTGGGGGGTGCACTCCGTCCTACTTCTGGGCCTAGTTCTTTCAAAGTTCAGCATCCATCGGGTGGCATCAAGATGGTTTTGACCGTAGTATCTACAGTCAATGTTCCAACAAGCGCACATAGTTCGTCCATCTAATTAGCAGGAGACCTCACAATTCCCATGAAGACAGATGGTACTGCCAGTTTGAATTTCCTTCTCCGACCGCTCTGCCGAGCGCTACAGCGAAACATAACAAAAGGTCCAGAAAAACTAAATAAAAATCAGGTTAAAAGACGAAAAAAAAAAAAAAAATAGCCCAAAACAATGACACTGAAAAGAATTTTTTTTTCAAATGAAGAAAGAAATAACAAAAGAATTTCCCACATCGTGAGTCCCTGTCAGTCAAAAGGATTTTTATATACATCTTTCCTCCAATTTGGATGTGAACACCTTCAAGCAAACTAGCTAAAGCTAGGAGTCTATGTTAAGCTTTAAGCCCATATTAATTTAAAATTTTAAGTCTTTAAAACACTTTTAGACTCCTTTGAAATTCTTACTTTATTCCCTTCTTCTCGGGTTTGTGTTTGGAGACCCGGCTCCTGGAGGCAAGGGAGATGTGGATGTACAGGACTGTCATGATGATGACAGGGAGATAGAATGCTGCAATAGCAGTCCCAAAAGTCACAGCAGGGTTAGAAAGGAACTGCAGAAAGAATGAAAGAAAAAGACAAATTAACATAGAAACAATATCTCTATAGGAACACCAGATCAACAGCACGTTCTTGAGACCAGTAGGGAAGCATTAGGTTGTGTGTTATTATTAAAGTAGTATCCAAAAGAGCACAGAATTTGTGCACAGAAAAATTGTGATAGAGCTTTAACAGAACAGAATAGGTGTCGCGGTACTGAAGGAATTCACATAGGATTGCATGATATTACCACTTTTTAATAAAACCAGCCCCAAAAGAAGATATTGTTTAAAAACACAAAACACAAATCCGTACAAAAACAAATGTACGTATATCAGGCATCTGATTGGCAACACCTGGGGGTAGCAGTCAGGGGCAACAGCAAAATAAGCCGTGGGGTGTTGGCAGAGAAGATGTGGCAAATTTTTAGGCAGAACCCACATAGCTCTGCTGCTCAGTCCACATTTCCTTACTTTTTGTATATGTATGGGGAGCTGTTTGTAAAGTTACATGTTAAATTGAACATGTAATTTTTCCCACATTTACCCCCAAAACTCTAAAAAATTAAGGATGAATTTTCCACATTTTTTTTTCTTTTTTTTACATTTACTAAATGTTAAATCTAAATGTAAATGTAAAATGCTCGATGTACATTTTAAATCTAAATGTAAATGTTAAATTTTAATTGAAATATTAAATGTTAAATCTAAATGTTAAATGTAGCGCTTGGCTAAAGTTATTATTATTATTTGGCTAATATGCTATTTTCCGTTCAGCGGAAGTACCAAAATAAAAGCCTCATTCTGAGCAGTGTTATGGTGGGTCCGTGCCTCTGTCAGAGATTGCTCTCTTTGTGATGCCCTTCACTGACTGACTGCATGTCAGAGATCTATCTATCTATCTATCTATCTATCTATCTATCTATCTATCTATCTATCTATCTATCTAGCTAGCTAGCTAGCTAGCTAGCTAGAAGAGTCGGCTACATCTGCTGCTAGCTACCTAGCTAGCAGCAGATGTAGCCGACTCTTTGCTAGATTAGTTAGCAATAAACGTGCTTCTGTTTTGATTCTGCAGTACCGAACTGTCTGCTGGACAATCCACATCATTCTAAAGCTAATGCTACTGTATCTGGACAAAAATGTTTTCAGGACTCCACCAGCTCTGAACATGGCACTGCACCAGAACCAAGCAATTTAAAAAGCATGTGAGTGCTCACTCCTCACAACTTCATGACTGTCTTATCAGGAAATGTGCACTGGACTGAGTGTTCCAACAGAGACTTTAACAACTGCATATATGGTTTTTATGCTGTAAGCAAAGTAAGGTACTTGAAGATGTCAACAACATATAGTGTAATTGGTGGATTATATATTGGAAATATGCTTGCTTGGAACTTGTAAGGGGTAGACACAGGAATAGGAACACAACCACTTGCAAAATTATTGTAGACATCATTCTGTCAATAATTTGGGTAAGCCTACATCCATAGAAGATCTGTGATTAATTCACAGAGATATTTGGAACAACCTACCAGGCGAGTTCCTCCAAAAACTGTATTCGTATTTGTTGAGGGGAAAAAAAAAATCTTTTTATTCTGATAGTCTAATTGATGTTGTACAGTTTTTCTATTTTTGATGTTCTTATTTTTTACACGTGCTAGTCTTTCAAGATTGAGCACAGTGACATGAGCCAAATTCCTTGTACAGTATGTGCACACACATACTTGGCCAATAAAGCTGATTCTGATTCTGATAAAACCTTGCCCACCCTCTGGCCACTCCAGGTTTTTAAAGTCTAGCTTGGCACCTGCTGTAAAGTAGAATTGTCGACAACAAAGAGCAACATCCACATCAGGCAATCCTTCTGACCTCTGACATTCTGACCAACTCTGCTCCACACACTTATATATATATTGTTATTCAAATTTTAACATTTCAGTCATGTGATGACACATAAGCCAGCTACATCAGGTTGTTTGAAAGTATCAATTCTCCATATATCTCCTAAAAACTTTGTAGACAGTGGATTTGCTTGTATTGTATTTTCATTAATGTACCTGAATATAACACTCTCCGGGTGGCACTGTTCGCTGACCAACGATGAACTGCCAGAACAGGATGGCAGGAGCCCACAAGATGAATGACAGGATCCATGCTGCTGCAATCATTAATCCTGCCATCTTAGTTGTCCTTCTGATCGGATATGTGAGGGGTTTTGTCACACAGAAGTAGCGATCAAAGCTGATGATCAATAAATTCATCACAGAGGCATTGGAGACAACATAATCTAAAGCTAGCCACAAGTCACAGACCACCGGCCCAAGTGGCCAGTAACCAACAATTATGTAGACTGTGTACAAATTCATGCTGAAAACACCAATAATCAGGTCAGCACATGCTAAAGAAAATAAAAAATAATTATTCACAGTCTGCAGGTGTCTATTTACTTTGATAGACAGCATGACTAAAATATTTCCTGTAACAGTCACAAAGCTCAGAGATCCTGTAACCAAGGCGATGAAAAACATCTCCAGGGCTTTTTTTGGACTTCCTGAATCAACTTCATTGTCAGAGAGAGGGCAGGATGCGGAATCGTTTGTGGACACATTGCATGAGGTGTTGGAGAACAGGTCAGCAGACTGGTTGACCAGTGACCCTGTAAAAAGAAAGAGACAAAATATGAGGTGTACAGTGTAAAAGTTGAGAAACTGCAACATAACTGATAATTTGGAATTGCTAACAAAAAGAAAATTTACCCTTAACCAGTATCTGATTTGAGTCATCTAAACAATCTGTAGCTGTGTTAGTAACAAATTCACAAATAGAAAGGTTCGTGTTTACACTCACAATGACACATCTACCCATTTTGCTGAAGGACACTTCGGCATGTTGTATTACATGGTTAAAATAGCTTATCTGCCCTACTAACTGATCCGCAGCTGCCATGTTAATCTTGCAAGCTGGTATAATGACAAAATGATATTCTACTGTGCAAAAACTAAGAGGGAAAGTCAAGCTGGAATGTGAAAACTTTTCAAGCTCACACTTAACAAAATAGGCATAACCAATCTCAAATACTTAAAAACATTTTGTCTATTTTAAAGACTTCCAGTTATGGAAATTTAGTTCAGTTGGCTGGCCGCCTGACGAAGCCGCCAAGCCATTTTAGGCAATCACATGCACCCATAGGAAATTAAATACATGTTGTAGAGATTTGCGCCTCTTGCCTATGGAATAAAATTTCATTCCAGGACCTGTTTTAGTGGCACATGAGTTCACAGCTTTGGTATCATGGAAAGTTCTCTTTAAATGTCTTGGTTTTGACAACCACAGACCATTATTTCCATTTTTCATTTTATACTATTATTATTAGGGCTATGGAGCAAGGCACCGAGGCAGTAAATCAGTGCATGTGCATGTGAAAAAAAAAACAATTATTGCCTTAATCGAACTATAACAGGAGAACTTAAGTGCATTTAAACACGTAAACACATTCTCATTATCCAATTAAGACACCCAGGCACCAGTTGGTGCTCTTGGCACCATGACGGCCTAGGTCGTAGGTTGATGATTGACTTTGTTGTTGTATCATCAGACCTGCGGCCGTATGTTCTGGACACTCGGGTGAAGAGAGGAGCAGAGCTGTCAACTGATCACCACCTGGTGGTGAGTTGGATCAGATGGCAGGGGAAGATGCTGTGCAGACCTGGTAGGGCCAAACGAATAGTGAGTTGTGGCCGCAAGGTCGCTGGTGCTGGTCGTGGTGGTAACTCCCGAACCTGCTCATGGACACTAGAGGTGAAGGGAGCCGTCGGGCTGAAGAAGGAGGCCTACTGGGCATGGTTAGTCTGTGGGTCTTTGGAAGCAGCTGACCGGTAATGGGAGTTTGCCCAACCGGTCCACATGTGTTTTGTGGATCTGGAGAAGGCCTACCATTGTGTCCCCAGGGGCATCCTGTGTCTGTGGGGGTTCTGCAGGAGTATGGGCTGGATGGCCCCTTGCAAAGGGCCATTCGGTCCCTGTACCAAAGGAGCGGGAGTTTGGTCTGTGTAGCCGGCTGTAAGTCGGACTTGTTCCCAGTGAGAGTTGGACTTCGCCAGGGCTGCCCTTTGTCACCGGTTCTGTTCATACCTTTTTATTGACCTCCCTCCTGAAGCTGCTGCCCCCGTGACCCGGATAAGTGGACGAAGACGAGACGAGACAAGACTTAATTCTATGATAATTAGTTTCAAGTACTTCAATTACTTGAGCAGTGAATGGGATCAAATAGTTTTGTATGTAATACTTTTTCTTTTATTGTTTTCTTATGTCTTATCCAAGATTTTGTGTCATCAGAACCATTTTCTGAGTAAAAACAGAATGAACTGAATGATTACTTGATTAACTACATGCTTCTCAGATAGTTTCAATGTTACTTTCATTCATGTTCAGATTCCAAGTGACCTTTTGTATACAGTTGTATTCTCTCCAACTCTTTCTGTGAGTATGAGTCATTAGATGATCTGTTTTTGGACAAGTGGACAATCCAGCTCTGAATATTTTCCCAGCTCTATGCAGAAGCTGGAAATTGTACTGTGAAACTTATATGTCAACAGAGCCTGCAACTCATTTAGTCAAGCTTAGCAGAGGTAGCAACCTATGAGCCTCTTGAACATGCCAGCTGGCAAATGCATTTTTGTGCCTGTCTGCTTAATGTGTTTCAGTTTGGTAGAAGCCAATTTGAGATCAGGAACTGTGGACCATTTGGATCCACTCCAAGAAGAAAGTTGTGGAAATTATTAGGGACAGCTTCTGTGCAGTGAGAGTGTATAGGTCTTGCCCTGTGTTTGAATGGGTTCTCATTATGCTGTGTTTTATTTTGTCAGCATGGCCAAAGTCAAGGTCATGCTTCACAAACACCTCTTGAATAGAGTTGAGTTTTATAGTTATTCTCTCTCGTCAGCTTCTCAGCTTTTGCTGGGTGGTTTCAATCAAGTGATTTGTCGGGCCCAACGCTCTTGATGGTATGTATCTCTGACTCATTCTTGAGGATTACTGGTATGCAGTGTAGTAGTCTACCTAGTAGATTTGCTGGCCTGTTGGTTAAACTAGACCTATTAGTTGACTTTAAAAAATTGTTGAACCCCCTCGTTGAACTCCTAGTGTGTACTTGCATGGAAGGGTCTCATCTCATCTTCTACTACCGCTTATCCTCACTACACAGCAAATTGAGAAGAGTTCAATTCTTCGTGTTAAACTAGACATACACTAGTAGAGTTAATTATACTCTGGGTAGAGTTAATCCATTATAATTAACTCTCAGTCGAGAAATAGTTTTTGTCAAAACCAAGTGTAAAAAGGAAGTGTCACTAAATCAAACCTCTAGGTGTAAGTGTTTAAATATTACTCTAAACTCTGATCCTGTATTTAACACCTCAAGTTTAGTTACTCTTCGGGCACCTGAAATTATTTTGCAGCAATGAGCCATGGAGACTTTACATGTCGCGCTGTTACTAACCACCCAAACACCTGCTTAATGAACTAGAGCTTAGCATGCATGCCTGGCCTCACTGTAACATAGAAAGTGAGTAATGGCAGTAAACAGTACGTTTGGCTTGACGTTTTGGCTGAGTGAGACGAGTCATGCACTTTGTAACCATAGATATAAAACATGATAAGATGATGCTAATGGTTTGGAGTTGCTAGCTAGCATGTTAAAGTGGTGTTAACGCTACATACATACATTGTGCCTTACTGTTGCATGTTCTAATATTTGTGGTGCAAGTTTGAAAATAAATGTTTCCATAAAATGTGATAAGATAATGCTAATGGTTCAGAGTTGCTAGCTAGCGTGCTAAAGTGGTGCCATGTATTTTTTGTAGGATTATATAAGAATTATATTGGCACCTTTTAAGTGTTATGGGGATAACATTTGTGTAGTTAAGAAATAGTCCTCTGAGAGAGTTAATTGCTAACACTACATAGAATTGTTAAAAAAAAAAACTAACACTGGTTGGTGTTAGGCAGTGTGTTACATTTAACTACAAGAAGAGTCAAATTTACACTAACTTAGTGTAAAGGTACCAACACTCGAAAAAGTGTTAAATTAACACTGTGAGGTGTGGACCCATATAGACACTTTAAAAGTGTTAAGATCAACTCTTACAGTGTTAATATGGGTATGCTGATTTTACTGTGTAGGGTCGCGGGGGTTGCTGGAGCCTATCCCAGCTGTTATCAGGCGAGAGAATCTGGGCGCACCCTGGAAAGGTCACCAGTCTATCACAGGGCTAACACAGAGTTTCTACCTGGCTGGCCTTTGGCAGATGGCTCCCACCATATGAGCTGGTTTCAGTTCAAGGTTTCTTCCTGTTAAAAGTTAGTTTTTCCTTGCCACCGTTGCCTTCTTGAGACAACTTGATGTTATATAAATAAAACTGAATTGACTTGAATTTTATGGTGAAATTACCAAATTGACCATCAAAATAAGTAGGCTTCCTTGCATCATCATGGTATTATGACTTTAAATTAGTATATTATAAGGGTTTAATTTGTTAATCTGAAATGCTAGCTCACACTTAGCATCTCAAACCAAGCCCCTAGTAGGTCTGAAAAGGTCAGTCAAAGGAGACACAGTTGCAGCAAAGTTGTTACAAAAACCTTTTTAATAACCAGCTAAACCGAGAAAGTAACGCAGCTCCCACTTAGTGGTGGAAACATGGAACTCAGATAGCAGTTGCCTTTGAATCAACTTGCCGCACCTGGTCCTGACCAACCTACTTGCCAAAATAGGTGATGGTGGCATTGGCAAACTCACAAGTTGCAAGGTTTAATGTGAGCGAAGCATCTTGCAGACATTGAAACACAGCTGACAAAGTTTCCACATGATACTCTCAGTCAGCAGAGTAGACAACCACATCAAGATATGCTTAACAGTTCGCAACTCCGGTCAGCACCTGCTGCATAAGGTGTTGAAAGGTGGTGGGGATATTATACATGCCGAATGCCATCACTGTATACTGCAGGGTTACAAAGGTAGAAATCTCAGAAACCCGTTTCTTTTAAGGGTACTTGCCAGAAACCATTTAGGTCTAGCTTTGTGACATAGTGAGCAGGTCCAACTCTGTCTAGAATATAAGGATAGAAAAGAAAAATACTTTATCCATCCCCTGGGGGAAATTCAAGTGTCCAGTAGCTTGTCCACAAACACACAGACATCAACATAACACACCAACAAAATCACCAGAATCAACAGTGCAAGAAAAAGTGGAAGTATACTGTATATATATATATGTATGGGCTGTCTATGCAATTACAATGACAGTGACAGAAGGAATGTACAGTTTTATCATACTTTTATAATTTTTATAACACTCAATGATTCTGTTAGTTCAATTACAACGTTGTTGTGAGACTTCTTCCAGTATTAACAAAGGAGTAATATTTTGTGTACCTTTATTTTCTACATGTTTTTGCATGTTGAGTAGAACATGCGCATTAGAGATTCTCTCTCAGTGTGCATTTGGACCTGAGAGACATGGGCATGTTGACGAAGAAAATTAGCTTCTAAGAGTTGTTGCAGTATTCAAAAACACAGCATTGCAATGATATGTAAGATGCATAAAGCACAAGCCTGTAAAGCACCTTAGAATTTACGTTACCTAACTGTTCCTTTGAAATGCCGCCACTTGTGTCAAGTCACATTAGGTGAACTAAATCAAGAGAAATTATGAGAAATGTAGTTTTTTTCTGTGATTTGTATAAAATAAATGTTAAGTGCACACCAGGTTAATTATCTGTGATGAATTAGACATGTTAGACAGAGCATATTTAATTAATTATTTTTATTTGTTCTACTTTGTTATTTTATGAATCTTTTGTGGTGCAAGGGGGTGCAAACTGATGTAGTCCCATGTTTAATCATTACAGACTCATTCAGTAAAAGGGATCAAAAGAGAGCTGTGGTGTCATGGTGATTTTGTGACATATTCCAAAAGCGCTACAATGACCTACTGTCAACCTAATAATGCCACTCTTGCTGTCCCAGAAAGATGAGATAGACAGGGTACTGGAGCTAATAAGGCCACTGGCTTAGCATCTTTTTACTGAGAGCATGGCAATCAGCTATGAGGCTTCTTACAAAAAACAGATTCTCCAAGAGTTTCCTGTGCTAGAGCCAGCAGACTCAACAAAACCTGAAGAACCAGCTCCAAGACATATTCAGCAGTAGCCCCACCATGGATACTTGCTACTCACTTACTGTCCAACTGTCTCCCACAATTTCTGAATTCCTCAGTATCAAGTCACAAAGGTTGCTCTTTTGTTTCAACTTTCTGAGATGTGCACCACCTACTAAACAAGATTTATTTCTCTCAAATTCAACAAATGTCTGCTTCTCAGCCTTTGGACACCTTCTAAAACGCTGCCTGTAGGGTTCTGGCACCAGCTCATAAGCCCGCAAAATGGCTGCTTTACAACTTTAGACTCCTGCGAGCACCACCGCAAAAAAAATCAGTTCTGCATCTGTGGTAGTGAGGGATCAGACAGTTGTTTAACACGCTGCACTAAGCATTTGCAGAAAAAGCCCTTCACACACAGCTGACAGGCTAGCAACAGTAACTAAGGGGGACGGGGCTTTTGCGAAAGGTCTTCTGTGTATGTATGATTGGACTGTTGCGAAAGGTCAGTAATGGAGAAGTTTTTAAAAAGAAAACATGAAAATGAGAGTGATGCCAATCCCCCCGACAAAGGCCATTTACACGCAAGTATAACCCTTTATTAAGCCGTGAGCCCAGTGCATTGAGGGTGGGCTAACGCTATTGAACAAAGCTCTTAAAACGAAACATCCTTATAAAAGCAGCCTCTTGTCTTCTAAATGCACCTGGAAGTGAAGTTTCATTGCAGTTTCATTACACAGGTCCCGACCATTGTGTTGTGTTTTAATTGTGTAGTGCCGGTATTATCAGCAAATTCCGTGTTCCCTGCATGTTTTGGGTATCGACAGCAGAATTTGCAGTTCACTGAATTTGTCTCTCTGAAGTAGACTACCCCAGACAGAGGAACTTGCGCAGCCACTCCTCACGAAAAAATAATTTCCTGTCTTTTTTCGCAACGACCGTCTCCTCACAATTTGAGTCGGATTCATTATCAGGAACTGTCTAATCTGTCACTCTGGTGTCCCTTTGACATTGAAAATCCCGAATCGGGTCAACTTGCCTTTGGTGCGCATTCACATCGCCAGAAGTCCCGGGTCAGACCTCCCGTTGTGAGAGCTGCGTGCCTGTTTTTGGCTCCATCTCATATGTCATTGCGTACATGGCAGGTAAACAATGGACAATGGAGTTTATTGATGACCTGAAGAATGGACCTGTCAAACCCCGCTGCTGATATTAGAATAAATCACCATGTCCTGCACAGTGCCTCATATCTGTTTGATATCTTCTACCGAATCTCCTCGGATGCGGCTCATAGATTTCCAATTGCATAATCGTTGAAAAAGTGTGGGATATCACTATAAATGCTCTATATAAACACAGTTGCACATGCATTACCTCATCGTTGCAATTTCCTAAACATGAAGTAGTCCTAATTCACGTATTCACTTGCATTAACAATCGTGTAACAACACATTTGATTTGTTTGATTGAAAAAATTAACAAAAATCTCTGCCCTTCATAGATCAGTCTTTATGGGAGAAGACCAAAACATGTTGTTGAGCTGAAGCTTCTACAATAATACAGTCTGTCAGGCCATCAAGTGACAAGATCAGAATGTAACAGGCAGATACAACATAAGAGCAAAAAATCCGGGTCAACGCGGCATTGCTGTTCACATCGAAGCCGATAAAATCCCGGGTCAACTGCCGGGACATCGATGTGAAAGGGGCATGGGTTTGCTGGGGAGAAAGTAGTGATAGTCCTCCTCGCCGTGGTTTACAAGATGTGCAACCTGTGGATTCGCGCGATAACCCCAAGACCGGCTGCTCTCTGCTCTCTCACACACATACACACATTGACCCTTTTCTTCTTTTGGAGTTAATGGCAGTTCACTTGGTGCCTTACCGTCGACTACTGGGTTGAAGTGCGGAGCAGAAGTTTGTCAGCAACAAACAATATTTAATCATTTTTAAGAAATCGACAAATTTACCATCTCCAATTATAGGGGCAAAAGGGGGGCATGTATTGCATCATTTATTTCACAAGATTTTAACTGTTAAACCATAAAAGGACTTGATTTATATATTCATTACAAATCAAATCAAGACTCAGATCAATTAAAATGAAAGCGTTAATGTTTGAATGGGCCGCGGGCCACTTTGTACTGGGAAAATTGGGCCCAGCAGTCAAAAAGGTTAAGAAACCCTGCGTTAGAACACACTGTAGCAACAGTGTCCAGACATCAAATGTGGTGGCTATACACTGAAAATGAGAAATCTCTTTCTCAGAGAAAGGAGGCACCAACCTTTAACTGTAACTCGAATTCCTGTAAACATAATTGAGCATCTTGAGTGGGTGTCATGATTCTGAGTTTGTCTGTGTTTTTTGATGATCATGTTTCAAATTTCCTGTTTTATTTTGACAAGTCCCTTTTTTTCCAGTTTTGTATTTCTCCCTATGTATTTCCCATAATTGGTTTATTCTTTTGTATTCCCCCGACCCATGTGCATATATATTGGCCTGCCTTTCTTTTTGTCCCTGTTGTGTTAGTTTTGTCTCCATGTCATGCTTTTTTGTGTTTTTGTTCATTCCATGATTTTGCTAGCCCTCCCATGTCTGCAGCACCTTTCGTTAATCATTCAATACTTTTGTTTGAACCCTAGCCTGATCGTTTACTATCCTGCATCTCTCCTAGCCATAAGGACCCCAACTGGTAGATGTATGGACACCATGGAGGCAGGCCTGCTGGCCGGCAGCCTCTGGCGTCCCGCTCTGTGGACCATATGGTGGCGGTTCCCCAGCCTGCCAGCTACCGGCCAGTCAACCCCCAGCAGCCTGTCCCAGTACCTAGGATCAACTCTGCTCCTCTTGCCTGAGCCCATGGTGGCTCCTATTCCCCTCTGTGTTCCTGAGATGGCTCCTGCTCACATCTGTGCCCCTGAGGGGGCCCCTGTGCCTGCTCCTATTTACATGCCTGCTCCTGTGCCAGCTCCTGCACCAGCTCCTGCACTGACTTCTGTTTCTGTGCCAGCTCCTGTTTCTGTGCCTGTTCCAGTGCCAGCTCCTGCTCTGGTGCCATTTCCCATGCTAGCTCCTCCTGTGTTGATACCAGAGCAGCCCATCCCGTCTGCCCATCCTCAGAAGCAGCCTGTTTTGTCTGCCTGGTCATGACCATGTTTTGAGTTTCCTGTTTTGTTTTGTTAAGTCCCTGGGTTTCCTGTTTTGTGTTTTCCCTGTGTTTTCACTTTATTGGCTTATTGGTTTCTCCTTGTGTGCTCCACCCTCTTTAGTTTCACCTGTGTCTCATCTTTCCCTGGCCCACGTGTTTTGTATATATAGCCCTGTCTTTCCCTTTGTTCCCTGTCGCTTTGTTTTTGTCCCAATGTTTTTGTCTTCATGCCATGCTTTTTTGTCTCCTCGCCATGCCCAAGTCTCCATGGCGTGTTTTTTTGATGATTTTGCTTCCCTGCCATGTCTGCAGTGCCTCTCATTTCATCTTCTACTACCCCTTATCCTCACTAGGGTCGTGGGGGTTGCCAGAGGCACAGTACACCCTGGACAGGTTGCCAGTCTATCGCAGGGCCAACAACCATTCACACTCCCACTCACACTTGGGGTCAATTTAGAATCACCAATTAACATGCATGTCTTTGGAGGTGGAAGGAAACCAGAGAACCCAGAGAAAACCCACAGAGACGCAGAGTGCAGTGATTTTGCAGTGAACAAACTACAAACTAACTTACTCTAGAACTTACCTGGTTTCTTCTCTGCCTTTGACTGTTTCCCCAGTTTACGAAAAGCTGACTATTGTTTTTGGCTTTCCCAAGCACGCCAGTGGCCACCCCAGGGTTACCACTCAAAAATAAAGTGAAGGTACACCAACAACCACCGGTGGACTTTAACAGGCAAACTACCACATGTAGTAACATGTGCATGAACCTACTGATTAAAAGCGCGAAAAACGGAGGCCTGGGGGTAAAAAGATAAACTCACCTCCTCCAAACAAAACCTGCTGGCTGCTAAAATAAGAATTCCCAATTCACCTTGTCAAATGCTTTTTCTGCATCCAAAGTGACTATGCTGTTGGTGAGTTTGTATTAGAGGAGTAGTTGATAAGGTTTAATAGTCTGCATAGGTTGTTGGTTGAATGTCTTCCCTTGATAAAGTCGGTTTGATCTGAGGGAATGATATGCAGACTGTTTGTATGTTCTATTATTCTGAAAAATCTGCCAATTGACTTCCACTCATCACGTCTGTAACTTGTTGCTAGCTTAAAGCTTTATATTGTACATTTTTAGGTGAATATTGTACATTTTTCTATTATCTATATTTTGTGTTTTGTGATGATGAGAGATAGAGCTGAGAGTTGGACTTTATTTTGATGGGAACCACATGTGTTGGGAAAAAGTTAAGAAATTAACATAAAATGGACATCCAAGCTAAGGCATCTAGCATTTCTGAATGCCAGCCTGCATTAAGGACTTTTTGAGTGTCATAATCTTAAGGCTTTGGCCTGTATTATTTGATTTGTTTGCAGTTGTGCAGTTGTTCATTAAAAGCTTTGACTTAAATGTTGAACAACAGTAATCAGGCTTTATGAAAACAGTGCATAAAAATTGCTTATCAACACACAAGCCATTCATAATCGCTAAATAAGGATGAAGTAGAAGGTCCTCTTAGCTTCATCAAACCATGACCTCCAGCTTTTGCTGGGTACACACGCGTGTACACAATACAATACAATACTGTAGAAAAAATACTGTAATTTTTCCACTGGCCAATGTTTAGGTCTGAAATGCTTAAACTATATGGTTAATTATAAAACAGATAACACAAGTGATACACTTGAGTTTAAATGTCTTCACTTGTAAATAATACTACAGAGCTGCTGTGATGTATGCTGACATGGCAACCACGGCATTTCACTAATTGGTATTTCCATGCAACATATGTGAAATAAAAAAGTGCAACTTCTGGGAAATATTAACAAAAACTTAAATAACTTTTAAATTGTAGCTTTAGCCGACAATCTTCACTTACTGAAACTATGACAACTGATGCACTTGAGAAAACTCAAATTTGTGTCTAAAGACCCTCACCATACAGTGGCTGGGAGGTGCAAATCAACATTACAAACTGTGAAACACAAAGCTTAAGATAAAATTTACATTTTAGAAAACTTTTTTCATATCATAAAACAAAATTACATTACCATTACAACACATTTACAAGTCCTGAAACAAATGTACATTTCAGGAAAACAAATTTCAAAGACAGGGGAAGCGGATTTAAATGCAAGGGTGAAAGGAAGAGGTGAAGAAATTAGTGAAAACTGGAAATTCTAGTGGTAGACATGTGGTATTTCTAAATGCCATCCTGCACTTAAGATTTTTATGTGCTTTGGCCTGTATTTGTTTGATTTGATTTCAGTTGTCCTATTTTGTCATGTATATGAACAGTTTCTAAAATGTGTTTTCATTGATAATTCATACGTGTCTGTTAATAATGTTATTCATGTTGTCACTTCAGACTTCAAATGATCGTAGGTTCTATTGTCCTTTTGCATGACCCATATTTAGGGTCGCAAAGGTAGCAAATCCATTCAGGGTAAAACAGCTCAACTGTCTGGCAGTGCTATTTATGTTTGCAAGTACAGCCGTATCTGCATAGATCTTACACCTAGGGTAGCAATCCTGAGTATGTATTCACAGTAGTCTTTATATTGTCTGAATGTGTTTTCATTTTTTTTTGTGTGTGTGTGTGTGTGCATAGATTTGATTTGCCGATGTCTTTGTATGTTGCAGTTTCACACTTCTCAATGTTATTAAATGGGTGGACTAGAAACATCTGTCTTCACAGTCTTAATGTTAGGTCAGAGAAACATCCCAAAGACGGAATATGTCCATTTAAGTCTTTGATTAAAATAAATTTAAATTAGATCATTTGATTCAGTCTGTGGAAGAGGAACATCTCTGTTGCATCAACGTGGCTGGCTGCAGCTGCAGTACAATGGGATTCAAGCTTAATAATGTTTATGAGGGCTTCAATGTATCACTGAATCAATCAGCTTCTGGTAGCCAACATACTTACTGCTAGCTAGTGTGTTTTTTGTTTTTTAAAAAATCGCAGGAAGAAATTTTTAAAAATGTATTTATATCTATCCCAGCAGCAGATCCATCATACGCAATGCTTAGATCTTGTTTGACATATATAGCACAGGCAGATGAGAAACATTTCTAGTGATTTCATCATCATCTCACACCATCCAGCTGAAAGACTAGAGCTACCACGCTGCTTTTACATTCATATCTCTACCTGTGTGTACTTTATGTAGGTACACATCCTTTTTCATTTGTTACTCTAGAATATTGTGCAGTTGCACATTGGCAGAATATGCCAAATAACATGAAATAACATGTTAGGACGTGTTCTCAAACTGGCTGCATAGAAATAGAAACATTTCAGGATTGTGATACATTTATCTTCTAACATATCATATTTGGAGAGCAAAGTCGATTTCACAAGTTAGAACCACACCACTGAATGAGATATACAGTATATGATGAAAGGTATTGGTCCATCCTAGCACAGAGCCCCATTATATCACTTTTGTAAAAGTGAAAGGATCCTTGATTACAAGGACAATCCCAATGATGCTTTCTAGTCTCTAGAATCGAATATAGTGTGATAATGTGTTAAACGAAGCACTGAGATCTAGCAAACATAGAGGCAATATGTTTTTAAGCCTGGTGCCTAGGGCAATGACAGGTTTGTTTTTATTATGTACTGTAAAATTGTGCCAAAAAAAAAAGAAAAAGAAAGAAAAAAAACTGGTCACTTAACTTCTTAGCAGTGTTCTTCTTTTAAAGGCTTAATTGCAGCAACCCTAAAAGACTATGGTATGTAACCTTTTATGAAATATTATCTCATCTGATGGTAGTGTTAATTAATTGATAATTTAATTGGGATGGAATCAAATAGACAGGTGCAGATGCTGTGAAACTTTTATCTCAAACTATGTATTGGAGAGAAGCTGTCCATATGGGGTCCCATATCAGTTTCTAAAGCCACTGTAGTTATTGATAAACCTTATAGTGCAAGTAGTGGGAAGGATGGCTTGAATTCTTTCTCTAATGGCCTCAATTTTATGTAATGGTTCATGAAGCTATTATTACTGAGTAAAAGTAATGGAAGCCTCAACCCAGCTATAGCTAAGTCTGGCCACAGGGCAGAAAATATGTTTTTAAACACTTTCCATGCTGGTTGGACTTCAATTTTAAAGTGGAAAGTCACTGTCTTTCCAGCTTTGGGCTGTTTGCCTTAAAGTTTTAATATGTGAAGTAACCACAGAGCTAGATGAATTTCTTTTTCAGCAGTAGCACTCAACAAGGCTGCAGTGCTATCAACAAATAATCAGTTTGTGTGGGACTGCAAACTTGATTGCTGTTTTCCATTGTACTGGCAAACAGCACTGAAGTGCAAGCGTTTTTTGTATTTTTTCTTTTCTGAGTTTCACACAGATGCAAACAGAAGCTCCTGCTTTGCTACTCGACTGAGTGAGATGATGTTGATGACGGAGATGATATGGAGTGAATAAAGCTGTCAATCTGGAATCTGTATTTTTTAATAGATACACTCAGATATCCCACCAAGAGAAAAAAATATTGATGGAATGTCTAGGTTGAATGATTCTGATCAAAATCTTATCCTATCACAGTACTTAGAGGTTAAAAGACTTATAAATAAATAAATGTCAAAATGAGCCAGTATTTTGAATGGCTCTTTCAAATGACCAGATCCATAAGATCTGGCTCACTCCATACCCATATATCCCATCTATTGCCAACATGTACATGAATGTTAGACGTCACTCACAAAAATTATTTTATCTGTAAGGTCCATATAACTGGTAAAGTGAAAGTAAATCTAGCTGCTGAGTTCCCAGAAAGTCAGTCACACATGTAAATAAGCCAGTAGGTATCCCAGAGGGATAAGGTATTGGGGATATGCCTTAGGGATAAGGCATTAGGGATATAAGATATCCCTAATGCATTCAGCCAAATGCCCATTCCAGGCAGTTAAATTACTGTATTGAAGGCTGAATGATGAGTATGTTTTGATAGGTCTAAGTGATGACCATCTTCTCTTTATTCCACCTCTGTTTCTATCCATATGAATACGCTCCTCTTCCCAATTTATTGCAAAATAAAAGTGATATTTCTGAAATTTTGATAAATGTTTCCATTGAAAGGTGTTTTGTGAACGAGCTGTAATTTTCATGAAGTCTCGTCTTGCAATATCCTATTATTCTCTTAAAATTCTTAAATTTGTCATGTGAGACCTCACGTTTAGAAATATGGACTGCAAATGAACTGTTCACATGACCTCCTGCATGGGGGGATGGGGGAATTGCAGAAAAAGTATTTTATTTTAAGTTTAGGAAAAGTTTAGTAAAAGTGTTTTAGCGAAATTTGAGAGGTTTGTTGAAATGTAAGCGTTTCCATTACAAGTTTTTATTGTGGTATTTAGGTTTTGGGCATAACAAGTTAATTTCGTCGTTCGACGAAATTCTCTCAAATTAAATATCTTGAGATAACAAGTCAGCAGCTGCTAAATGTAACTAATAAAGACAGCGGCACTGATGCCTCCCAGCGAGAAGGTCAGGGTTCGAGTCCAGCTTGGGCCTTTCTGGGTGGAATTTGCATGTTCTTGTGTGGGTTTTCTCCGGGTCCTCCGGTTTCCTCCCACCTCCAAAGACATGCTTGTTAGGGTAATTGGTAACCCTAAATTGATCCTAGGTGTGTGTGTGAGTGTGAATGGTTGTTTGTCTATGTGTTAGTCCTGCGATGGTCTGGCGACCTGACCAGAGTGTACCCCGCCCCTCGCCCGATGACAGCTGGCATAGGCTCCAGCAATCCCAGCACCATTGTGAGGATAAGCAGTAGTAGAAGTAACATGTTGCTTTTAAGTAATCAGGTAAGTAAAGTTACTCTAAAGGAATAATCAGGATTACTTTTTCAAGTTAACTGTGGCGACACTTGTCATATGAGTTGTCTGTTATTATTTGAATACTATAATCTGAAGGTGGGAGTTTTTGTGTTCTTGTTACGTCAGAACTGTCTTTTTATGCATATTTCAAGGAGCTCATTGTTACACAGCAAGTAGCCCAGAAAGGACAAACCAAACCAAACTGCCAGTAGAGAGGGCCTTTTGTGTCTTTTGGGGGTTTCAGAGGGCAATGTACACTTACATGCGTGGGAAGGAAGGTAACAGGAAGTGTAGCTCTAAGTGTAGCAGGCAAACGGGGTGGATTTTATAAAAGGGGCAGGGAGGCTCATATGGGCCTTTCTTCCTCCACTGATTCACCTGAGAGAGCAGCTGAACCAAGGCTTTGTTTGGAGTAGAGTTGGTAGGCTCTATTTGTTTTAAATGTTTGAAAGCACGATTTCAATCACCTGGTCACTAGAGAACCATAAAATTATTATTTAGCTCTGACGACATGACCGATTGTTTAAAGACATCAACCAAGAACTGCAGAGAGACTGTACATATTTTAAAATTGATTTTATTCCCTCAAAAACAAAATTAACATTATTAACAGGGTATTCCTGTCAATTTTGTGTTCATCAAAATATCTGCAGACCTTGCAAAATATGGTCTATATGAAAAAAATCCTTTCTATATGTGAACCACTCAAACTGATCACAGCTGTTTGGAAAAGCAATTGAATTTTCCAGAAATTTGCAACTGTGACAAACACATTACAGAATGCCCATTCTGCCAAATGTCCACCCTTTTATCTCCGTTTGAGTCCTCAGTTCAGACTACAGCTAATCTGCATTATTCTATCCCAAAGCTGTATTAAAAACTTGATGGAAATGTTGCTGTTTTCAAAGTCAACAGTACCACAAATTATCTTACAAATTGGAAAATAATATACCAACTGCAATTTCCACTAAATCTGGCTATCTTCTTTTTATTCAGAATGACTACTCAGTTACTTTGAATTGTGCATGTCTATGGAGGACTCCAATAGAATAGATGTTCTCTTTACCAAACATTTAGATAGCTGGCACAAGTTCTCATTTGCCTCTTGTCAAACCCCTATTCCTTAATTCCTCTATCACCCTCCTGCACCCTGCCCTCTCTCCCCTCATCTTTACATCCCTCTGTGCCCATTTCAATACCAGCTCACAGAGAAGGCGCCAGTGACAAATATACAGCCACACAGTAAATCCAACATATTTTGAAACTGTTGTATCTGCAATGGCCTGTAGAATTAGGCCATAACAAGAGTGGAGGTAGAGAGGGCCAGTTGTGTTTTACAGTCACTGACATAACTGAATAATGAATCAGAAAAGTGTTGTGGCACACTTGTCTGGGGAATAAAATGTGGATGCTTTATTTACTGGATGATTCAGAGGGAAAATAATTTATCAAAAGACAATGTATTGACTCGTCTTGATTAAAGATGGGATTTGTGGATTTGTGACTCTTTGAAGGGAGCCAGATCTTGTGGATCTGTTCCTTTCAGAAAGACATTCAAAAGACTGCCTTATTTTGATGTTTATTTCTTTGTAGGATGCCAGTCAGGGGGTAACTTATTTTATGCAGGAAATAATCACTGGGATGTCCCACCAATGTCTATTGGGATATACACAT
Source organism: Mugil cephalus (assembly GCF_022458985.1). Lineage (NCBI taxonomy): Eukaryota > Metazoa > Chordata > Actinopteri > Mugiliformes > Mugilidae > Mugil > Mugil cephalus. The sequence continues at coordinate 3,262,032 of NC_061792.1, forward strand.
TTACATATAAATGGGCCAGTACTCTATGACACGCATGGCTCAATTTTCCCCTTTCCCCTGTCCCCTGTCGATTCATAAGGGCCTACATTACCTAGTGTCACCCGCCTCTTCCACTCCTTACTGGTATTATGCAATTCTCATTTTTCTCAACTTCTCAAAATATCTGCTGACCACCAATGTGAGAAAAACTTCCAAAGTTATGATCTATATCTGAATAAGTGTACTGATGTAAACTGCAGTTATTGTCATGAAGTTCATTAAGAAAACCTCTTGTATTGTGACCACACCAAAAATTATTGTTTGTCTTTACTTACTAACAAAAAATAACATTATTTGATGAGGAAAACAATTGAGAATATACGTGCCAGAGATGAGATGAGAACAGATATATTCAACTCATTGCTGACCTCTGGAATATGACAGCTGTCTGCACAGTCTGCCAAATTCTCCTCCCCGTGAAGGAAAATAGGAGGATTTGGACAGAAAGTGTGATGGGAAGAAGACAACCAGTGCCATTCATGTATTTAGCAGACTACTAATCAAAAACTGGTACCTATTTGCCTCTTGGAAAGCATGTGCATATCCGCTCAAGTATGAGGGTTCTAGTTCTACTCCTCGTCTATTTAGGCTAAACCTATACCTGTATGTATAAAACATGTACAGCATGTACTGTAAGCCTACCTACCCTAATCTCAAAGACCTGATCTGAGTCTAGGAGAATGAGTAGGGTCCGCTGAAAGATAAGCTATCATCAACTTTGGTATAGCATTTTGGTTTGTAATTATGTTCTGACAAATTCTACAGCTTATTATTTACATAATATTTTTATCAACAAAGTTGACACTGTGTTATTACTGTCACTTTGAATGCACTTATCAGCAACAACTGCAATTAAGCGTTTGCAAAACTTGCAATGAGTCTTTTACAGCACTGAGGAGGAATTTTGACCCACTCATCTTTGCAGAATTGTTTTAATTCAGCCGCATTGGAGGGTTAGGTTTTCGAGCCTTTCTAAGGACATACCACAGCATCTCAAGAGAATTCATGTCAGGAATTTGACTAATTGGCTAATTCAATACAATTCAGTTTTATTTATATATATCATTATTGATATCATTACAAATTGTCTCAAGACAATTTACAAAATCCATCCTGAAACCTCCAGAGCAACCCCGAACGGTTGCAAGGATAAATTCGCTTTTCACATGGAGACCCATCTGCCTAAGGCCAGACGGAGAAGAGAACGGCAGGAGAAATGAGATCAACATACATCTGTCATAGATACATACATCTGACTAAGGCAAACATGTACAATCCACTTTTTCTTCAGCCATTCAGAAGTGGACTTGGTGGTGTGTTTTGGATCATTGTCCTGCCGAAGAAGTCAAGTTATCTTCGGCTTCACAAACAGATGGCCTGACATTCTCCTTCAGGATTTTTTGGTAGACAGCAAAATTCATGTTTCCATTTATCACAGCAAGTATTCCAGGTCTTAAAGCAGCAAAACAGCCCGAGACCATCACACTATCACCACCATATTTTACTGTTGGTGTGATCCAAAAGGCGTTGAATAAAGGCAACTGGACTTGTAGAATTTCTTGTAGAAGACATTTCGCCACTCATCCAAGTAGCTTCTTCAGTTCAGTTCAGTTTCGCCACTCATCCGAGTGATGAGTGGCAAAACTGAACTGAAATGTCTTCAAGAAAGTCCAGAACATTCACATAATGGGACACACACCTTCCAAAATGTTCAACTTTTGTCTTATTAGTCTACAGAGATTTTTCCCAAAGTGTTGGGGCTTATCAAGGTGTTTTCTGGCAAAACTGAGACAAGCCATTATGTATGGTCTTTTGTGATCTCTTGGCTGAGTAGTGGCTGTGCTCTTGGGGTAATTTTGGGAAGTTTCACCACTGATCCGTGTTTTCACCATTTGTGGATAATGGCTCTTACTGTGGTTTGAGTCCCAATGCCTCAGAAATGACTTTATAACCTTTTCCAGACTGATAGATCTCTTTCTCCTTTGTTCCTGGATCTTGGCATGATGTCTAGCTTTGAGGATATTTTAGTCTACTTCACTTTGTCAGGCAGGTCTAACTTCAGTGATTTCTTGATATATATGATAATTATTATTATATTGTTAGATTCTACACGTTTCCTTCAGCTTGATATATGTATCTATGACAGAAGTTTGTTTATCTGTTTCTCCTGTTCTTCATTCCTCTATATTCTCTGTTTCTACCCGGCTGGCCTTCAGCAGATGGTTCCCTCCATATGAGCTGTGTTCTGCTCAAGTTTTCTCCCTGTTATAAGGGAGTTTTTCCTTGCCACTGTCGCCCTCAGGCATGCTCTGGAGGTTGCAGGCACTGTAAGGCGTCTTGAGACAATTTGTATTGTTACTGTCGCTATATAAATAAAACTGAATTGAAAATATATATATATAAAGAGAAAATATCCAGTGAGCGACAGCTGAACGGGCAGACTAGTATATAGTCTTTATTCTTCGTGGCATACTTTCAACAAGATGTTGGAAACATTCCTCAGAGATTTTGGTCTATATTGACATGGCAGCGTCACACAGTTGCTGCAGATTTGCCAACTGTACATCTGCAAATCTCCCGTTCCACCACATCCCAAAGATGCTCTATTGGATTGAGATCTGGTGACTGTCACGTTCAAGAAACCAGTTTGAGATGATATGAGTTTTGTGACATGTTGCATTATCCTGCTGGAAGTAGCTGTCAGAAGATGGTACACTGTGATCATAAAGGGATGGACATGGTCAGCAGCAATACTCAGCTAGGCTGTAGAATTTAAACAATGCTTAATTTGTACTAAGGATCCCAAAGTGTGCCAAGAAAATATCCCCACATCATTACACCACCACCAGCCTGAACCGTTGATACAAGGAAGGATGGATGCTTTCATGTTGTCCTGCCATCCGAATGTCACAGCTGAGGTCGAGACTCGTCAGACCAGGAAACATTTTTCCAATCTTGTATTCCCCAATTTTGGTGAGGCTGTGTGAACTGTAGTCTCAGTTTCCTGTGCTTAGCTGAGAGGAGTGGCACCCGGTGTGGTCTTCTACTGCTGTGGCCCATCTTCTTCAAGGTTGGACGTGTTGTGCGTTCAGAGATGGGATTCTGCATTCCTTGGTTGTGACGAGTAGTTATTTGAGTTACTGTTGCCTTTCTATCATCTCCAAACAGTCTGCCCGTTCTCCTCTGACCTCTCACATCAACAAGCCACTTTCGTCCACACAACTGTTACTCACTGGATATTTTCTCTTTTTCGGATCATTCTCTGTAAACCCTAGAGATGGTTGTGTGTGAAAAACCCAGTAGATCAGCAGTTTCTGAAATTCTCAGACCAGCACGTCTGGCACCAACAACCATACCACGTTCAAAGACTTTTTTCCCCATTCTGATGCTTGGTTTGAACTTCAGCAAGTTGTCCTGATCACCTCTACATGCCTAAATGCATTGCATTGCAGCCATGTGACTGGCTGATTAGCTATACAAATTGATTGGTTAAAAGACACCAATACAACCATATCCACCTAGCGATCGCCCAGATCGCAGCATGTAAAGATGGTGTAAATTCTAACATAGATGGAACACAACCTTAAACACACATTGTTTAAGGTTGATATAAAATTGCAAAACATTACCATAACATTACTGATATACTGATATTACAGATATAGACCCTTTTAACTCCACACAGCTACTTGCTGGAATACATATCCAGCTTTGCCCACACACACACACTTCCTGTTTTTTAATCCATATATAAAATAACATGTACACACAATAACACACGTCTGTTCACTACAGGATCAAGGCTGTATATAGGATAGAATATAAGAACAGAAGGAAAAGAGTACAGCATAAGAGGTCGAGAGAAGGATGTGAAGAGAGTACATGAGTTGCTGATGGAAGGAAGTAGACAGGTATCATCACAACAAGAGATGTCATATCTAGAACTGTAATGGGTCAGACATTCTGATGCACAGTAGTTAGCCATTCACCTAACACACTGTTTAATACATGTAATTAAAAATAAAATCTGTGGCGTTCTTATCAGTCAGATAAAGATATGTGCTCTATTATTATAAAACACACTGAGTTGGAGGGAAAAAAACATCATGTAGTACAAAGACACTAACCCGCTGCCTCGTCTTGTGTTATCAAAAATATAGCACATTTTTACATAAGGTTAATGAAATGGTAACAATCAACATATGATTCATGTGAATATTGAATAATCACTTACTTTTAAAAGCTGATTGATATCTTACATGTATGGATATGAAAATATCAAAGAAAGACTATATATCAGTCCTTATCTGCTTATCTTATGTAATTTAAAATAATGCACAACATAAACGACTATTGAACACATTTGTAACAGTCTTTAAGTAAAACAAAAACATTTCCAAAATAAAAATACATTTTATTTATCTGATTTCCCTTATTCATTTCAACACAGACTTTCACAGGACTATGCACCAATGCATCCAGTGTTACACGATGTGTATTTATTCTCCAATTGTCATAATTCATTTAGCATCACTTGCAAGTGAGAGTCAAGTGGCAAAAGCTACCAACTGTGCGCAGGACGAACAGAGGCTGTCACTCACCATTGAAGTTCCACAGGGTCTGAATCACCCCAACTCCGTTGCCGTGGTTACTCATGTTTCATGGCACCTATAGCCGCTTCGAATCCAAGTTGTCAACCGACTGTTCGCTTCTATACTTGATTCTGCTATTTTATTTTCTCTGGTCTCTTAAGGTCTATTTTTCACAGTTTGTGGTTTCTTTTCTTTTTTTCTTTCTTTCTTTCTAAGATGAAAAAAAAACGGGGTTAATATTTCCTCTGTCGGTAGATAGACTACTGTAGTCGGTAGTCGGTTTTGTCAAAGGAATCTATGATAATGACAACACATCGATAATAAAAAGCCCGCTCAGTTTCTGCCGCATGCTTTCTCGTGCACCAGACGACAATTCGTAAACAGCCAACAGACGGAGCGAGCAACACGGAGAACGAGCGGGATACACACACAGATGAGAGAGAGAGAGAGAGAGAGAGAGAGAGAGAGAGAGAGAGAGAGAGAGAGAGAGAGAAATTTATGATGTCATTTTCGTCAGCCAATCATTGGTGAATCTCTGAGTTTTCTATCATGTTTCTTACAGTGCACAGAGTAGTGATGGGAGAGAGGGCTTCTTTTCAAAGAGCAGGCTCTTTTGGCTCGGCTCCCCTAGAAGAGTCACTTAAATACTCCTTTATGGCTCTTCAGCAAAATAAATAAATAAATAACGTCTTAACATTAGATGTTTATATGACATTTAGAAATAACAGATGTCTCTGCTTGGATGTCGATTTTCCATGAATTCCTTCACTTGTTCCCCTACGTGTTTGCATTTAAATAGTATTATCCTATTTTGTCATTGTATGTGATTGGTCACATGGTGAGCCTTTCAAAACTGAGTCCTGCCCCCGTCTGCATAGACTTTCAGGAATGGTTGAATATTCGTCTCTCTCCAATGGGAGTTGGTTCTTCTTGTTTGCTACAAAGAAACAGTGCTTGTGGAACAGCATTAACATTTATTCACAGAGATCATCATTTTGTATTTTTCATAGAATGTACAAATACTTTCAATGACTGAAATCTTTTGCTCTTGTCTGACAGACAACAAGACAGAAGGAACTATCAAATGACTAAGGTGAACTAGAGTATGTAATATATTTTATCATAGCCAAATACCAAGAAGGTAGATTATCTACTGTGATTTTATTATTATTATAATTATTGAACTTTTAGAAACATTTCCTGTAGCGTTCTTTGAGACAACAGTATTGTCTGAGTCGCTTGGAGTAGGAGCTCCGTTGTTTGTCTATCGTCTGGTGGTCAGGGTTATCCGTGATTGATAACAGTTTGTTAAGTGTTCTCTCTACCACCACCTCAAACGTTTCCTGTGTGCAGCCAATGAAAGAGCCAGCCCTCCTGATCAGTTTATTCAGTCTGTTGGCATTACTGGCTGCAATACTATTCCCCCAGCAGAGAAAAGGGCGCTGGCCACAGCAGACTGGTAGAAGATCTCGAGCATCTTACTACATACATTGAAGGACCTCAGCTTCCTCAGGAAGTAGAGTGTGCTGCAGGCCTTCTTGTACACAGCTGTACTGTTGGTCCTCAAGTTCAGTCTGTTATCGATGGTCACAGCCAGTTGTCTGTACTCCTCCACCGCCTCCACGTCCCTACCAAGGATGCTGAGTGGCTGAGGATCTGTTCCCTTCCTCCTGATGCCAATCACCATCCTTTTGGTCTTGTCCACGTTAAGCAGCAGGTGATTCCTTCCAACCCACCCCACAAATCTGTCCACCAGTCCTTTATACTCCTCCTCATCCCGTCCACCTCTTATACACCCCTCAACTGCAGAGTCATCAGAAAATTTCTTTATGTGACATGACTCTGAGTTGTGCTGAAAGTCAGTGGTGTATAAGGTGAACAGGAACGGAGCAAGCACAGTCCCCTGTGGGGCTCCCACACCACACGGCCCAAACGCACAAACTGTGTCCTGTCAGTCAAGTAGTCAGTGATCCAGGAGACAGTGGATGCAAGAACACTTCCCAGCATGCACCTTCCCACCCAGCAACAAAGGCTGGTTGGTGTTGAAGGCACTGGAGAAATTGAAGAAAGTGATTCTGACTGAGTCTCCACTACCATCCAGGTGTGAGTGAGTGAGCTGCAGCAGATAGATGACAGCATCATCCACCCCCAGACTCGGCTGGCAAGCAAACAATAGGGGGTCTAAAGACGATCTCACCTGCAGCCTAAGGGGGGCCAGTACCAACTCCTCCAGCACCTTCATCCCATGAGATGTAAGAGCCACTGGATGGTAATAACTGAGGCCAGATGAAGATGACTTCTTGGGAACGGGAACAAGGCAGGAGGTCTTCCAGAGATGTCAGGGAGGAGAATTGAGTGAGCTGTGTATTGATGGTCTGATCCAAAGGGCTCAATGCAGGGGGTCGAGCAGGAGACTTGAGGTGCAGGATCGTTGGAGGCAGGGAGGTTATTTAACCAGAAAGATCCCACTGAGATTGAGAATGTCATGATTCGTCATGGCAGCCTCTTTTCCCTTTGTGTGTTGTCAGTATTTCCCTGTCTGTTTGATCCACATGTTTCTCTCCCCGGCTGCTTTTGGGTCTGATCACTGTTGAAACCGTAACAGAACGATCTGGACTTAAGCATGGACCCAGCAGGCACAGAGACCTTCGTCCGGTCCTGTCCTCTCCTCTCAGGAAGCCTTATTACGCCAGCATGATTTCACCATACGGCGTATTATGGACATCATGATGCCACCGGTTCCAGCCGTCAGACCGCCTACAGCAGTGAACTAGTTTTTCAGCATCACTCTGAGACAGGATGTTCCTAATTTTGACGATATTATGCAGGTGAAAGAAAGCAGTCCAGAAACCTCTTGTACAAAGAGTGTGTGCACTCAACAACGCTGGGTGCTGTCTTTTTCAAAATTCAGATGAATCAAGAGTGGAATGACGATGGAAATCTCTGTGACTTCTTGTCACTTAAGAATAATGAAGGATGTACTATAAATCAAAGTCTGTACAGATGTTTAGGAGCAAAGCAGGGATGTCACTGAGTTATTCACCCATTTAGATGGATAAAATCATTAAATCAACCATTAATGTATAAATCTGTAGGTGGGGCTGATTTAAATACTGACCTCCACTTCTGTCTTTATTTGTGTATTTTAATGGGGGTGTGGTTTATATGACTATTTTTTGGTTTTTGCAAAGCACGGGATTGTCATAGAACTTAATGAAAATTTGTTAACTGTCCTGTTGATCACACTTTCAAGTGTAGTAATTGTGTTGTGATCAACAGTGTCAAATACAACACTAAGATCTAGCAGGACAAGTACAGAGACAAGTCTGAAACCTTAAGGAGATCCTTGGTAACTTAAACCAGAGCTGTTTCTATACTCACTGAGGGGATTATTTCTAAAGCTAAGTCTTGTCTGTACTGAGAACAGATTTTAGGTGAAGTAGTGAGTGCTGTACAGCTTTATGCAAAGACTTTCTGTAAAGATCTAATGGTTTGAACAAGACTGGATCCACAGCCATAAACAATTGTGTCATTAGCATAAAAATGCAAGGGGATGGCACTGCCTAAGGCCAGAAAACAGAGGAGAGTGAATTAAATCATAAAATGTAGATATCTGTCAAGGTGGATCTGAGGTTCCTGGGCAATACATAAAAGCAGACACTATAATTCAGGCTTCAGAAAACACGATCATAATAAGAACTGATAATTTTGGATCCTGAAACGTGTTGCGCATGATTATTTTGATGTTTGAACAGAGGTTATTATGATTATTTTAGTATGGACTGTGGCAATACAGATTGGTACACAATGCAGCTGACTCCTGTCTTTCCCATTAAAATACGTGATTTTTTTTGTGTGTGTTCTCGAAACATTTATAATATGACATTTTTTCAACTTCACACACTAAACTTGTCAGATTGTGAAGATTATTATTATAATCAACAAGGGTAATGACCTTATGAATATCACTTTTAGAGGAAAGACACTCCTCTGAATATACTATAGAACAAAAAACACACCAATTCAGAATCTGAACAACAGTCCGTGTCTAACATCATTACACAGGAAAGGAAGGGTCTAGGGCAGGGCTACTCAAATACAAATCTTAAAGGGTCACAAAGAAATTTTTCAGTGAGTCAAAAGTCCATTTATTAAGGTCGGTCAAGCCGCCATACCACTGTAATATTCAAAACAAAATGTCCTTTTTATTCAAAACCAGACCAAAAATACATACTAAAATAAAATGCAATTTCTATTTTGACATAAATTCAAATAAATACTTGAATAAAACAAATCGACCATGAATCCAAATGAGGCTCATCAATAATATGGATCTGGTTCAGATATCTTAAGGTAGATGTGGATAAGGATGACTAAGGAAAGCAACACAACAAATTTATTCCACCACTTGAAGTAGTTTAGTGTAGGAGAAGGAGGGACAACACATCAAAGAAACCCTCAAGACATGTGGATATCCCAAAAGGATCTTTGCCAAAGGCTCAAAAAGATATCCTAAAATGGACAAAGACGAGGAGAACAACAGGAGGAAGAACAGAACACCATCATCCCCACCATCATTAGCTGGTGTATTGGAGAAACTCAGGAGACTTTTCAAAAAACACAGCATTCCAGTTTATTTCAAACCAGGTCAAACACTTAGGCCAAAACTGGTCCCCCCGAAGAAAAAACACCCGAGCAGAAACAGAGTAATGTAAAAATTGCTGTTCAGCGCAGAGAACAATGTACAGACTTGTACATTGTTGAAACCAAACAACCCATCCACAAATGCATGTACCAACACATGAGAGCCAGCTGTAGCTCAGGAGGTAGAGCAGTCGTCACTCCGTTGTGTCAGGTGTGGCAAGACACTTAACCCACCTTGATCCCAGTGTGTACCATGCTGGTTTATGATTGCAAGTGAATGATGTTTGGTGATGATGATAAAAACAACAATGGTTGACGAAAAAATATTTCTTGAAGAGAAATATTCCCTTCAAGAAATCCCTTCAATGCTTGCTACTTAACTAAACAAACTTTCTCAAACTGAAATCCAGGCAACCCTTGGATGACACATCTTATTTTCCATTACACCATTAAAAAATTCAAGTTGACTGAGCAGTTTCAGGTAGGTATATTATTTGTATAATTATTTGTTAATGACAAACAAATAACAAAAGCTCATTTGATTGCTGCACATGCTAAATTTAGCTAGCACTCCTAGGCATAATGATTGTTGTTTTCAATTATGTATACATAAATCTGGACACAGATAAGACAGGAAAACAAAGCTTAAGCCCAATGTGAAAAAAAATTATCTGCATTGTGACACTAATATTGCTATTTGTTAAGCATTTCTTGTTATTAACAGTTACATTCTTAGGAAATAATGGTGTGGTTATCAAAGTTTATGGTTCAGAGGTTGATATCAAAACAAGGCAATGTTTTTGTCACAAACTTTTATATTTAAAGTTTTATAGTGGTGAAAATAATTATATAAAATAACACCAAAATTTGTGTCACGAGGGTGTCTTCACACAAATTATGAGAGGTAAGATGTCAGACACAGAATTAGGGTGTATGTCCACTAAAGTCTGACAGACTTTTGTACATTTCCTACTTGACAACCTGACAACAACAACGTCAGTGGAAGAATCATCAAAAAATGTTAAATTCATTTATCTTTTGTGCCCGTGCCTAGGTTTATTGCTTAGTATTTACTACCACCTTTTGGTTATTTTGTAGTAGTGCAAAACTCATTTGATTTTTTTTTGATTTTTTTTTTTGTTTATTCTTGTACTTATTCTTATTCTTATAGGGGTGTTTTAATCATGTTACAGATGTGTGTGTGTGTGTGTGTGTGTGTTGTCTCAGTTGACAGTCTCAGTTGTAGGTTTGGATTTTGTTTACCCTTAACTGGTAAAACATGATTAACATTAAACTTCAGCTTCAGCCTACACATTTTCAGTCAAGATACATTTGTTTTGTAAATCATAGTTTAACAGAAAAAAAGCAATGAATTACTGCTTTTGTTGTTTATTTACATGCGTACATAATTCTGCTTATTTTATTTAGTTATTTTGTCTGCATTTGTCTACGGAGTTAAACACCACATGGTGTCAACATTATGTGAGATTGATACAGTTATATTCTTGCGGCTGAATATTTTATTACTACAGTACGTGTGACCATCACCCTGGGAGCTACCTTGTTTTCTTTATTAAGTGGAGTGACCTTGTGTGGCAGGGAGGGCAGTGCTACACCCCAATGAATAGAGGGGGAGAACAAAGGACAGAGAAGATGTGGAAGGAAGGACAGAGGAAGAGAGGCATGTGGTGCTGGTAGGAACTAGTGGTGTGTAGGGTTCTGTGCTTCCCGAGTCACCTCACTCAGGTTTGAGGAGGTCCAGGGGGGTGCTGTGTAGATCTCTGGAGAGATGGGAGAGTCCAGGAGGAGTGTCCCAATAGAGGAGCTAAGTCAAAGATAAGGCACATAGCGATAGAGTGAAAGAACAGCGGGACTCATCAATTCTTTTGACTGGACGAAACAGAGAGACTTAACTGCATTACAATTTTTTTGTCCAATAGTAATTTTATTTTTGTTTGTTTGTTTTACCATAACCGGGTTGTGGAGGCAGCATATACCTTTTGGGAAACGGAGTTTGACTGGGAGATTATTCTGTTTCATTAGTATTGAAACATCTGCATTCAGGTTCTCTCATCTTAGCATTCATCTGTTAGATCGGTAATTCAGACAATTATCTATTGGTAATTAGCCTTTTCTGCCAAAATCAAGTGAAGACGAAGAGATAACTCTTTTTACTACTATTTTATGCCCCTGACAGTCAGGGGTCCTTGGAATTGTTCTAACTTCCATCCCCATACGGCGCCACTGGGAGATCCAGCTACCTTTCAGAGCTAAACAAAAGTAGGCTGGAAAACCCTCTCGAATACCGGGACAGGCAGAAACTTCTGTACCCCAATTTAAATAATCTTACTCTTGCATTTTTGTGCATGCCAGCATCTTAAGTACCTTGTGAAAGTGTGTTTTCAAAGGCTGGTGGTGTTGTGTCCAGAAAAAAAAAGGAACTGCTTAAAATCAAAAAATATAGAGAAACCTCTGTTTCTGAATAAAATCTTCCCTGTTCTGTACATCATTATCCACTTTACACAAGTATATTCCATGCCCTCTTTCTAGTTCCACCAGCACCATTCACTGTCCTTTGCCTGCTTAATAGGCCATAAGGTGAATTGAGAAAATGTGTCTGGAAAATTAATCTCGTTTCCACCTTTTTCTACGACCTCTTTACTTCATAATGTTAATATCCTGCAGTTTTTTTTTTTTTTTATAATTGATGTTTTAATGGAAGACTAGTTCGTCCTGAGTGTAAAAAGAAAAAGTAAAACAGCAGTCATGTGATCGCTTTAGACCAATGCACTGGCTGCATTTAATAAACAAATCCAATATGGCAGCCTACATGGATTCAGAGAGTACAGGCAAATATGAGGAAATTACTTTTGAAAGTCCTCCCCAAAAGGAACAAATGTGTTCATAAGCAGTGCTACACGCATTTAACATCCATGAAACACGAAGAGGTACACGATTTTACACTTAAGTGATGGAATACAGGGACGCCATCACAAAGTGGCTTAGATTGCAGGATGAGAGTCGACACATGCATGTATAGTGTATGGCAGACATATATATATTGACAACGCAGTTCGAGTGGTCACTTGAGGCTGACTTCTAAAGGGATCAAATTCCCATAGATCCCCATTATAAAAAGTCCAACTTATTAAACGTGTTTACAACCTGGTACAAAAATGATTTTGGTCTCAATAGTTTATTTCACCCCCACACATTTGTTTATTTATTTATTTTTTAATGTAAAGGTTTAAAATTGCATACGTGAGGGGATTCCTGCTTTGGGTGACAGGTGACATATGGACGCTGCCAGAAGTTGCTAGCTGCTGTCCTTGGTCTCTCTGCTAGTCCTCACAGTAGGGTGGTCGTGCAACTGCCATAACATACATACCTACAGGGTCTCTGCAGGTTTCAACAAGTCACATTTAAGACTTTTTAAGACCATAATAAATACAATTTAACACCCATTTCACATCCATACTGGCAAAAAAGGAGGTCCGGTACAAAATGCTTAACCTAACTCAAAAACAAAAGAAGCCTCTCTATTGTGAACTAATATTTGTTCAGAACTCAGCGTTAACTGATTAGCCGCTGCTCAATCACGGCGCTGATAGCAACCATAGCTTTAAATGTATAACTAGTGTTACTGTATGGCAATAGCATATAATGTTAAGGATAATGTTCAGCTCACAGTCTGAGTAGTTAGCCTGTTAGTTCGTTAATAACTTACTCAATAGTAAGTATTGTATTAGCACAATTTGGCCAGAGAAAACTCAAGTGATGCTGTGGGGTTCTGTCAACCTTTCTCCGCTGCGCACACAGCATACTTTAGTTCTGTTTTGTATGTACATTATAGCGTCCTTGTGATGAAGGTCCCTTTTCATCTTTTTCACTTAGACTGAAAAACTGAACTGACAGTATATCACATGGACACATGAGTTTTAATCATTCAAGTACATGTGACGAAATAAATGACTCAGACAGATGAAAATTTGAACTATTTTATTAGTTATTATTAGTGTGTTTGGACATGTTTTTCTGTTTTCTCAGCTGCCGCTGATTAGCTCCAGTCCTAGGTGTAGCAAATGATGGTCAATCCTAAAATAGTAGGGACGGCAGAGTGTATACTGTTTTTAAAGGAGATTAATAAAAGAACAGGTATTTTCCATATATAAATTAGTTGATTGTGTGATTTGTAAAGGTCTGTGTGGTGGATCTGGGAAGTAAAGCTTGCCTGTGCAGTGGTAGGGTTTAACGTGTAATTGGTGGCTGCCTATAAAATGGAGCCTGGGAACATAGAGAGGGATGATGATTGACTGTCAGGTGGTGACCCTTACCTCAGCCCACCAAAGTCTGACAGATATGTTTTTTTCCTTTTTGTCTTTCAAGTCATTTATTTATTTATTTTTTGTATTACACATGTACTGGTGAAATACACACTCAGTTGGTCTTTACTACATCTGAGTCTCTGGATTCCTGTTCAGATCCAACCGCTATTAGGCCATCCCTTAAAGTCCTCCAAAACTGAAACATTTAAAAGTGAGACTGAACTCTATACATTTGTTTTAAATAAAAGTAATGTCAATACATTTTTAAGACCTTTTAAAATCATGTTTAAGATGATAGGATTTTACACATTTTACGGCCTTAAATTCAAATTATTAGATTTTAGACTTTTTAAGACTTTTTAAGACGCTGCGGATACCCTGTGCATATCTTTACCTTTAAACAGAGCTAAATGTAGTGGGAACAGTGAATCAGTTACAATTACCGTTACAGCAACAACGTTAATGAAAGACTTGGTTCGTTTTAAAATAAAGTGTTGAGCTGAGCTTTAATGAGGTAATATGTTAGTTGCTGAAGTTAGATAGTAAGGAAAACTTGGATCGAGGAAGCAAAATGTAATAGTCCGTACACATAAAAAAATGTTTTATGTTAAAATTTTCTCACAAGAGCCACAACACACACAAAAAAAATCAAAGAATCACACATTTTAAGACACAACTGCCTGTGATTATACCCCTGGCCAGTAGGTGGTTTCGTGTGCTTCGTGAAGGTTCGAGAAATTAGTCCTTTCTCGAACTTATTGGCTCAAGTGGTAGATAGCTCATGAGGCTTCATCTCACCATCATTAGTGGACAGTATTCTCAATGAATATCTCATTTATATGGGCAGATTCTGCAGTTTTCAGGAGAATGATTAAGAGAATTTAAATTGAGTATTGGGGTGTAGAGCTAGAAACTGACTTCCTGTTTTTTCCTGCTATATCACCTGTTCACACCATTGACTGTATATACTCACACTCCAGTCCAGAGGGTGGCGGTAATGCCCCATTTTGTTGGTTACCAACCTTCCATAAACTGAAGGAAGAAAAAGAAGTTTCTACCCGGACTTGGAATACGATGCACACTAAAACATGGCGGCCAATATAGAGCAGATTTTCCAAGATTTTATATTGAATAAAATCAGAGAAATTGAAGATCAAAATGAAGACAAATCGTACGTTATGTTTTGCACTCGTATTAGCGACATTTGCAAGTAGCTAGATTTTGAATGGAACTGAACAAAAGGAAACCCTGCGGTGGGGCTCGCTACAATTCAAGCTAACGTTAGCTCTAAATGTAGTTAAACGTTCAATCTGTACAGCTACTGTCATTGCTATAAGTATGCCTCGCATAGTAAAAATCAAGACCGAAAAGAAACATTTGAAAGTAGTAAATCGTGTGCAAGGTGGTCCTTTTCTGTTTTACAAAAAAAAAAAATAATACATGTTTTGATCCTCTTATATTTATTTTTCGCCCCCTTTTGCCTCTTTGCCCATCAGTGCTGCTGACAGAGTGGGTGGTGCCAGTGAAATGGATGGAGCAGAAAAAAACATTTCCGAAAGAGAAAAATGCGACGACGACTTCAGACGCGGTGGTTCACAAAAAAAACACAAGAAGCACAAAAAACACAAAAGTAAAAGGAAGAGGAGGAACCGGGACCGGAAGGAGAGCAGTACAGAGTCTGGGTCCGAGCTGGAAAAGGGAACCAAACGTCACCCAAGGTGAAACTTTGTGAACTGTCTTTGACATAACATTGTTTTTAAAACACTGCAGTCACGTTTTGAAGGGAGAAAACATACACTACTACTAATAATACCCTTTATTTTACCAGGTTAGTCTCACTGAGATATAGCTGCAGCAGTACAGTATGTAAAACAATTAAAACAGTTGTTTATACTGTATATAAAATAAAAACAAGACAAAGATAAACTCAAGTGCAATTTCATGGCCAAATTAGGCTATCTATAACATTTGCAGGAATGGATAGGTTTGAGGGTGCTTTGTAGGTCATTCTAAGCAGATGGAGCAACAAACACGAAATGCCATTCCAAACAACTGTGTCTTGACTTCCGGGACATTCAATAAAACAATGTCCTGAGACCTTAGGCTGTATGAACTCTGTTTAAATTCAGAAGTGGGCTGGGGACCTACCTATGATGGCCTCTGAGATGGGGTATTCATGTTCAATAGATCACCATAATTAACAAATGTTGTATCAACTGGTTTTCTTCTAGAAGAAAGAGAAAAACAGGACTTGTTTCTAAAATAAAAAACAAGCTTCAGCTTAAGCTTCATAATCAGGTTTGCTATATGAGGCTTAAAAGAAAGCTGGTCATTAATTAAAAAACTAAATATTTGTAGGAAGAAAATTTCTCAGTTGTAACCCTCTGCACTGTTCCAATGCCAAGGTTGAACTCCCTCTTCCTAGAGTTTGCCATACGTTAAGGCCGTAAGTTTGATCTTTTCAGCATTAAGTACAAGCTTGAGTTGATGAAACTGTGCTTGAAAGCAGTTTGCAAATACTCATAAGCCTTGCTTAGACTGGATGCAGAGAAATAAATAACAGTGTTGTGTGCATAAAAATGAAAGGATGTGTTGGGCTCTGACCCTAAAATTCTTTGAATTCGATAAATGTTTTGTGTTTTATGTTAAATTGAGACTTGTAACACATTTTTAGCATGTAAATGGAGGCTCAGAAAAATCAGTAGCATGTATTGGCCATTGGCCAGTGTAAAAATGTAATAGAAATCGATATCGGCCCTAAAAAATGCATATTGGTTGATCTCTAGTAGACAGAAGACAGAATACTTACATGAGTGTGAATGAGAGGGAGGCAGGTGGAAAGGTGAAGATGCAAGGAGTAGAAGTAGTGCAGGTGGACGAGTTCAAGTACCTGGGTCAACCATCCAGAGTAACAGACAGTACACAAAAAAGGTGAAGAAGAGGGTGGAGGCAGGATGGAGTGGGTAAAGACGCAAGAGTGAAAAGGAAAGTTTACAAGACGGTAGTGAGATCTGCTATGATGACAGAAGGCTGAGCTGGAAGTGGCAGGGATGAAGATGCTGAGATTTTCATTGGGAATGACCAAGATGGACAGGATGAGAAATGAGCAGATCAGAGGGACAACTGAGTTGGAGCAGTTTTGAGATAAAGCTAGGGAGGCCAAGGTTAGATGGTTGAGGTCGGATATATTGGACAAAGCATGTTGGAGATGTAGCTACTAGACAGGAGAAAAAGAGGAAGACCTCAGAGAAGATTTGTGGATCTAGTGAAGGAGGACATGGAGATGACTGGTGTAACAGTAGAGGAGGCAAGGGATAGAGTTGGAGGCAGATGATCCGCTGTGGCAAGCCCTGAAAGGAGCAACCGAAAGAAGAAGTAGATAATGACTCAATAGTTTTTCTGAATTTGCTAATGCAAAGCGACCAGAGTGAACTTGGTCTACTATGCTGTCTGAGACGCACACCTGGACTTCCAAAGACAGAGAGCTGCCATAAGTGATGTGACAAGACAGAGGGGCAAACACAGAGGAATCCAAGTCCAGTTAGCCACCAATCCTCACAGACAATCCATACCCACACTTCTGCTGTCAAATGTCCACTTTTTCGAAAAAAAGCTGGATGACATCTAAGTTTGGATGTGCATCACAAACTGAGAGACTGCTATGTGATCATTTTCACTGTGATTTGGCTCAAAGTATCACTGACAGCACTGTCCAGCTGGAGGGGTTAATGTTACACAGAGCCAATAGATCAGCTGAAATCGCTAGCAAGAAAGAAGGAGGCAGCTTGGATGTCTACATCAGCAGGTTGTGATGTCAAGATCTTGTCACTCTTTCCACCAGCTGCTCTAAAAAACATAGAGCTATTAACTCTGAAATGCTGACCTCTATATCTGCCACCGGAGATAACTGCTGATTTTATATCAGTACCACCAAATGCAAATGTGGAGGAAGCTATGTTGGAGCTGTACACCAACATTAGTGACCAACAGGAGGAACACCCAGATGCTTTCTACATTGTAGCTGGAGACGTCAACTTCAGGCAAGTGTTTCTTCTGTACTGCCCAAGTCTCACCAACATGTAAATGTGGTGACCAGAGACAACACTCTAGACCTTGTTAATACAAACATTAAAGACTCGTACAATGAAGTGTCTCTCCCCCATGTGAGTAATTCAGACCATGAAACTGTTATGCTCACACAAGCCTACAGACCCATAGTAAAACTGGAGAGTAGTGTATAAGGTCAGACCTTGGCATCAAGGAGGCACGACAAGATTGTTTTGAGTCCACTCACTGGGACATATTTGAAGAAGCAGCAACAGTTGTGGACCATGGTGAGACAGACACAGACTCTGTCATTGGCTACATAAACAAATGTATTGAGGATGTGACAGTTGTCAAGACCATAAGGAGGTGGGTAAATGAGAAACTATGACTGACCGGAGAGGTGTGCTGATTACTGCACCAGCTGCAGCATTCAGATCCGGGCATCCTGCAGCATACTCTCTGGCAGAGTGAACTCACTCTGGGAATTTAGGAAGCAAAAAGGAATTTGTACAAAGACTGAATAGCCACCTTGTTGATGAAAAGGATTCGCGTCATCTGTGGCAGGGATTTCGATCCCTTACAGACTTTAAACCTGTCCCCCTGAGTATGTGTCACTCTGATCCTTTACTTCCTGATGAGCTAAAATCCTTTTATGCACGATTTGAGTCAACTCTCACTGTACAGGAACATAATAGCAGCTCCACTCACTTCGGAGCAGTAGAGATCATTTGACACAGCAGCTGTTAAATATTCTCCTGCACCAAAATTACTTCCACGTTGACTTGAGTACGAAACTGAGATCAGATCTGTAGATGCATGTTTAATGCCAGGTCTAAACACACGCACCTAAAGTTGGTCACCGAATCATCGAATAGCCCATATCAGATCTTAATGCAAGGTCAGAACAGGCCTTATGTCCCATTTACAAACACGTGGCTCAACACAGAAAAGCCAGCTCTTCAGGCACAGATTCAGCTTTCCACCTACACCCAAAGGAAAAAAACACTCTTTTGAGGACAACAACATACACATCTTAGAGAGAGAATGTAAATGGTTTCAAAGAGGAACTATCTATGTAAAACTTAAAAAAAAAATTGAATGGAATGATGGTTTGCTGTCAATTTAGTGCACAATTTTATCTCTCCCGTTGACACTGTGACACTGGGAATTTATTAGGGAAGGAAAAAAGGACCCTAGCAGATTTCTTCAATCACA
Source organism: Mugil cephalus (assembly GCF_022458985.1). Lineage (NCBI taxonomy): Eukaryota > Metazoa > Chordata > Actinopteri > Mugiliformes > Mugilidae > Mugil > Mugil cephalus. The sequence continues at coordinate 3,280,894 of NC_061792.1, forward strand.
GATAAGTGTCATTAACAGACCCAAATCATTCAAGTCTCAGGTGGGCAATACCCACAGAAATTGCTATTAAAACCCCTAATTCCCCCCAGTTTTTTTTTTTTTTTTTTAAAGTGAAGAGCTACTTGGATGAGCGTCAAAAATTTCTTCAAGAAATTCTACAAGTCCAGTTGCCATTGTTTCAGCTTGATTTTGGGATAATCCTAGGTGTCCAAGAACCTTCACAGAGACATTCTGACATATGATAAAAAGTTTGATTGATTCTTACCATTTTACTATTATTTCCTGCTTTTTACAAGTCCGGTTTTATGTTTGCTTCATAGAAAAGGAACACCAACCAAGGCAAAAAAGGTGAAAGGTGAGTTTCTTTTTTACTTCATAGTGATTTATCCTATAAGTTTGAAAAACTATTCACATCTTAACATGAAGCACAACTAGGTCAAGTGTAATTGTAACTATAGAGTTCAAGTATATTACACCTGGACAAATGCAACTGCTGAACTGTTTGTCTAGGTGATCTAGATCTTGACTGTAAGCCCAGATGCCACAAGCAGCACTCAACTGGAAAGCGGAGGAAGAAGAAGAAGAAGAGGAGGAGGAAAAATGAAGAGTATTCATCTGAATCAGATTCAACATTCGCGTCAAAGAGGAGGGACGGTGGACATGGTCAAAGCGTATCACTAAGATGTCAAGAAGAACTGCCAGATATAATCCCCAAACAGGTAAAAACAAAAATCTGCTTTGATTTTGCTCTTAATATATTATAGCAGTGGGTATTGACAAGGACTTCATGATATGATACGTATCACAATACTTGAGTCAAGGTATGATACATTATTGCGATATTATGATATTGTGTTATTGCTATATATTACAATATTCTACATAGTTCATTGAAAAATTTTAAATGCAGCTTAAAATTCAAGTTGTACACTCACCAGCCACTTTATTAGATACACCTTGCTAGTAAAAAGGTTGGACCCCCCTTTGCCTTCAGAACTGCCTTAATTCTTTGTGACATACTTTGAGCAAGGTGTTGGAAACATTATTCAGAGATTCTGGTCATTATTGACATGTTCAGAGATGTACGTTAAGAGATGTGCGTTCAGAGATGGCATTTTTCATTCCTTGATCTTGAACCAGTCTGCCCATTCTCCTCTGACCTCTCACATCAACAAGGCATTTTCGACCACATAACTGCCACTCACTGGATATTTTCTCAGACCATTCTGTAAACCCTAGAGATGGTTGTAAGTGAAAGGCCCAGTAGATCAGCAGTTTCTGAAATTCTCAGACCAGCCCGTCTGCCACCGTCAACCATACCACGTTCAAAGTCTTTCTTCCCCATTCTGATGCTTGGTTTGAACTCCAGTAAGTTGTCTTGATCACCTCTACATGCCTAAATGCATTGAATTGCAGCCATGTGATTGACTGATTAGCTATTTGTGTTAACTAGCAATTGAGCAGGTGTAAAGTGACAAGTGAGTGTATATATGTACATCAGAAGACAGTGATAATTCATTGGACAAATGGAGTCAAAAAACCATGTATGTAGTTTCCTTCAGATCAACAGGTTTCGGTGGCTGCGGCCGCTGTTGAAGCACTCTTTGTCCAGCTCATTAGTTTCTGCGTTCAAACATCATCTCTGAATTTCGACGGCGTTTGAAGTTTTTCTGCCGCTGCTATGCTTGCTTCTACTACTTCAACTGCCTCGCTCACCACTACAGGGAATGCTGCACACCGAGGTGGAACTACAGCAACACCTTGTGGGACGGAGGTGCTGAAGTTGTTCACGATATATTGCCATATTGATGTTTTTTCCCCATTCCTAATATATTATGACATAACCGTTTTTCCCTGTGCGTCTTTCCATGTTTTAATGCTGACATTGCTGGAATTTACTCTTCATCTAAACCATAGGTCTTCAACAGGGGGTCGCAAAATCTTTGTTGATTAGACATTTTTTTTTTTTTTTTAGCACTAGGCCAAGTTTAATATAGAACACATAAGGTAGGTAGGGGGTCCCTACTTAATCTGTCCATCAATTTGGGGGTCCTTAGCCTGAAAAACTTTGAAGACCCCTGATCTAAATCATACTTACATGTTCAGACTAGTGATAGGAGGTCCGAGTCTTTTCAAACATTCAGCTTTTTAGAAGACTTTACTCTTAAGACAGCCTAATGACTCCCGAATGGCTCTTCAATTAGTTTTACTCTGAACCTGTTATATCCCAATTTTGTGATTATGAATGTTTTTTTGTTTTTTTTTGTTGCTAAGAGCTTTATCATAAAGTAATTTAGACTTAGACAGACTTAAATGATTCATGAGGGAAATTTCTTGGCCGTAGTAGCTTAGTTGCACATAAAAGAAACACTCTTAGAAACCACAAAGATAAAATAAAATAAAAAATAAATATTATCTAGTAAAATAAAATAGAAAACAGTGTAAATATATATATCATTGTGCACAAATTTACAAAAGTAGTTGGCAAAACAGTGTCCAGGGTGATGCAGTTGTTTGCTCAGTTGCATAGCATTGGTCAGTTGTTTGGCAGTGGCATGGATCATGCGGCTGTTACCTTACAACACCCAGGGTTGCGTCTCCATCTGCCCCTGGAGTCTGATACAAGGCACAGACGCACTGTGGTCCAAATGCACCCAGGTCTTCTCAAAACCCAAAGTACTTCTCACGACACACTGTGGGTCCCAACAAGCACACACAATCCATCCATTTGCTGCCAAAGACCTCACGTTCCCATGAGCACAGATGGCACCACCGTCCTGAACCTCCTCCGGTCTTTGACTTTCAACTCCAGCACTTCTTCTTAAGTTCAGCCGGAATCTCATACCTCACTCTGGGCAGCTCAGGGGACATGTGCACTAGCAGCTGACCTGTGGAACACACCAACGACGCAATGGATGCTACGCCGAACTCAGCAACCACCGCCACAGCCACACACAAGAAGTCCAGAACCAAACAAAGTAAAAGCAGCAGAAAAAGACAAAAACAACCAAAAACAATCTAGATTGGCGCAAGTCACAGAAAAACGAGTAAAAGAACAAGGTATAGACCTGTAAGGTAACCTTAGGTCGGATTTCCATACACGCCCTACCTCTACACGCCCCACTCCTCACCGCCCCACACCTCACCAGCTTTTTCTTTAACTACCATCTCCTTGTTGCTGCTAGCAAGAGTGGGCTACACAGTGAAGTTACACAGTAAAATTAAAATTAGCATACCCAAATTAACACTGTAAGAGTTGATCTGAATACTTTTAAAGTGTCTATATGGTTCCACACCTCACAGTGTTAATTTAACACTTTTTTGAGTGTTGGTATCTTTACACTAAGTTAGTGTAGTTCTTGTAGTTAAATTTAACACACTGCGTTAACACTTGAGGTGTTAAATACAGGATCAGAGTTCAGAGTAAGAAGTTCGGAGTTAATATTTAAACATATACACCTAGGGGTTTGATTTAGTGACACTTCCTTTTTACACTCGGTTTTGACAACAAAATTCATCGACTGAGAGTTAAATATAATGGATTAACTCTACCCAGAGTATAATTAACTCTACTAGTGTATGTCTAGTTTAACACCAAGAATTCAACTCTTCCCAATTTGCTGTGTATATTCCAGCAACCAGTGAACGAAAGAAAACAACCGTTTTTTTGCAGTTATGAGCTTTCAAGCACAACACAGTGACCATAATAAAAGATAAAAACTTAGCGGAGGACTGCACCAACAGTGTAATGGATTCAAGGCAAGCTTCCCTACTGGCGCTCAATGGTCTGTGGCCGTATATCGCGTCCATCTTCTCATACCATTTCAGGACCGTTCGATCAGCACCACTTGTATTGTTGTGCCCCTTGGCTGCCTGATAATCAGCCTTCAATTTTTAAGTTTCTCCTTCATTTGTTTTACCGTCCTGATAAAGCCAAGTTTGGCCATCTCTGCTGGTCACATCCAACTCCCGCTGTATACTTTCTTATTCCAACAAGGACAGAAAAGCCCTCACCTCCGGGTTGGTCCAGAACGACATTACTTTTCCAGTGTAGAGGTATGGAAATCTGGCTTTAAATGACTCCTGTTGTGATCTGGTGCTGTATACAAAATAAAATGATAATATGATGGTATGGGAAAAACTGAAAAGCTTCTGCCCTAACCACAAGTCCATACCTGCCGGATAAGGATGCTTCATATGCATCAGTCACATTAAAGACTAATGATGCATCAGGTTTTTCCTCTTCTGTTGGTCTTTAATAGGACAGTAAAGGAAGAGGAGACGAGGAAAGACATGGCAGGATTAGCTGTCATTCACCGTTACATTCCTACTCTCAATCACATTCCTGCTCAGTGAAGAGGAACTCTCACTCTAGGTCAAGACATGACCATCAAAGATCTCGGACTCGTTCTCTGTCTTGTCCCAGGTATGAATGAAAACCTTCTGAAGATAAATGTAAAGTTTTGTTCCCTTTATGAATACATAATACTTAATATGATATTTGTATTTTTATAAAATAACTACACTCTGTCATGTTCTGAGACTTAGGCTATCTTCCTTGTTTTGACATTGCTCTATTCTGCTGTGATGAGGTTTGACATGTTGACTGGTAGCTCCTCTGAAAAAAAGGAGAATTTGGATGAAACCAGACAGCCCGTCCCATGTCCTTCAAAGTACGTCCATTCACCTCCGCTGCCACTTGACTGCACCCGAAGAAACAGCCAAGCAGACGATCAGACCCAGTCAAGAATAGCAGAGCTGGAGAGCCCTGTCCAGAGTGGAAAGCCGACAGAAGAAAGAGAAAAGACAGCAGAAAAACCAGGTAGGACATACAATGATTACATTTTACACTAGAGTTGTTATGTCTGTTGACACTGTATTTTCTCTCACACTCTACACATAGTGCCACACCACAGGAGGTGACAATAAGCCCTGTGAATATTAAATCAACCATTCACAGATTAAATTAAAATGAAATAATAACAGCAATTGCAATGTTGTGATATCATACATAATGTGACGTTCAAGTACACTATTTCAGATGAATTTTTTAAAAGAGGAGGAGTATTTTAACCTACTCCAGATAGGTATTAATCTCCTTGGTCTTGTTCTCACTTTGCACAACATATTAATATTTTTAATATTAATATTAACATTCTTTGCATAAAACAATTAATCCAAACATCAACAGGATTTTTCTCACAAGTCCCAAAAGTAGACAAAGAAAACCCACTTAAAGAGATGGAACAGAAATTGAAGCCAAATTAGACATGCTTCCAAAGTCTCCTCCCAAGCAACTGGAGGCCTCTTACTTTGGCTAATGTTTATTTTCATGAGTCCAAGTGTTTGTGTAAGCGTATGATTCAATTCAATTCAATTTTATTATTGTAGCATCAACAGCAATACAAATGGTCTCAAGACGTTTTACAAAAGCGCCCTGAAACCTCCTGAGGTTTCAGTATTGGTCCTGACTAAGGCCAGCCAGGTAGAAACACAGAAGGCACCGTGTCCCTCGTCACGTAATAATTCAGTGCGTTTACATGCAGAGATTAACTGAGCTATGGTCAAAATTCAACTTTCTGACTACAGTCCTTGTCCCAGTTTACAAGCAACAGAGAAAATTGAATAACTGACAGGAACATGTCCTCCTCCTCCACACTAGGTGCCGATATGTGACTTTTCAGCAGATTAATACCACATTAATATGGTCTGTTTTCTGATTGACCTATTGCGTCATATATTAAACAAGAGTTGTTAATTTCAAACAAAAACCATAGGGATAATAGTAATTTTTTAAAATCTTGTATGTAATGTGCGCACTACTTCTGGTGCAGATAAGATGTGCGCTATCCCTCAGACTGTTCTTCTACCGGCTCTGTTTACCTTCTTCTTCTTTTGCGACCGGCTTTCTTGAATGTTTTTGTTCCGGGGTCATGCGCCACTACAGCGGTTATGGAGCATGCGCACACGCATTATCCTATTAAAAAGTCCGGTTCAGCATATACATGCTGGAGAAACTCAGATTCCAAACACATTATCTGGGTGTCTTAATCGGATAATGAGAACTCTCATTTTAATCGGAGTAACATGTTTACATGCAAGTTCTTCTGTTATAGTCCGATAAAGGCAATAATATTTTTTTTTCACGTGCACATAAACGCAGTGATTGTGACGTGTAAAGGGTCAATCAGCACTCCAGGCCAGAGACCCTCACAGGAAGATGGAGAGGTAGGGGAGGGGGAAAAGGGAGACAGCGGTTAGTAATAGAAAATAAATTATAAGAGATGAGAGGACAGGACCTTGGTGCCAGAGAAGGTAAAGTAGAGGACATCTCCTCAATGCATCATCCCTCAACAGCCTAGGCCTATAGCAGCATAACTAAGGGATGGTTAAGTCCAGCCCTATAAGCTTTGTCAAAAAAGGAAGGCTGGTTCCACAGGAGAGGAGCTTGCTGTGGCGCTTTGAATCAATTGGAGGCTTTTTAAAGAGCTATTTGAACAGCCAGACAGTAATGAGTTAAAATAATCCAGCCTGGAAGATACAAATGCGATATTACGCAGGTGAAAGAAAGCAGTCCTGGTCAGTTGCTTGATTTGAGAATTAAAGGACATATCCTGGTCAAATATAACACCAAGGTTTTTCACATTAGTGGAGGCCAGGGTAATGCCATCCAGAGAAACCAGATGATTAGATAATGAATCTCTGTGATGTTTAGGGCCAAATACAATCACTTTTGTTTTGTCTGAGTTTAAAAGTAGAAAATTACATGTCATCCAAGCCTTTATGTCTTTTATGCATGCTTTGCATGAGTTTAGTCAACTGATTAGTTTCATCTGGTTTCATGGATAAATATAGCTGGGTATCATCTGCGTAGGAAATTCGTATGATTTGAATAATATTTGTCCTAGCACAGATCCCTGAGGAACTCCGTAGCTTACTTTGGCATATATAGAAGAATCATTGTTTACATGGACAAACTGGAATCTGTCAGACAGATAGGATTCAAACCAGTCTAATGCAGTTCCTGTAACCTTGATCACATTTTCAAGTTTCTGTAAAAGAATACTCTGATCAATAGTGTCGAATGCAACACTAAGATCTAGCAGGACAAGTATGGAGACAGGTTCATCGTCTGAAGACATGAGGAGATTGTTGGTAATTTCAACCTAGGGGTTGATATTAAATCTTGAACGATTACAACGTGAAGACGATCTGTCAAACTGTAGAGATTGTGGGATCGTCTAGGGCACATTCTATAAATTGCAGTTCTATGCTGATGCACCAACGCACAAGACGTATTACGTCGTCAACCTGACCGACCAATCATAGCGAATTGCGGGCAGTGGCGTGCTTTCTTACCCACCTTCTTGTTTATGTGTGTAGTGGTAGCGGCATGGAGAGCCATGGCTGAAAGCCAAACGGTCAGTAAAAAAAAAATCCACTTCCATTATATGGAATTGGTTTGGATTTTCCTCAGCTGATGAAGCGCAAGCAAATGTTCGGTGCATAGAACAGGTTCGCACGTCAAACCTGTTCAATCATTTGAAGAGGACGCAACCCAAACAATATGCTGAGAGCCAAACAGCGAGGGGCCCGGCGGCACCAATACCGCAGGCGGAGGCAGCAGCTAGCATAAGACCAAAACAGTCAACATTAACACAGGCGTTCAACAAAGGCACTCCGTATGACAAGTCAAGCAAGCGATGGAAACAGGTAACAGAAGCAGTTACCTTTTATCTTGCAAAAGATATGGTACCGTTCAAGATGGTAGAAAACTTTCTCTTACTACTTTTGCAAGAGTGCACTTAATTACAATGTTGTTGTTTACCTTAAACTTGATTGTTTGCACATGCAGGAAAAACTGCGGCTACTTAAAATAAAATCTATTAAGAAAGGTTCTGTGGACTAAATTGTCTGTTTTTCATTTTTCAATTTAAGATCGTGATAAAATCGAAATCGTGATTTTATTTTTAAAAAATCGTGATATGATATTTTTGACATAGAGTCCCCCCTACTTCAACTTGAGCTGTTTCTGTACTACGATGAACTCTAAAATCATGCCAAGGCCTTCTCCATGTCTGTATTTTTAATGAAGTCCAAGTTCTCCTTGGAATTGAATTCCAAAGGTCCTTTTTTCACAACATAAGTGAGTCTTTCAAGTGCCAAGCTTGATTTCAGGTTCCTTAACCATAGTCTGATAGAGAGGTGATCAACATTCCTCCGAAGTTGTTGTTGGTTCTAACTTCTTGAATTGCTTTTAAGACCATTTTCTTATCAAAATATTTTTGCATCCCATCCAACTTTTGCATGATATCAGCAATGGGAGATGTCTTATTCAAGGCAACTTCTGCATGTGTGCATAGCTGTTTCGTTGCCTGTTGAGCTAGCACGGCTAACGCTATCCTCCTCCTCATCTCGCTCAAAAAGAAACAGACCTGATTTGTCATTCCTCTTACTCTCCGTTGCTGACATAATGTCATTAGATCCTTCAGGAGAGTTTAAAAGATGGTTTTAGATTGAGTCTGTGTCTTAAGGAGCTATTTCCAAAGGATTTGCCAGGTGCACAGTAACATATGTTCTCAGCTCAGAGCCATACCCACGCCCCCAAGATAAGTGTATCTGATTTAATATGGAGTTGTTAATTAGTGGAAAAACCTCCTTGAGCAATTTAGATGGGATCCAGTTGATGGTTTAGATCAGGGCTGGGCAATTAATTTCTACAGGGGGCCGCATGAAAAATCTGAACTGTGTTGGAGGGCCAAACCAAACGATAACTTGAACGTTATTCTGCTGAATATTAATTTTCTCCCATTGTAAAAAGCAGTAAATTATATATGTTGATAAGCTGCTACTGGTAATCAGAAACATAAGAATATTCTGTAAATAGAGTTTTGGTGTAGGTTGAAGATGAAAATGCAACACAATCGATCTGTAGTTTTGGATATAACACATTGGAATGTTGGAAACTTTGTCCTCTTTGGAAAACTTCGGTGGATCATGTAGCTACATGAATTATTTTCTGTATCTCAATAAATCTCAATAAATGTTTAACCCTTTAAGAACTGAATGTCTGTCTGCCCACTAAGAGAAGCTTGCTGTATTTGAATTACCGTAATCCCCGATGGATAATATTTAAGTTGCGCTTTCTAGAAAAAAAATGCTGCCATTACGGTAATGATGACGCACCGCTGCTGTCGGCTGCAGGTCAGAGAGCAACGATCGCGGAGCCCCAGCAAGAGAGACTTGTTTGGAGGAATTTGTTGGTAAAAACAAAGTTATTTATACCCTTGAGATGTCACGAAGGTCTTCCAGGCAAAAGCACAACTAACCAGTGTTCACTCACAATGAATACTATGAATAGCGCAAACCACTGTGACTTACGGTAATTCAAAATCGGCCGCTTTGACGGATGCCAGCGATCCGTTCAGGTTTTTGAGGGTTAATAGATGGCAAGAAGCTGTTTCAATCTTACTTTTTTTGTTGTTGACGAACTAACAGTGCCATGACGTAAATAACACATCATGGCTCAAAATAAAAGCAACACGGTCGTATTGCATGCACAGTTCATCTGTGCTCATGACTGACGTACGGCGGGCCGGACGGGAATGCCCAAAGGGCCGTATGCGGCCCAGGTCTGGTTTAGATGTTCTTATTATTGAAGTGAGCTCCGGAATATCAATTAGCAAGTAGGGATCCAAGTATTGACTAGGTCCTACAGTGGTTTTACAGAGGTTTAATGCCACTGTACTTTGATCTTTGACAGCTGTCGGAAGGATGCCTTGAATTTTATCTCTAATGCCAACAATTTTATCAGTAAAGAAGCTCATGAAGTCATTACTGCTGAGTCTGTATAAGCGGTATCACCAAAGACCGATACTCCTTAAATATGAAGAAGAAAAGTAAATCTCACTCGAAATTTCGATAAGTGGCTGCATCGAAGGGACACCAAATGGCATGGCAAAGGATTGCAGATTGCATAAATGCGTAAATTACACATTAATGTCTCAATTAGTTTACATTTAACAAAGCCATGAATCCCAGTCACTGCGCTGCATAGATGAATCGCATGTATGACAATTAGTCTCATTCCCCCAGATGTAACCACTCTGGAGTAAAAAGAACTTGGGAGCAGATAAAATAAAAACAAGCACAAAAACATCATTTCATCTGGTGAGTTGGATTTCTTAATGTCCAACTCACAAGACCGCTATAATATTACATGGGCTACAATAAAGCTGGAGGCTGATGCACCAATTACATCATAAATACATCAAGTTGTTAGCCTGAACGAAATTATCCTGATTTTGAGCTGTGTTTCAGCTTAATGGGGACAAATGGTTAAAATATACTCTTCCTCATGTGGTTATCTCCTGGAATGGGCTCCAATCTCAATCAGGTCTTCAATGAAAAGGCATGTGATGCTTTTCCAGCTGATTGGCCAGTGGGTGGAGCCTTTTATTGGATTCAGATAAATCCTGAAAGTTACCCTGACCTGAAGCGGGTTTGCCATTCAGAGTAAGTTACCAATGGTAACATACCTCGATAAGAATGAATCCAGCTTCGTGATACCAAAAAACAAGGTTTAACCTTGAAGTTACCTCGTTAAATCCTAATCCTGCTTCATGATGCGGGCCTCAGGTGGGCGATACACCATAACAAAAAGAATTGTTTTTTTTTTTGTGTGTTTTCCGGTTTAGATGAGCAAGACTAAGAGTAAGGCTTCCAAGCGATGATGGCAAGGACAAAGGGGGCTTTTGCCTCCAAGCTGCTTTGAACTGATCAGCAATTACAGGAGACATTTAGCTGCTGTTGTTGCTGCATATTGCTATATCACAACAGATACTGAAAACTTACTTTTGCATCTCAGTGATATGAACAAATTATGAATTTTCCTGGATAAGCCAACTCAAAAGCACAATATTACAGTTTCATCTGTCTGATTGAGTTCTCTTTGTGTACTGTCAGGACTTGTGTGAAAATCCACTGTATTTTTGGAGGAGTGCAAAAAGTGGCACTGTATTTATATTCCATATACCAATCAGGCCTGACTGGCCCATGTCCATTCTCTGATGAGCCACAACTGTTTTGAAGGCACAAGGGAGACCAAAACTGTATGTACGCATACACACACTGTATATTAAACATACACTGTATAATATGCACTATAAGATAATATAATCCTTTATTTATCCCACAGTGGGGAAATTTGCAGTGTTGTAGCAGCACACAGTCCAACAGGCAGAGCACACAAGATATATTTATATATACTTACATATCTTACTACAGTATAATATATATTAATGTCTTTCTTGGTCTTGTTTTAGGTTCTAACACATCACAGTCCATGTTGAACCAGTCCATATCTACTGAACCTGAACAAACTTCTGAGCTTAGCTTCTGTCTTTATAAAGAATCAGAATCCTCCAAGTCCTTTGCTGCCACAGTTACATCACCAGCAAAGAAGAAAAGAAAACAGTCTCCACAGAGTAACAAAGAAGGGAAGACATCAGTAAAGGAGAAAAGATCCAAGTCACCACGCAGGACCTACAAGAAGAGATTGCGATCCAAGAGCCCTTCAGTGAAGAAGAGATCACGGTCAAGGTAGGTTTTTTTTTTTCTCTGAAATTCTGGAAAGGCTAACCAATTATTGGCATTATTATGGCATTGTTCCCAACCTCTGGACACCAAATACAAATCAGTCTGGTCGATTGTAAGCTGTGTCAGGTGAATAAATTCAACAAATGAATCTACGTACTCAGTGAGTAGAGGGGTGTGATGCGAAAAGACCTATTATATTTCTTTAGGGGATGTTGTTAGTTTACAAAATGTTATGGTTGATTAAGTTTGTCTTCTGTCATTCACTGTTCAAAATTAGACATTTCAAATTTACAAAACTATGAGCAACAGTGATTTCCACAAAGCAAGCTGAGGTTGCCATTTTTCTTTATTGAATTATCATTCTCTTGGTTAAAATACTCTCTGCTACGTCCTGCTCTGTACATTGTCAGCAATGATGTCTGTGGAAGGTTGATTAGTTTTTATTTTCCCAATCATTTCCAGTATATAATTAAAAGAGTTCTCATAATTAGTTTCTTATACAAAAATTCACCAACACAAGGAAATGTTTAAGAAAATCAGAGTGGAAACATAAACGATGTCCATTAACCGTACTCAAATCCCTATCTTTTCCTTTTACCATTCATTCATTCATTCTTTCTTGCTTAACCATTCTTTATTTCTGATTGAAAAAAATGTGTGAACTGAAGCCAAAGCTCCTTTTGCCTACACTTTCAAAACAAATATAATTACCTGAATCCTGTTACTTTGTTCCTCATCCATTTTCAAGAAGAGAAAAAAAAAAACAATAAACAAAGCAAAGACTTTGTATTCCGCCACTGGTTCACATAGCAAAACATCACATAAGTTCCCCAGAGGCCTGATCAAAATAGCTTTCTCTAGTAGTAAGATTAATTCAGTTTTTTAAATTCAATTCAGTTTTATTTATATAGCTCCAATAACAATACAAATTGTCTCAAGACGTTTCACAAAAACCAGCTTGCGACCTCCGAAGCAAGCCTGGGGGCGACAGTGGCAAGGAAAAACTACCTTTTAACAGGAAGAAACCTTGAGCAGAACCCAGCTCATATGGAGGGACCCATCTGCTGAAGGCCAGAAGGGTAGAAACAGAGAGGATAGAGAGAAAAGAAGAACAGGAGGAACAAGATAAATAAACTTCTGTCATAGATACATACATCAAGCTGAAGGAAACATGTAGGGTCTAGTAATATAACACATAGCTGATGATCTTATGTGACAGTTTGTGAGTATAACAGGAATCATGGGTAGGTTGGTGAATTGTTTATTTAGGTAGGAGTGGACAACTGGAGGAGGCCATGAAGACTGGGTCAGATGTAGTTTATGGAGCTCCACAGGTCTGATACACAGCACTCCAGACGATGAAGACTGGGCTGGTTGATGAGGCCACAGCAACAGATGTAGTTTAGGTGGGGGGTGAGGGACAGTGGTCAGTAATAGAAAATAAATTATAAGATATTAGATGACAGGAAAGAGGAATTGTTCCCCTGCAGCCTAGGCCTATAGCAGCATAACTAAAGGATGGTTAAGCAAGCCCTAACTATAAACTTTGTCAAAAAGGAAAGTCTTAAGCCTGACCTTAAACGTAGAGACAGTGTCTGCCTCCCGAACCCAAACTGGGAGCTGGTTCCACAGGAGAGGAGCCTGATAGCTGAAGGCTCTACCTCCCATTCTACTTTTAGAAACTCTAGGAACCACAAGTAGACCTGCACTTTAAGATAGTGATCTGTTGGGACAATAAGGTTCTATGAGGTCTTTCAGATATGATGGAGTGAGGCCTTTCAAGGCCTTGTATGTAAGGAGGATTTTAAATTAAATTTTAGATTTTAAAGAGAGCCAATGAAGAGAAGCTAAAAGTGGAGTAATATGATCTCTCTTGCTAATTCTTGTCAGTGCTCTTGCTGCAGCGTTTTGAATCAATTGGAGGCTTTTTAAAGAGCTATTTGGACAGCCAGACAGTAATGAGTTACACTAATCCTGCCTGGAAGACACAAATGCATGAACAAGTTTTTCCGCATCACTCTGAGAAAGGATTTTCCTAATTTTGATGATATTACGAAGGTGAAAGAAAGTAGTCCTGGTTTAGAGCCAAATACAATGGCTTCTGTTTTGTCTGAGTTTAAAAGTAGAAAATTACAGGTCATCCAACCCTTAATGTCTTTAAGGCATGCTTGGAGTTTAACCAGCTGATTAGTTTCATCTGGTTTCATAGATAAATATAGCTGGGTATCATCAGCATAGCAATGTAAGTTTATGCCGTGCTTTCTAATAATATTGCCTAAGGGAAGCATGTATAATGTGAATAATATTGGTCCTAGCACAGAACCCTGAGGAACTCCATAGCTTACTTTGGTATATATAGAAGAATTGTTGTTTGCATGGACAAACTGGAATCTGTGTGACAGATATGATTCAAACCAGTCTAATGCAGTTCCTGTCATCTTGATCACGCTTTCAAGTCTCTGTAGCAGAATACTGTGATCTATAGTGTCAAATGCAGCACTGAGATCTAGCAGGACAAGTATAGAGACAAGTCCATCGTCTGAAGGCATGAGGAGATCATTGGTAACTTTAACTAGAGCCGTTTCTGTACTATGATGAGCTCTAAAACCTGACTGAAACCCTTCAAACAAATCATTCCTGTTTAAATGATCAACCAACTGATTGGCAACAATCCTTTCTAAAACTTTAGAGATAAAAGGAAGGTTGGAAATTGGCCTATAGTTGACTAAAACATCTGGGTCAAGAGTGGGTTTTTTAAGTAAAGGTTTAATTACTGCACTTTTAAAAGACTGGGGCACATAAAGATATGTTTATCTGATTTAATATGGAGGTATTAATTAATGGAAAAACCTCCTTGAGCAACTTAGTTGGGATGAGGTCTAGAAGACAAGTTGATGCTTTAGATGCTGTAATAACTGAAGTGAGCTGAAGATCAGTTACAGAGAAAGAATCCAAATATTGACTAGGTCCTACAGAGGTTTCTGATGCTGCTGTACTTACATCTTTGACAGCTGGAAGGGTGCTATGAATTTTATCTCTAATGCCAACAATTTTTCAGTAAAAAAGCTCATGAAGTCATTACTGCTGAGGGCTGAAGGAATAGATGGCTCAACAGAGCTGTGACTCTTTGTCAGCTTGATTACAGTGCTGAAAATAAATCTAGGGTTGTTCTTGTTTTCTTCTATTAATGAACAATAATATGCTGTTCTAATCTTAGAGTTTTTTTTTTTTATAAGTTCTTAAACTATCTTTCCAGGCTATGTGAGCTTCTTCAGAATTAGTGGAATGCCAAATTCTTTCCAGCTTTCGAACTGCCTGCTTTGAACTGCGGAACTGTGAATTATACCATGGAGCTACCCTCCTCCGATTGATCACTTTCTTTTTCAGAGGAGCAACTAGATTTAGAGTTGTACTAAGCGATGCTGTCGTGCTGTCAACAAAATAATCTATTTGTGATTGAGTTAGATTGTGGTTGCTGACATCCACATCACTGACATAAGGCACTGAGGTAAATACTGAAGGTATTAATTCCTTATATCTAGTTACAGCATCATCAGATAAGTGTCTACCATAACGAAATGTCTTTCCAATTTCTGTGTAATTACTTATAGTAAATTCAAATTTTTCAAGAAGATCGGATAATAGATAGTTGTGAGAATATGTGGTTAGACCTTCAGTTTCTATGCCATAAGTTAGTACAAGATCTAAGGTGTGATTGAAACAGTGAGTTGAACCATTTACATTCTGAGAAAAGCCAATTGAGTCTAATAATGACATAAATGAAGAGCTAAGACTGTCACTGCCAACATCAACATGGATGTTAAAGTCACCTACTATAATGACTTTATCTGTTCTAAGCACTAAATCACATAGAAACTCAGAGAATTCAGCTAAAAAGTCCGAGTAAGGAGCAGGTGGGCGATACACCACAACAAAGTGAATTGTTTTTTGTGTTTTCCAGTCTGGATGAGCAAGACTAAGAGTAAGGCTTTCAAATGAATTAAACCTTTGCTTAGGTCTAGGATTAATACATAAATCAGAGTGGAAGCCACTCCTCCTCCTCGGCCTGTGCCTCGAGGAATGTGATAGTTACTATGACTGGGTGGCGTGGACTCATTTAAACTGACATATTCATCATCCTGCAGCCACGTTTCAGTCAAACTAAATAGATCAATCTGATAATCAGTTATCAAATCGGTCACTAAAAGTGATTTAGATGAGAGAGACCTGACATTTAAAAGACCACATTTACTTTGTCATTGCTCTGTTGTACTAGCGAATTTGTGTTGATTTGTATAAGGTTCCTATGAATAACTCCTCTATTGTTATCGGGGGTAATCGGGGATTCCCCGATTGGGGAAAATCTGTTATAAACGTGAAGCGGTTGGTGGTGTTGTGGGCCGGGTAAGACTATGCTTCCTTCTTACCGTCACCCAGCTGCCTTGGCTTCCCGGTTGCTCGGGAGCTGCAGGGGGACAGCTAGCAGGGGCTATGCTAACGGGAGCTGCGCTTGGTCGGCCCGCACCGGCTACGGGGCGCTGGCTAGCTATTGGGTTTTGGATGGTACGGAGCCGTGCTTCCAATTCAGAGAGCCTCACCTCCAAAGCTACAAATAAACTACATTTGTTACAGGTACCATTAACACTAAAGGAGGCAGAGGAGTAGCTAAACATGTGGCATGATGAGCAGGAGAGAGAAGGAGAAGCAGAGGAGAGAAAATGGCCATAGTTAACCACTACATACACCAAAGCTGATTAAACTGAGAAGAAACGTGAGATTAACAAGGTGCTACAGAGGACAGGTGGTTGGGTAAACTCAAAACACAAGTTTCACCACTTATACAGAAAACGTTTACGCAATTTTAACAGAGCTAAAACAGTGCAAGCCCACACAGCAGCGGTGCAGAATTGGGAAGTGACGCAATATGTTTACTCACGTGACGAACGTAGTACAATTAGTAGGATGTGCATATTCAACTTTGTTAATTAGTCTTAGGCTCTTTGTTGGGTTGCAAAAATACAATTTGTGTTGCTGTTATAAGTATTCCCCATACCTCCATATCTCACAATATCCGTACACAGTATGTAATGATTGAGTATGTAAAGAATGAGTGAGGAATACAATCAGGGACATTAACTTTTTTGTCCACCAGCCACTGTGGCTAGTTTTTTTCCCCAAAGTTACTAGACACTCAGCATTTTGACTAGCTGCAGTTTTGTTGCTACATGTCATTCCATCTCTCTCACCTCCCTTCTGTCTTTCTTCATCGGTCTCTGTCTAATACAGGTGCAAAAGCCCTCTAAAATATCATTAAAAAAGATTTATAGGTCTTTTAAATGTAAACGACCCCTGTACACACTCATATCAAGAAATGTTTAACACTATAGGTCATTATCAAGTATTCAGCTCCGATAAGGATCTGCATGGCCTAAAGCTCCTTTTAAACGAAAATATTAAAATTCCACTTAGAACACAGTTCACAACTAAATTATTCAATAATGTGACACGTTATAATGATTTCAAAGAGATTTTATTTGTGTAAAATTAGCTTTCCGGTTATTTTTGCCTTTCTTACCTGTTCTGTGCTGTTTCCTTTTCTTTTCTTCTTCTTTGGCAAGGACATGTTATTCTTCAGCCATATATCCAGTGTTTTCTCCTCTACAAATAAATTAAATGTTATATTCGGACAATTCTCCATTTTCCTAGTCATTAGTCATTAAGTGGGTTAGTGTTGTGGGTTGCCAGGGGCAGCAGTGTCTATCTCATTGCCAGAGCAGCAGTAGTCCATCGAGACATAATCACTGCTGAATATTGGCGACTGATCAATCAGAATTGAGTATTCCAGGAAGCCGTGTTCTAATTTTGTTAATGAGCAAACACTGTGTGCATGCAGTACTCATGGGAGTTGTAGTGTCATTGTCTCACTTTGCATGTCGATTGTTATTTCAGATTCCATTTGAGAAAGCGACAATTAAAAAATGTTTATAAAATTCTGACCACCAAAGTGGCTAGACAGAGTAGCTGTGGTAACTACTGAAATTCACCAACATTACCCAGTCGGTGGGTGTCAATGTCAAGCCCTATATACAATACTAACAACTTAGTTTTGTAAAGTATTACAGTAGATATGGATATTTTTGGTATCAGTATCTGCCATACAAGCCCTGTATTTACTTGGTATTGGTTCGATACCAAAATCTCCAGTATTGCCCACTGCTAATGTATGGGGTGCACAGATCCATGGCGTCCGCAGCGATAAAAATATAAATATTTATTTTCCAGTGTACCCGCGTATTGACGATACATGATGATAATATCAGTAAAAACAAATGGCAAATATCAGCCCGATATATCGACTGATCTCTTGAATACATTGCTAACCTTTTTGTTTTTAATTACATTTAAAATGAACTGCATACAACAACATGCTTTTTTACTATGATTGCATAATGAATCAGTGTTGTATGACTGTTGCAACATGTCAGCAAACCTTTTCCCATTCTTTATACAGTTTATATATAGTGCATACAGGACAGTGTTGCCAGATGGCAAATTAAGTATTTTGACCCAAACTATTGGGTCAACTATTGTTACTATATACTAACACAACTTGGTGAGAGAACACAGTCCAGACTGGTTCTATAGAAAAAGTGACCTAAAATGACTTATGTGGTGATTTGGAGATATACATGATTCTAATTCCACTAATTCTGTGTGCGTGCATGCGTGCGTGCATGCGTGCGTGCGTGCATGTGTGCTTGCGTGCGCGCGCACTTGTACTTGTACAGCTATCTTTCTGAGAGCCAGTTTAAGTTTTATACCATCAGATTGAGGATATATGTGCAAAGTGAGGACATTTTGGCCGGTCCTCACTTTTTTGGCCTCACTTTTTGCCTCGGGTCATGGCACAAGGGATTGTAACATCTTATCTTGTGTATTTATGAATGCTGTTTTAAAGGTTAAAATTCAGTTTTAGGGTAAAGTTTACAATTAGGTTATCGTTAGGGTTAGTCATTTAGTTGAGATAGTTAGGGTAAGGGGCTAGGGAAAGCATTATGCCAATGAGTGTCCTCACAAAGATGGCCATACAGGAATTTGTCTGTGTGTGTACGTACTGATAATCGTCACTCCGCCAAATTAGTAAAAAACAAAACAAAACAAAACAACATGGTGATAGATAAGGGGAGAGAACCTACATTGAGAAAGCCCCAATAAACTAAGTGAAGAGCCATTTGGGAGCCATAAGAGCTGAATCTTCTAAGAGAGCTGAGCCAAAAGAACTGACTCGAAAACTTGGAATTGTTTCATGGTCATTGTATAGCTGTTGCTTTAATGCAAATGCATTAAAATACTTTTGTTTGTGCAGGTCAGGGGGCCGGAAGTCACGGAGGTCACGCTCACAGTCAGGGTCACGGAGTCGGAGGAGGGTCACATACAGCCAGAGGGACCGCTGGAAACGGGAGCCAAGTCACTCCCCAGTACTCATCCTTCGCAAAAATAGATCCCCCTCCCGGAAACACTGCAGTTCAAGTAACAGTCCTCAACGGATCAGTGAACTCGGTCAGATATCATAAAATCCCTGAAATATCTCATTAAAGTAACTTTGTAACTACCATTATTTTCTTACAGTGGTGTGAAAAGGTATTGTGGCAAGCTTAAATGTTTCAGATCATCAAACTAATTTAAATATTAGTCAAAGATAACACAAGTCAACACAAGTTTTTAAATGTAGGTTTCTTTTATTAAGGGAAAACAAAATCCAAACCTACATGGCCCTGTGTAAAAAAGTGATTGCCCCTGAACCTAATAACTGCTTGGGCCACCCTTTGCAGCAACAACTGCAATCAAGCATTTTCAGTAACTTGCAATGAGTCTTTTACAGCGCTGTGGAGGAATTTTGGCCCTCTCATCTTTCCAGAATTGTCGTATGCCACAGCATCTTAACAGGATTCAGGTCAGGACTCCAAAGTCTTCATTTTGCCATTCAGAGGTGGACTTGCTGGTGTATTTTGGATCATTGTCCTGCTGCACAACCCAAGTTTGCTTCAGATTGAGGTCACAAAGGTCAGGATTTTTTGGTAGACAGCAAAATTCGTGGTTCTATTTGTTGCAGCAAGTATTCCACATCCTGAAGCAGCAAAACAGCCCCAGGCCATCTCACTACCACCACCATGTTTTACTGTCGACATGATGTTCCTTTTCCTGTTCTTTTCTAGTGCATGGAAAAATATTCATGTTTCAAAGACTGTCACCATTGTTCAGTTTTCTAAAACATGGTTTTTTGGCAGTTTGGCTTGGCAGCACAGCCAAAATGTTTGTGTGACAGCCAACAGTAGGCAACGTGTCCAAAAACTTTTGGGCAGATTGACAAGTTGAATGCCCAGTCCTCTGCTCTTATCCTCCTCCTACCCATTTTAAGGGCCACTCAGTAGCGAGTGATTCTAAATGTCTTTTATTGGTTCAATTTATGATTCATTTTGAATGAATTCATATTTGTATTTGACTTAATTTAATCACATGTTAAGTGCACTGAATTTATCTTAACTTATTTGTATGAGCTATATTACCTATAATCTATAAATTATTTGACATAACCGCATATTTAGAATAATGAAAACAATTAATTCCTTAACTATTTACTCAAATGTTATACTTATTTTCTGGAAATTAGAGTCTGGAAAAAAGACTAAGGAATTTTGAAATTTCAAATGTGTAGGAACCCTGACTCATGAACACTGATTTTAACTGAATCAAATGAGGCCTGCAGTTCTTGAATGGTGGTTCACTGGAGTCCCAAAGCTTTATAAATGGCTTTATAACCTTTTCTAGAATGATAGATCCCACTTACTTTCTTTCTCATTTTTTCCTGAATTTCTTTGGATCTCGGCATGATGTCTAGCTTTTGAGGACAGGTGTGGCTAGAGAAATTGAACTCAGGTGTGATAAACCATAGGTAAGTTATTTACCAACAGGGGCGCAAACACTTCACACAGGGCCACATAAGTTTGGATTTTTTTTCCCCTTAAAAGCCTTCATTTCAAAACATTTTTTGTGTGTGTTTACTGGCATAATCTTTGTCTCACATTTATATTTGCTTGATGATCTGAAATATTTAGGTGTGACAAACATGCAAAAAAAAAAAAAAAAAAATGCAAAGAAATCAGGAAAGGGGGGCAACACTTGGACAGTAACCATAGTAAAACTGTAGCCCCATGGGGTTGTTGAAGGAGGTTATACAAAAACAATAGTCAATACAATGCATTATTACAGGTTACTGTTTTTATTTAGTAATTGCATTTTACGCTGTGTGCCTTGAATAAATGAAGTAATACATTATTTTTATATTCATGTTTATCCTGTGTGTTTTCACAGATAAGGACCAGTTGTTGGAAATTGCCAAGGCCAATGCTGCCGCAATGTGTGCCAAAGTTGGTATGCCTATCCCAGCCAGCCTGAGGTCAGCAGTGCTTCCTCTGGTGCTGCCAAGGATGGCCATGAATGCTGCAATGGCTAGTATGACTGCTGGTATGATTTTAACTTGTTTGTTTACCTTCATGATCCTTGTTTTATTTTTTGTGGGATGGGAAACATTTAGGACGAGGATAAAAATTTGGAATGTGATTTTAACAAATAAATGCAACATTAACAAGTAATTGTCATCCTGTCTCATTGTTCTGATTGGAGGTAATGTATCCTGTTTTTTACATTCATTTTATCCTGTTAACTATTTTACTCACTTTATTTTTGAGAAGCCAGTAACGATTTTGGGCCGTTGGTATGATGCAAGTCTAACTGATAAAGCGCAGTTTGCAGGGTTGAGGCAAGAAATGATTCAAGGCATTTCATTTCAAGCATAGACCAGTCAGGGTTCCCAGGACAGTTAAGGCTATGATGTTTGGAATGTAGTCTATTACCCCGGCCAATGTGGCCGATGACAGTGTATGAGATTCCTTCTTTTAAAGGCGGAAAAGCTAGAAAGAATGATTAATTAATCTATTAGAAAGCTGCTCGGTGTCCCACGCTGCTTTAGCGGCGCATAGATAAGGTATACTGGAGCTCCCTAGTCTAACAGAGGAGATTAAATGTGCTAAGGCTAGACTGGAAATGACAGTCTTGCTCAGTCGAAGGATCAAGCAGTTAGGTGTGCAGCGCCCATGGTTAAAACAGGGTGAAAGTGGAATCTGAAAGCAGCACTACAGCGAGCAGAGGCAGCCCTTAGGCATGGGGATATCAAAAGCCATGTACAGCAAGGGTGTGGAGGCCTGGGGCTGTGTGCAGGGAAACCTCTGTGGAGCAAGGCAACAGAAGCATAAAAAAGAAAGATGGCAGTGGGAGAGATTCATAAGCAAGAGATAACAGTAATGTGCATTAATGCAGTGTCATAAGCCAAGCAAGGACAATGGGTGAACTGGGAGAGTGTAGAGAAAAGGAAGTTAAAGTGGAGAGAGCTGTGGAGCATGGAGGCTATCAGGATTAGATTTATAATAGGACCTACGTGGGATGTGCTGCCATCTCTTCAGAACCTAAATCAGTGGTTAGGGGATCATGCCTGCACTGTCTTCTTGTGTATGTACACTTGGCCATATTCTGATAGGTTGCAGGGTTAGTTTTTCTCAAGAGCAATATAGGTCAGTAAGGGTTCCCAAAAACCTGGGCAGGTTGATGAGAACAACAAAATATGTAGCTCAGTGGTGTTCACTCTCTATTTACGATTAAGAATATATTACTGTTACTAGAGTTTGACTTATATATCGATATAAGACATAGATGTGAAATCACCCAAGCTTAAATTTCGCGCTTATGGAAAATAATATATATATTTTTTTTCAGTTACCTTGAAGGTTTCTTCTCAGATGAGCTCTTTAGATGTCTGAATCTAATTTCAATTGACCAGTGTGCTTTTCATTGGCTTCTGTCATGATTTTTATGTATCTCTATCCCTGTCTTATAGCTACTGTGACAGCAGCCTTGTCTAACATGGGAACTTTGTCTTCATTGCTCCCACTGCCCTCCATTACCAACAAGCCACCACTTGTCCCAACACAACCCAGCTTCGCTGCTTTGGAGGAAGTGAAGAAGAAGGTAGCAAAGCAGGTCAAGACCATTGGCATTAAGGAGTTTACTGATGTAAGGACTAAGAGCTTGCATTTTCTGTATATGAGAAAAAAAAAATCTCTGTGTAATGGTAGTACATTGAGAAACAAGCATCGAATATCTATGTCCAGGCATATGTTTATGTTCAAGTTATGCATTTTTGCATAATTTCAGAAATTTATTACTGAACTTTTAGAAACATAAGAATGAAAACCAAAGGAAGACACAACAAATATGATTGCTGACATGATGCTACAAGACTGGAGTGGTGTTATGGTCAAAACTCAAAACACTGGCTTGAATTAATTCTTTCTTTTTTCTTTTTTAATGCAGTGTTTCAGTGGTTTCTGAATGGCATTGTTGCATACGTACAGACTGAAGCAGTTCCCTGTTGGTTTAAAAGCCCTAGTTTTTTAGTGACTCTCAGGCTTGTGAAGAGGAGTTTGCTGGTCAGTGCCAGAGATGTCCATGTGAATCCTGTGAATGGTTGGACATATCTTTTTGTTGAGCTTTGTGAAAAGCTACTCATTGTTTTCATCAAGAATAGCATAACACATCAGTTTCTCTGATGAAACTTCCTGCTCTTTATGTCTTTCAGAGTCTTTCCCAAGGGTGTAGACAGTGTTGCGAAGGATGTAATTCCGTTATATTTCTCAATCTGAGAAATGTAGGCATACTGCAGTCACACCCTACTTCAGTGTTTCTACTATCTAGATAAAAGCCCATAAATGTCGACTATCTACTATGTTATAATCTATCTACTGTTATCCCAACTATTAAAAACTATTTATGCAGTATGTGAAATGTCTGCATATAAAATTAAGAGTATACATTTTGTATCAGTCCATCTTTGAATTACAGTAACAACGCAGATGTTGGATTTAGTAACAAACAGCAGCAATTTCAGGTACAGACCTATTATACATAATGCAGTTTAGAGCCACATCTTAACTGCATTATGTATAATATAATACTATGGACAAATGTATATAAGATTAAATAAACTGTCAAAAGTAAATCACTGAATAAATCTAATATACAATAAACAGTTGACTTTTAGTTCAACTTGGCTAGCTAGCTCCTATAACATTTAGCTAGTTCACATTACATTTGGAGTCATTTCCTCCTGGTTTTGGCTGACTCTCAAAATAACTGTAACTCTCCATGGTCTAAAACATCAACAGCACAAACAAAGCTCTCTGTAATGACGATTTCTATTTCTGAACAACACAAATAGCTTCACATTTTGTGAATTCAGTAGCCTATAGATGAGCTGCCGGATGGATATAGAAACACATTTTTGCCCTGACTCTGTGGTGTGACTCCATTATTTTTGACTGATTAAGCAAATAGCTCGACTGTTGTAGAGTCTTTGGTTGCATGTTCCACACTAGGACTTCGGAGAGATGCATGGAGCTGCCTTAATTTATCTAGAGAGTGAATAAACACATGAATCACAAGTACTGTTGTGTAATCCATTGATTTCAACAATGTTACTTTCTTTGTTACCTTCTATATACCATCTATTTAACGGAATACAGTTACTCATAATTTAATTTACGCATAATTTATTCTAAATACATAACACCCTTAATGTACAAGGCACAAGTACTTAAATGTTTTTGAAGTGTCTAAAAACAAAACAGTAAACAGTAATAATATGATAAGTTACCGCATAACAATGCCCTGAAATTATTGCACTCCACCCTTTGGAGTGTCATTATTACGGATATGGTGGCGAAGCGAATATTTTATTAAACAGCATATATTTGGGGTTTACCCAAGAGTTTTGAGAATTTGCTTATCTCTCAATGTCTTACAGTGGACTACAGTGGACAATGCATCTATTTTGTTGTCCTGTACTGGTGTTCATGGTGATGGGTTGCAGTGATCCCTGACTCTCAGCCACCCAAAGTGTTGTTATTTAGACATGTCTTATGAACGTGCCAGTGTATTTTCAGATTGAAGTTTAGATCCCAGAGTGGCCAGCTGTTGTATGCTGCTTGAGTGGGACGTCATGGAAGGCCTTAATGTAAACCGACGTGTCAAATGTGTTCTCTGTTAGTTGTGACCACCCACACACACCTGGTTTGTCCTTCCCACTAGTACACTCTAAACAGCAGACATAACCGGTAGAAACCATTCAGAGCTTTCAAACTGAGGTTCAGTAAACAGAGGTCCTTCACACAGAGTGTGCAATTTAATGTGTATATCTGTGTGTGTTTGTAGAAATGCCAGATGATTGTGGACAGTACAGCAGAGCTGCCAGTGGCTGAACCACATGTCTCAGATGAAGAGGACAATGGAAAACCCTTTGGAGGATCAGCTCTTCGAGAACAAAAAGTCATCAGCTTCAGTATTAATGTAAAATCCACATGCCGCCACATACAACAATTTAAAACCATACCTAAAAACACTAAAGGTCATCCGAAACACAATAAGATACGATTAAAAAGATGTCTAAGAGGTAGTAGCAATGAGGAGATGTAGCCATGAGGTAATTCCGCAGACCCTTAATTTAGTGCATCGAGTGCACCAGCAATATTAACAACATCATTGGTGCAAACAAAGGTAAGGTGCATTTATCGAGTTAGAAACAGTGTGGAACAGTTAGTCAGTGTCACAGCCCCAGGGAAGAAACTCTTTTTTCAGCCTGGTGGTTTTTGTCCAAATACTGCACAGTTTGCGTGTAGGGTGGGTGGAGTCCTTCATGATGCAGACAGCCCTGCTGCCCTGCTGCTACATTTACTACTGTAGATGTCTGCTATTGGTGGTAGGCTTTAATTGATGATCCTCTGGGCAGAGTTTGCCGCCCGCTTCAGCACCTGCCACTCTGCCACCGTACTGCACACCTGTTGAAAGAGCTGAAGATGCTGGTATTCATCCCCACCCTCATCAGCTTCCTTAAGAAGTATAGCCGCTTGTGGGCCTTTGAGAAGCCACTGCACCCACGTGTGCTGCTATCTAGATTTGAGTTTTGTTTTGTCCCTTCAGAACACAACTGTTCGCCCAGCACTGCGTAGTGATGCGGGCATGGCCAAGGAGTTTCCAGTGTCATCAGGATCACAACATCGTAAGAAGGTCTGAATAGAAATGTTATTTTGGAACAGCTTTAACATTATGGAGCCAAGTACAGCCATGGCCAAAATATTTGAGAATGACACAAATATTGTTTTTCAGCAAGTTCGCCGCTTCAGATCAACTCCTAGATCTTTTTGTCAGATATCATCATGGTACACTGACGTATACAGTAATTTCCAGCTCCAATAGTCATCTTCACACCTCCCTGCTTCCTTTCTCTAGCAAGGTCTGCACTAGTTGTACCCCAGTCCCACATCTGAATCAACTTCTGGGGAGCTGCGGAGTGGTGGTTAGAGGTGCAGCTTGGGACAACACAACAATTGGTCCTCTCCTTGAAGTTCTCGATGTTTCTAATATAGAAACAATATCCCTATACGTGAAGCCCTTTTCATGCAAAGCATTGATTACTGCACATGTTTCCTTGCGAGTGGAAAGAATAATAATTTCAAGCACCGCCCTCCTTTTGAGGCATCTAGTCTGTTAGTTGAACTCAATCAGCATGACAAAGTGATCTCCTAGCCTTGTCCTTATCAACATTCTCACCTGTATTTACGAGAAAATCACTGACATCTATGTCACCTGATCCTTTCGCAGCAGGGCTGAAATCCATGTGTGTCTTTTTGGGATGAAGTTTATTGTCCTGTAAACAGGGATTTGGAATTAATTGCCATTTATCTGACCACTCTTTACAACATCCTGGACTACAGTATAGTATATGCAAATTGCTATCACAAACAGCGATTCTGTAGATTTTGTGAAAATTCATATTTGTGTCATTCTCAAAACCTTCGGCCACGGTTTTACCTGTCATGGAAGCATTTAAAATATAAGAGAACCAGTCAGATAAGATATAAGTAATTAGCCTAACAGTTCTTCTAAAGAGAATCGCCTTGTGTACAACTTTGCTTGAAGCCAACAAGTTTCAAGTTAGACTCACTTGCATATTGTCATCTGTTACACTGTTCAGGAGGGAGAGGGACTCGGTGCTTATGGAGAATGGGTTCCAGTTGACAAAACAAAATACAAGTCTGCAGCTGTCTCCAGAACTGTACTGACAAATGTTTCAATAGCGACAGCCTCCTTGTCATCAGTTGAAGCTGGAGCAGGGCCAACAGAGGATCTTGAACAGCCAGTGGTGACAGATAATGACAGTGTTTTTCCTGAGACATCAGTGCAGGTGAGAAATTAGTTTTTCTAAACTACGTTTTTCTCTATGCATGTTTGTATTTCATGGGGTTACTCAAAATCCAGTACCTGCTACCTATTATGCTGAAGCATGTGCTATTTGATATCCATGTATGAAGAAGTTTTTGCCTCTCCCGTTAAAACATAACCTAACCATGGTTCATCACACCTGAATTCAATTTCTCTAGCCACACCCAGGACTGATTACTGCACAAAACACACTGATGTTTTTGTCCTCAGTGCTTGCCTTAATCCTTGCTTTGCAGCTTTACAAGTGTCAAGTAAATTTCAAATGAAATGTTAAAAATAGGCTGTTTTGGCTTGGCATGTCTCATTTCTCTGATTTCAAAATGAATTTCAAAATTTTTTTTTGTAATATCTATTGTAGTGATCGCATGTCCTGTAATGTCCTGCATTGTCCTTCTTTTACTTTCTCCAGCCAGTAGATATAACTCACGCTGTAACTGAGAGAATCAAAGCTCAGAGGCGACTGGCAGAGAACCCCTATGACATCAATGCTATCTGCATGCTCAGCCGGGCACAAGAACAGGTACAGTACATGTTTTAAAGGTTATTAACTTAATTAACTAATGTTAATATAACATTCCGCAAATGTAAAATGTTTAACACATTTGCCATATTAGTTAGCTTGTCTCAGCTAACTAACTTGGTCTCAAGTGTTTTGACTTGGTCTCACAAAGCAGTAATTGTGGAGGAAATATTCAGATTTGTGTATGAGGAAACTCAACTACAAAAGTAAAGCATGCACAGTTGAGGCCAAAAGGTTACATACAGTATACTCATGTTGAAGTCATTGAAATGTATTTTAGTCCACCCATATGTGCACTCTGTGCACTGTTTGTGATGTTGAACGTTTGAATGTCTGCTGCTGTTAACAATGAGAATTTCCCCACAGTGTGATGAATAAAAGCTTATCTTATCTTATCTTATCTTATCTTATCTTATCTTATCTCATCTCATCTCATCTCATCTCATCTCATCTCATCTCATCTCATCTCATCTCATCTCATCTCATCTCATCTCATCTCATCTCATCTCATCTCATCTCATCTCATCTCATCTCATCTCATCTCATCTCATCTCATCTCATCTTATCTCATCTTATCTCATCTTATCTTCACGCATTGGGTTTCCTTATTCAAGAAAATTTATAATGTTTCCTTTGCTTATTAATAGTAGATACACGTATTGGGTTTCCTTATTCAAGAAAATTTATAATTTTTACATATCTTTTAGGTGCAAAAGTAAGTGAACCTTTGTTTTCAGTATCTGGTGTGACCCCTTGTACAGCAATAACAACAACTAAATGTCTCCAGGAACTTCTGATAAGTTGTTTACAGCAGCTAGTAGGAATTTTAGCCCATCACTTCAGTTCTGAGATGTCGTTGGGTTTCCTTACAGGAACGGCTTGCTTCAAGTGTTTCCACAGTATGAGATCAGCTTGAGATGAGGACTTTGACACGGCCATTCTAAAACGTACATTTTGTTCTTCTTTAACCATTCTTTTGTAGAATGGCTTCTGTTCTTGGGGCTGTTGTCTGGCTTCATGAACTGTTTTTTTCCTAAGATACTGCTCACAAGCAGATGCCCTGACATTTGCTGGTAGAATCTCAGACTTCAGTCCAAACTAGGACAGTTTCCTAGACCGGATGAGATTGTGATGTTGGAATATGGTATCTTTTTGTCTCCAAACATGACAACTCTCATTTAAACATAACACTTTACTACTACTTTGGTCTCATCTGTCCACAAAGCTTGTTTCCAGTTCTTCTAGCTTGTCCACATGATGTTGCGCAAACTGCAGATGGCCAATGTCTTTGTCCTTGCCACTATGTCATGCATTCATGGCATTCATGTCATGTATTCATGAACATTAACATTAGCCAGCGTGCAAGAGGCAGAGTGCAAGAGTTGCTTAGAATTTGCTGTGTCTTGTGATCTTTGATAGCGGGAAAAGAAGTAACAGTAACTATTTTTCTGTGGTCCTTAGAAAACTCTTTTGTCCATGTCATCATACAGTTCCACAAATGTGTTCAGATCAGACTGTGCCAAATCTCTGCTTTTTTGAAACTTAGCAGGGCACTGCAGATTGGAAACACTTCTGGACTCTAATTTGTCCTTAAAATTAACTTGTAATTCTAGAGGTGCACTTTACAGATATGTAAGGCTCATTTTCCTGAATAAACAAATACCAAGGTACAGTATTTGTTTGATTGGATTCTCTTTGTGTACTTTTATTACGTGATGTGTTTTTTTTTTTTGTGTAAAAAAATTGGTAAAATGTTGAATTTTTTGTGTAAAAAAAATGGTAAAAATTGGAATTTTCTTTCACAATTTTTTGTCATAATAAGCCTATTTGAGTGTGAGTGATTGTTGGGTGCAGCTTCAGCAGGGAGGTCCAGACAGCCCTCTCCCCAGTGACTTCTACCAGCTCCTCCGGAGGAACACCCAGGCACTCCCGGGCATGATGGGAGATATTATCCCTCCATCATGTCCTGGGCCACATCCAGGGCCTCCCTCTGGTGGGACATGCCTGGAACACCTCTAACGGGAGGCATCCTTAGCAAATACCGGAACCATCTCAAATGACTCCTCTTGACGTGGAGGAGCACTGGTTGTACTCTGAGCTCCTCCCGTGTGGCCGAGCTCCTTATCCTATCTCTAAGGTTGAGCCAGCCACCATGTGGAGGAAACCATTTACTGCCACTTGTATCTGTGATCTTGTTCTTTCGGTCATTACCCAAAGTTCATGACCATAGGTGAGGGTTGGAACGTAGATCGACCGGTAAATTGAGAGCTTCGCCTTTTGGCTTATCTTTCTCTTCAACACAACAGACCGGTTAAGCTCCCGCTTCACTGCAGACACCGCTCTAATCCATCTGTCAATCACCTGCTCCATTCTACCCTCACAAGATCATGAGATGCTTGAACTCCTTCACCTGAGGCAGGACCTCCTCCCCAACCCGGAGTGGGCAATCCACCCTTTTCTGACTGAGGACCATGGCTTCAGACTTGGAGGTGCTGATCTTCATCCCGGCCACCTCACACTTGGCTGCGAACTGCCCCAGTAAAAGTTGGAGGTCGTTGCTAAGAGGACTAAATTGTCCACAAAAAGGTGATGAGATCCTCCAATCACCGAACTCGACACCCTCCTGCGCCTAGAAATTCTGTCCATGAAAGTTATGAACAGAACTGGTGACAAAGGGCAGCCCTGTCAGAGTCCAACCCTCACTGGGAACAAGTCCAACTTACAGCCCATTCAGGCCAAACTCATGCTCCTTTGGTGCAGGGCCTGAATGGCCCTTTGCAAGGGGCCATCCTCCCCATACTCCCAGAGCACCCCCCACAGGATGCCCCCGGGGACACGGCCGTAAGCCTTCTCCAAATCCACAAAGCACATGTGGACTGGTTGGGCAAGCTCCCATTTCCTATATTGTTCCTCCTCGATCTGAGGTTCAACTCTCGATCAGACCTTTTCCAGCACCCTGGCATTGACTTTCCCGGGGAAGTTGAGGAGTGTGGTCCCCCTATATTTGGAACACACCCTCTGGTCCCCTTTCTTAACCCTCATTCCCTGCCAAGGACAGAAGTGTCCTTTTCGATTTTAATTATTTATTTATTTAAAATATATATTTATTGTTTTGTTTTTTTTGAGTGTTAATATAACAATATCCAAGTCAACATCATAAACACATAGCAGTAATGGAAATAACAATGAAAATATTAAATACTGAAGATGGACAAAAAAAAAATCTTAATGTAGGATACAGCGCAAATAACAACAAATAAGATATTTTTCATTATATTTATTCTCCCAACGCCTCCCCCATATCTTCACTCCTCAACTGTTCCAGAAAAAAGTTGTAAATGTTGTAAAATTCAGAAGCCCTCTTTTTAACAACATGGGCCAGTTTCTTGAGAGCCAAACTCGATGTCAAGTTATTTAACCAATGGTTAAAAGAGGGGCAACCAACATACTTCCACACAATGCAATACAACGTTTGGCCTGTAGTAAACAAAGGTCAACCATTTTTTTCCCTTACATGATAAAGTACTGTTATCTAGATACATGCCTAAAATAAAAAACTTAGGTTATAAAGGTACAGGGAAGTTGTGATCTGAGAGATACAGTGGGGGAAATAAGTATTTGATCCCCTGCTGAATTTGTAAGTTTGCCCACTTCCATAGAAATGATCAGACTCTGTTTTTTATGGTTGTTTACTGGTTATGGGTATAGACAGAATATCAATCGAAAATGCGTAAAAAACACACATCTAAAAGTTATAAATTGTTATGTATTTTATTAAGGGAAATAAGTATTTGATCCCCAACAATTCACTTAGAATTCAGGCTCCTACAGATTGGCTGGTGCGCATGTGGCACACAGCTGTGCTCAGTCAACTAATTACCAATACTCCTGATCTTAACTCGTCATGTATATAAAGCACACCTGCTCTAAGAATCAGTTTCTTACATTCCAACTTCTACAGCACCATGGGCAAGATCAAAGAGCTGTCAAAAGATGTCAGGGACAAGATTGTAGACCTGCACAAGGCTGGTATAGGTTACAAAACCATCAGCAAAAGGCTTGGTGAGAAGGTGACAACTATTGGTGCCATTATTCGCAAGTGGAAGACCCATAAAAGGACCATCAACTGTCCTCGGTCTGGAGCTCCCCGCAAAATCTCGCCTCATGGAGTGAGGATGATGATGAGAAAGGTGAGGGAGCAGCCTAAAACAACACGGCAGGAGCTTGTTAATGATCTGGAAGCAGTTGGGACCTCCGTCACCAAGAAAACAGTTGGCAACACACTGCGCCGTTATGGATTGAACTCTTGCAGTGCCCGCAAGGTCCCCCTGCTCAAGAAGGCACATGTACAGGCCCGCCTTAAGTTTGCCAGTGAACATCTAAATGACTGAGAGAAGCATTAACTCGACCCGCCGTGTTTGGAGGATGAAAAAACGTGAGTATGACCCAAAGAACACCATACCCACGGTTAAGCATGGAGGTGGAAACATCATGTTTTGGGGCTGTTTTTCAGCAAAGGGTACAGGGCAACTTCACCTCATTATGGGGCCAATGAATGCAGCCATGGACTGTAACATCTTGGACAAAAACCTTCTTTCCTCAGCAAGAACACTGAAGATGCCTCGTGGGTGGGTTTTCCAACATGACAATGACCCAAAACATACTGCCAGGACAACAAAGGAGTGGCTCAAGAAGAAGCATATTAAGGTCATGGAGTGGCCTAGTCAGTCTCCAGACCTTAACCCGATCGAAAACCTGTGGAGGGAGCTGAAGCTCCGAGTTTCCAAGAGGCAGCCAAGAAACTTGAAGGATTTAGAGACTGTCTGTAAAGATGAATGGGCCAAAATCCCTCCTGCGCTGTGTGCAAACCTGGTGACCAACTACAAGAAACGTCTCATCGCTGTGCTTGCCAACAAAGGTTTCTCTACAAAGTACTGACTTGTGTTGTGCTTGGGGATCAAATACTTATTTCCCTTAATAAAATACATAACAATTTATAACTTTTAGATTGTGTGTTTTTTATGCATTTTCGACTGATATTCTGTCTATACCCATAACCAGTAAACAACCATAAAAACCAGAGTCTGATCATTTCTATGGAAGTGGGCAAACTTACAAATTCAGCAGGGGATCAATTACTTATTTCCCCCACTGTATACCTCAACACTGAGCTCCAAAAATTTTGTACCTCTTCACATTGCCATAAACAGTGATAAAGTGTAAATGGTAAATGGTTTTGCTTTTATATAATGCTTTTCTACCTACTCAAGGATACTTCAAGTGCTTTTACAGTCTTATCTTGTGCTTTTACAGGCTTTTACAGAGACACATCCACCCATTTGTTCACACAAGCACACACACATTCACACACTAGTGCCAGTTGCACTGGGAGCAACTGGGAGTTCAGGGTTTTCCCACACTTCAGCATATGGCAAATTCGGCACATTCCAGAGATCAAACCACTAACTGCTCTACCTACTGAGCGTCAGTCATAGAAGTATATTAGGACCAAATTTATTTAATTGAGCAGGGGAGATGTATGTTTGCATTATCCAATTGAATTGTATCATTCTCAATCGAGTGTTGAGGGTTTGTGTGTTTTTAAGCATATTTTTCTCCATGCAATGAGTGAAATATTTTCTTGTGAGCCTCATATCCACTCCTGTCTCTTACTATCAGAGTTTTCCTTCAACCAACATGTTATAAAACTGGGAGACCAGTCTTTTACCAAAACAGTCTTTTGTAACATGTGTTTATAAGATGGAGAATGGAGGTTGTTGCACTGAACTGTTTAAGTGTGCCAGAATAAAACTTCTAAATTGTAAATATTTAAAGAAGTGATTCTGCAGTATATCAGACTTTGCCTTTAGCTTAGTGATTGACATTAGAGTATAATCCTTTTATACATCCTGTAGTTTTACTATGCCCTTGTTCAACCATGCTTTAAACTCCATGTCGTTCTTTTCTGGGGCAGTTGAGTAATCGTTACCCCAGCTTGGGGACAAGCAGGACAACCCTGGGGAGTCAACCAACATTTTTTGAACCACATACCAAACAACTATGGTGTTTTTTTACAAAAGGATTAGTAGATTTTTTCTTTAATGTTTTAAAGCGTTCTGAATATAGATAGCCATTCAAAATCTTTCCAACATTGTGGCCCTCAACTGAGCACCCCAATCATATTATTCTAGATTTGGCAACTGTGACCCTTCCCTCTCATAAGGCAAATATAGAAGTGAGAGTCTGAGTCTTGGCTATTATTCCAGATGAAATTAGATAGAAGCTTTCTGGCCTTAGGGAAAAAAGAGGGGCCAGTGGAATCGACTGGAATTTTTTTTTTTAAAGATTTGGGTAGTATAGACATCTTTACAATGTTAATTCTTCCCAATATAGAAAGAGGTTCTGACATCTCCACTACCATGGGCTCAAAATTGGCTCAACTAAGATTACTTATCTTTGAGGTTATTCTGATGCCCAAATATTTAAATCCCTCTGTGGCAAAGGTTGAGAGATAAGGTTATTAGTAGATACCATTGCCGAAGAATAAACAAGTAAAATTTTGACCTATCTACGAAAGTATTTACCAAATCCGAAACGCTTAAACACCTTAACACCAGATTCCTTTTCCGCGTCGAGTGATAGTATTGTGGTATCAAGAGACTCTCCACAATCGTGGATTATATTAAGAACTCTCCTCACAACTCTCCTTGTGGAACCCCTGACAATTTTGCACAAAACCATTCTGGTCTCCCTGTTTAATGACTGGTAGAACCCTCTCAAGTCTCATAGCTAGAGCCTTAGCTATGATCTTTGCATCAGAATTTAAAAGTGGTATGGGTCTGTAAGAGCCGCGTTGGGCTGACACTTTGCCTGGTTTTAGCATAAGAGTGATCAGCACACAATGTAACGAAGCTGGGAGGCAATTCCAAATAAACATCTAATACTGGGACTAATGATTTCAGTTTGAATAATTTATAAATATCTGGATCTTTCCTTTTTCTTTTCTATATTTTGTGTGTGTGTTGAATCATCTATGATAACCTCTCTTTCTAATTCTCTACTTTTTGAGTCTAGTTCATTCATTGTCTGTTTAGAGCTAGTGAAGCTTATCATTTGTCCTCTGATATATGCCTTAAAATCTTAAAGCATATATTCACCTTATGGCTGCAGTTGCTTGATTTGTATTTATTGAGAAGTAGAGAAGAGAAGAGTAGTGTAGAGGGTGGCCACCAACAGGAATATATTTTCAAAAAATATTGGTTATCATCACAGGGTCCATATATATTAATCAAACTGATACTTTCCCTCAAGAGGGTTCCTTGAACCACCAAAAATCTACCAGCTTTATAATAAACAGTGTTGTTTCCTTGGAAAGGCACCAAATTATGAATTACCACCATAACCCCCCTCGAATGGGAAGGGAAACTGGATACTAGCACTTTGCCTGGCCATCTCCTATGTACTTTGACCAAGTCCTCTCTGAGTAAATGAGTCTCCTGGATAAACACTATTGATGACTTAAGTTGTTTAAGTGTGGTAATAACTGGTAAATAAGCATGTTTTAGTTTGGTCAACATTCCAAGAAGAAAATTTTAAATTCTTTTTTGAAGTCATCTAATCTTAATAATACAACAGATTGTGCAGAATAACATCATCTTTTAGTTGTTGGTAAACAACTAAAAGACAACTGTCAGCCTGAACAAGACAGCCCCTTGCCCGTCCCCGCCCTCCCCCTGACCTTAGGGTACAGTTAAGTGCACACACTGATCCAGTGTAAACAAGGGAGCAGTTGGACCGAACCCGAACTGACATTATGATAGAACAACACAGGACAATTGTGGCTTTGGCAAAAGTATATAATCTGCACAAACAAGTATGTATGAAATGTTCATCATAGTCTTTTCTTGCAACTTAACTCTCATCCGGGAAAGCCGACAGTATAGTGAACAGCCACTTCTCCAATAAACAAATAAAGGCCCACTTAAAAAGGGCACTTGGCAGTTTCTGTTGAAAGAGTAAGTGAAAAACCCATTACATCTGGGGGAATTGAAGGAATGACTAAACGAAAGTTTTACATGGTCGGAACCCCTCCTGTGATGGTAGAGCTCCATTGAAAGATCCGGGAAGAACATGATCTCTTTACCGCCGCAGACAACTTTGCTTTTGGCCCTGGCTGCTGGCATCACTCGGACTTTGTCCTGGACGTTTAAAAACCTTATGATGAGGACTCTTGGAATGGTTGATCAATTAAGTTGTATCCGGCCAGGCAACCTGTGCGTTTTTTTGATGAGAGGTGGTCTCGGTAATGTCTCTGTCTTCTCATTTCCTTCCATCTTCTCCAGCACGTTAACTAGTCGCAGGTTGGAGTTAGTTCATGAGGAAATTCACTTGTATAACTAGCAACTCAGTTTTACCTTTCTCTGATTTAACTGTGTCCTCTACAATGCTAAAGCACACTTCCGCTTCATCCATGCACACCAACAAGTCCTGCACGTCTCTCTTAACATTCTGAATTGCTTTCAGGACCACATCAAACTTTGTGGAAAAGTCTTTTCTAATCTTGCTGAGTATCTGAATAACATCCATATTGTGGGTCATTACAGTATCCATATCCACGTGAAGCGCATTGCTAGCATTACCTGTTGAGATAGCTATGATGTTAGCATCTGATCTGATCTAGCATCCGTGTCTTCCTCACTGGGAGAAGAGTATGCTTTAGATTTGTTTTGTGCTTAATTTTCTGGCATATTGTCGCGGAAATATAATAACACATCACCACAAACAACAGTTACCACTGCTCATGTAGTTAAAGGAAAAATTACAGGATTTTATTAGAATTTCGCCAGGAGCTCACACAAAGATGTGTGCTTACTTCAGCACTATAGCCATGCCCCTATTTTATTTTAGGTTTATTTTTATTAATTTACGGTATTTATTTTTTGATAACTTTGTGGTAGTTATGCTTTTTGCTGTCATATTTTGCAAGGGTGTGTATTGTTTTTTTATTAGTTTTTTTTAGCAAATTTCAATATTTCAAATTCAAATCCCATAATGCTCTATTTTTACACTGTGTAACCTAAACAGTTGCATTGTTACCATTTACCATACCATTTTTTTGTAGCCCATTTTACACAGATGTTATGTTGTTACCATTAAGGGACCAAAGTGTCCTCTTCTAAAACACCCTAAAACTAGCATATGTTAATATTTTTCTGTACTTTTTATTTTATTTTATTTTTTTATTTTTATTTTTTTATTGTACAACATCCTGGTTGTCTTTGTTTTCAAATCTTTTGTGCTGTGGATAGCTGTGTATCTAACATAGAACCAGAGCAAATTGTACAAGTTGTGCAAATTTTCGTGGAGGATCTGGGAATGGTATCGATCAGTCCCTAAATGTGGCGACAGAGGCTCCTCTGTGCACAAAGCCAGGGTGGCACACACAGAAATGTTGTTCGATAAAAATAAAATGTTACTGTGCCCTACTGTGATTTGCAGTTTCAAAGTTTTTTATGACAAAGAAATAACATTGTTTGGTCATGGGGACATGTGGGTTCGTAGCGATCTCTGCATTGATCAGAGTGCCTGTGTGAGTGTGTGTCTGTATGTGTTTGTGTGTTTGTGTGTCATTGAGGGTTTTTCAACTCTTTTATCCTGTTACTTGAAAGACAGAGATAATCTTCAATGCCATCACAAACACTGGTATATAAAGGGTTAAAAGTCAGAAAATAATCAAACTTGTGGTATTTGTGATTAGGATTGAAATATTTATGTAAAACAAAAGTAGAAAAAGTATTGACATATGCCATTTTTAGGGCATTTATGAAGAGGACACTTTTGTCCCTTAATGGTTATAGCGTAACAATTTTAAAATCAGGTATGAGGGTTAAAGACTCCAGAGACCCACAGACCAACATGCCCTGTAGGCCTCCTTCTTCAGCCTGATGGCTCCCCTTAACTCTGATGTCCGCCAGCGGGTTCAGAGGTTACTGCCATGACCAGCCACAGCGACCTTGTGGTTGCAACTTGCAACAGCCACCTCGACAATGACCCATTCATGGCCCATTCAGACTCAGTGTCCCCTGCCACCGAATGTAATTGAAACTCTGTCGAAGGTGGGAGTTAAAGACCATCTTAACAGATTCTTCCACCAGGCGTTCTTCCTAGCAGACCCTCACTGTTTGTTTGGGCCTACCAGGTCTACGCGGCATCTTGTTTTTCTGTGCACATGAATCTTTCAAACTGGAGGCCATTGCTTAATGTGGTTGTTTAGTGTGCACCAACTGTTTGAACAAACAGTGATCTAATACATGATGACTGTCTGGTCTAATGGAAATATCCTGTTTTTTCCTTAGGTAGATGCATGGGCCCAATCTAACACTGTCCCTGGCCTTTTTACTGGTTCAACTGGAGCCCAGGTCCTCAGTTCAGAGGAGCTGTCTACTAGTGGACCACAAGCATGGCTGAAGAAGGTAAGACATTCTATATATACAACTCACACAAAAGGTCTTTAAAATATTGATGCTGTTGATGTTTCAAAGCATAAGCATGAAAAGCATAGCATTTTTTTTGGCTTTGTGTCACTCTGGTAAAAAATATATTACATGCTTATCACCCAAACTTGTGTGGAGTTGAACTGGTTGGTACATTGCCAATTTCAGTGTACATTGCAAAACGCAGTGTTTTGTTGTTCTTGTTTCCCCCAAGTTATTTGAAAATGTATAAAATACAATGAAAGAGATGGAAACAGACATCAAACAATAGCCTTTCTTCAGAACGGTATGTTTATTTCTTTTAATTAATTAATTTAATTGCTATAATAGTAAAAAGAATTGTGGCTTATAAAAAGGCTTTGGTGTCCCTCATGTTGGTGCTTAACTGACTCATAAGGACTTGTAATAAGTCAGGGTAAAAGATCAAAATTCGGAAAAGACAACTAGTTCCAAAAAAAAAGAAAAATCAGTCTTTTCAATCATCACAGACTCTTGTCAGATGTGTAAGTGGGTCATTCCACGAAAACGTGCCATTTCCTATTTTTAATATATAATTTTTTAAAGTACTGATTTGAAAGGTTTTTAACTCCTGTTTAGATAGTGTTAATCCTTATCTCCAAGAAAAATATACCATGCCATCTAAGGTTATGTTATTTTTGTGTTTGATATAATCCACATGTACTTGCATCTTTTGTAAACCCTGTTACTAAGATGTCAAGTACAGCAAAGTGAAAATATTAAGAATTTTACCCATTTCCATTGATGGATCTGCTACCTAGTTCACAACCAACTCTTCCAGTTGTACAGGTTGAACTGATGTCACAGCATATTTTTTTTAAGAAAAACTGTACCCAACCTTACCTTAGAATGGTTACAAGTTGACATAAAATTAGATTGGAAGCCATTACTAGCCGTGTGGAAATGGTCATGACACCACATGGTGTTGACATGCTGTTGAGGCTAAAATTAACATTTAAGCCTCTTTAGCAAGTGCAGCAACAACTCATGCAAGAGGTCACAAAAGACCCCACAACAACATCCAAGGAACTGCAGGCCTCACTTGATTCGGCCAAGGTCAGTGTTTATGCAAAATAGCCAGCTTCGTAGACGAAAACCACTGCTGAGGAAAAAGAACGTAAAGCATCTTGACGAACCCCAAGACTTTTGGGAAAATACTTCCATTACATCTTGCGTAAAGGTAATACCACATTTCAGAAAAAGAAACAGTAAAATATGGGGTTGTCTTGGTTCTTCAGGAACCATGAATTCTGCTGTCTACCAAAAAATCCTAAAGGAGAATGTCCGCCCATCCGTTTGTGACCTCAAGCTGAAGCAAATTTGAGTTCTGCAACAGGACAACGATCCAAACCACACCAGCAAGTCCACTTCTGAGTGGCTGAATAAAAACAAAAAGAAGACTTTGGAATGGCCTTGTCAAAATCATGACCTGAATCACGTTGAGGTGCTGTGGCGTGAAAAGGCGGTTCATGCTTGACAATCCTCTAATGTGGCTGAATTACAACAATTGCCCCAAGATGAGTGAACATTTGCACGTTCTTGTTTACATTGTTTTGTTTAGCTGCTGCACCGTAGGCCTTTGAGGATGGTAATTTCAATCCTGTATTGTGTTGACAATAAATTGACAATAAACTTGACTTGGCTTGACTAAATCAGAAATGAAAAAAGCAAGTGTGTGTTGCAAGTTCGAGGTAGTTTTAAATACAATAATACATGAAAACACATCTGGGCAAGCTAACTACTGAAGTAATTACAACAAGTCAGTGCCACTACCAGCAAGATAGAGGAGGTGGCTAAACAGCTGGAGGACATGGAGACGTATATGGCGGGGAAAGAGAAATGGGACATTAGAATCAAAGACACTCTTGTCCAGCCACTGAACAACCATAACTTACTTCAGGAGAAGTAAACAGACTTAGAAGGACGGTCACAATGAAACAACTATGGGTTTATGGTGTCCCTGAAAATGCAAATGCAAGTAATTTTTTGACCATGATTACGGCACTAATAATGGTCAAATCATCAACTAACTAAGATATGTGTGCACTTCGACTCGGACATGGTTACATACAGCAACACCAAGAAAGATACGGAAGACCTGCTGAGGCGTGGGTTCACAGGTGAACCGGTATCTTCCAAAAGATCCAAAGATATCACAGCAGAGATGACCGACAAACTACTACCCTGGAATACAGTGGGAGCCCGACTGACGAGGAACGCACATCAGGAATGTGTTTGTTGAGAGACTGAGGGTGTTCCAGAGGCCAGGCAGAGAGGATGCTCTGATGGAGGAGTAACCTCCTCTTCTCCGTTATGAAGAAATGTTTATTTTCCTCCCATTGCATAGGTTTAAGGGTAAAATCTGAATAATGGCTAAAGTGAGGTTCAAAATTATTGTTTCATTTTGTTAGCGTATTAGATATCCAAGTATTTACAAAGGGAATTTTGTAGGGGTGTAACAATTCATTTTAACAACGATTCGATTCGAATCACCATTCATGGTTGCCAGTACGATTAAAGGACGATTTTGGTTCATTTAGAACAATTCAGTAACTTTTTAGCCAAATATTAAACCAGTGTGACTGAAATAAATACCTACTCAGCAATGGTGGTTCTAGATCAAAATTACCAAGGTGGCCAAGGTAGGGCCAGTGTTTTTTCAGGGGGGCACATACAAGGACAAAACAGGGCAATATTTATGCATTCATAATGTTTAGTTTAGTTTATTTAAAACCAAAACAAAATACATAAAGTATTAATACAATAATACCAACATTCTTTGTATCAATAAACATAAAATAAAATGTGTTCAATAAACCTTGAAATCATGTTTGTCTTTTTTGTAAAATAAGATTTCTGTTTTTGAATAAAATAAAACTTTTATCTGCACAATGACACTCCTTAAATCACAAAATACTCTAAGTGCTACTGAAGTACAGATTTCTGGCTTAGCAGAAAAACTGAGAAAACGACCTTTAAAGATTTATATTGCAAAATCATGTATATTTTTTATTGTAAACAACTGTACCAAAACCAAATCTACTCAAATCATTAAAACATATTATATACATACAGTATTAAGGTCATGGAGTGGCCTAGTCAGTCTCCAGACCTTAACCCGATCGAAAACCTGTGGAGGGAGCTGAAGCTCCGAGTTTCCAAGAGGCAGCCAAGAAACTTGAAGGATTTAGAGACTGTCTGTAAAGATGAATGGGCCAAAATCCCTCCTGCGCTGTGTGCAAACCTGGTGACCAACTACAAGAAACGTCTCATCGCTGTGCTTGCCAACAAAGGTTTCTCTACAAAGTACTGACTTGTGTTGTGCTTGGGGATCAAATACTTATTTCCCTTAATAAAATACATGACAATTTATAACTTTTAGATTGTGTGTTTTTTATGCATTTTCGACTGATATTCTGTCTATACCCATAACCAGTAAACAACCATAAAAACCAGAGTCTGATCATTTCTATGGAAGTGGGCAAACTTACAAATTCAGCAGGGGATCAAATACTTATTTCCCCCACTGTATATAATATCAAAATATCAGATTAACTTTTCAATAAGTTCAAGCATTAAACATGAATGATGAGTCATTGCTAATCGTTTCCACCGGACAATTTACGGCTGGATGAACTGAGATGAATCTGACTTCCCCTCTCCTCTCCTTAAAGTTTCTTTTCCTGGACTTTTCTTGCTAATTGAGCTGTAATTTAATTCTTAAGGAAGACTTCACATCATTTTTAATGAACACAGACCGGCAGAATAGCCTATTACATGACGCTTTTGAATGAATCACCAACCAATGAGACTTCAAGTTTAGCTTCATATCAGCCATTCTACTTTCACAATTGGTTGCCAAGACAAAGGATATGACCATATTTGGACCTGACAGATATCTACAGGAGAAAAAGACCTCACAAAGCTCACAATGCTGCGTACCGGCTTAGAAAGCTGACATTTAGCACATTTAGGAGGAAACTGCTACTAAGTGTAGTGAAATGAACACCTAAATGTGCATTTGGACTATTTTGTAGGTTTGTTTTGTTTTGTTTTGTTTTTTAAACTAGATTAATAGAAGATATGTTAATGAAACAAAATAGCAAAAACTCTCAAAATTGGGTGAAAAAACAGTTTTTGCCTGCCGTGTCTCACTTTCAGTACTACTAGTGTCATTCATTCACTGAACTGGAAGACCTGTTCTGTATTTTAAGATTATCACAAGTATTAAAATTACCCCTGAAATTCACAAGATTGTCCCAACAAACTATGACCCATTAATAAATGAGGTGAAGAAGACATTGGATCAATGGATGATGCTGCCCATACCAATGACAATAAAATATTAAAATTACAGTTTTACCAAAAGTTTTATACCTTTTTCAATCCCTTCCTCTCCCACTTCTGAAAGAGCTCAGTAGCATTTTTGGTAGATTCGTCTGGAATGATAAAAACCCCAGACTGAGACTTGGGTTACTATACCTGTCTTATGACAGGGGAAGGTTAAGACTCCCTAATCTGAAACTGTATTATTGGTCTGCTCAATTACACTCAGTGGCACTACAGTGCTTTAATTTTCAACAAATATTTCCACATCCTGGGTGTATTGAGCAAGCGTCAATACCAAATCTGCATCTCAAGCTATATTTGTATTCTGTAGACCCAAAACATTTAAAAAAAAAATAAATAAATAAATAAAGCAACAGAGGACCCTTTCCTTAAAAACAATATTGACATCTGGTATAAAGCACATCAGTATAATAAAGACACTCCCATATCTCCCATATAGGGGAATGCATATTTCAGAGCAGGAATAGTGGATGGTGGTTTTAAAATCTGGTTTGATAGAGTTGTATGCAAAATACAGGACCTTTGCATGAATGGTAAATTTCTCACATTTGATCAGTCACATCTATAACATTCCAAGAAAACATTTTTTTAAAGGTTTAAAATTAAAACATTTCATACAGTCAAACTATAAGCAAATGTTATCTGAACCACCACATCACATCTGGAAAAACTTACTCTTTCAAACCTAAATGGGAGGAGACAGATTTCTCTATTCTATAAAATGTATATATATGTAACTCTTTAAATATCATTTGATAAAGAGTCCACTATGAATAGACTAGAGGAGGGCGTGGAGACAAGCTGTGCAAGATATACATACAGATGATTGGAAAATGGCATGCTAAAAGCTCAAAAACAATCAGTTAATACAAAAATTAAGTTATTACAGCATAAGTGGTTAATGAGAATTTACATTAACCCAGTCAAACTGAATCGTTGGTGCCCCAACATTCCAAACACTTGTATTAAGTGTTGTGGAGGGCCACACTATACCATTGTGTATGGGAGTGCCCAAATTAAATAAATGCTGGAAAACTGTCATTGAGAAGATAGCTGAGGTTGTCGGGGCAACTTTACTGTTA
This sequence comes from Mugil cephalus, assembly GCF_022458985.1. Lineage (NCBI taxonomy): Eukaryota > Metazoa > Chordata > Actinopteri > Mugiliformes > Mugilidae > Mugil > Mugil cephalus. The sequence goes on from NC_061792.1 coordinate 3,324,345, forward strand.
CCTCATAACTATCAATTTTGATTGACTTTGGTCTCCTGCAGGCCAGGAGAATCATCCCTTTATTTTGTAAAAAAAAAACAAAAACGGATTTACCTTTGGTACATGTGTGGGTGAAAGAGATGGCATCCTGTGCTGTACTAGAGAGGTGGACTTATGTAACTCGAGGAAAGGCATACAGTCACTTGCTGCTTGGCATGTTCATTTGCTTGTTAACACAGATATCTAATCAGCCAATCACATGACTGCAATTCAATGTATTTAAGCATGTAGAGGTGATCGAGACATCTTGCTAAAGTTCAAACCGAGCATCAGAATGGGGAAGAAAGGGGATTTGAGTGACTTTGAATGTGGTATGGTTGTTGGTGCCAGACGGGCTGGTCTGAATATTTCAGAAACTGCTGATCTACTGGGTTTTTCACGCACAACCATTTCTAGGGTTTACAGAGAGTGGTCCAAAAAAGAGAAAATATCCAGTGAGCGGCAGTTGAGTGGACGATGTTCCCCTGTTGATGTGAGAGGAGACCACATCGGGTGCCACTCCTGTCAGCTAAGAACAGGAAACTGAGACTACAGTTCGCACAGGCTCTCCAACATTTGACAACAGATGATTGGAAAAAACATTGCCTGGTCTGATGAGTCTTGATTTCAGCTGCGACATTCAGATAGCAGGGTCAGGATTTTGGGTAAACAACATGAAAGCATGGATTCATCCTGCCTTGTATCAATGGTTTAGGCTGCTGCTGGTGGTGTAATGGTGTGGAAGGTACTTTCTTGGCACATAGTTTAAATGTCACAGCCTACCTGAGTATTGTCGCTGACCATGTCCATCCCTTTATGACCACAGTGTACCCATTTAACCTAACCCTTACCCATCTTCTGACGGCTACTTCCAGCAGGATAATGCACAAAGCTAATATCATCTCAAACTGGTGTGTGCAGAGTGATGTGATGTGCAGAGATTTCAATAAGATAAAGGATTGTACAATTAGACAGAGAAACATTTCTGATCAATCTGCATTTAATATAAGCTGTAACCTAGATAGAAGTCCTAAAAACATTTCCTGGAGGATGAATATAGGTCTGTTAAATTTGTATTTTTGTTGTATTCTTATCATTATTTTTTGGTAGGTAGGGAAGACTTTTTATATTCACATTTGATTTGGATAAATTCTTCAAAAAGTTGCACTGGCAGACACATCTCAACATCAACTATTCAGTCAAGCCTTCATGGTTAAATCGTTGCAAAGAGTTCACTACTTAAACCACCCCTAAAACCCCTGATTTTGCGCCTACCATGGCTGGACACTGCTCTTGGGATGGGTAAAATTATTTAAAATTAGGTGACAGTAAAGTGATAGTTTTGAAACATAAGCAATCTTGTTTGATTCACTTGTGATTCAATCAAGAAAAATAGAGAATGTGATATATTTTCCTGTATTCTGTTGTATTTTTGTTTTTTCCTTCCTTCTTGATTTTATTTCCCTCTCAAACTCTCTATTTTGTGTCTTGGTTAGGACCAGTTTATGAAGGCGTCTCCAGTATCAGGGGGAGTTGGAGAGTTCTTGATGAGAAAAATGGGCTGGCGGACGGGAGAGGGCCTAGGGCGGAACCGAGAGGGTACCGTGGAACCAATCGTTATTGACTTCAAAGTTGACCGCAAAGGTAGAATACCTTTCCAGAATACTGGAACCCCTAGTGATACAGATTTTGACCATAATTCTTGACTATTAATATCTGTGAGCAAAGGAAAATAAAGGCAAACTGGTCTCAGTTGAGGGAAGCGATACAGTGGTGCATAAAAGTTTTTGCTCCTTCCCAATTTTCTACCTTTCTGCAAATGACTCATAACATTAACAAAATTAAAGTTCAAAAAGTAGACAAAAGCAACCCATTCCAACAAACATGTATTACTTGTTCAAGAAAATTAATAATTTGTACGTATCTGTGAGTCGCTTTTATGTCTAAAGGCACACTTGATTTTTTCATCTGGCTTCAAGGATAAATACAGCCTGGTGTCATATGCATAATAATGGAAATTTATCTAGTGTTTCCCTAGAATATTTCTTAACCCTTAGATGCATGAGTGACGGTGCTTCCCCTCTCCCTTCTATGGGGGGCTGGGGTCTCTCCCTGGCGGGTGGGGTTCCCTCTTCCTGTGGTCTCCCTGGCCTGTGTGCGCCAGGGGCATGGGGCCGGCACCTTGGCCCCCCTGCTCGGATGGCCCATCCCTGGTTGGGCGCTGGGCCGGTGCCCATCTGCAGAGGCTTTGCTGGGCTCCGGGGGGGTCCTCTCGGCTGGAGAGGTGTCTCTGGCTGCCCTGCGAGTGGGGGGTGGGGTTTTGGGGAGGGGGGTGTTGGTGGCGGTGGATGGACGGGCTGCAGTGGTTGGCGGGTGTGGGCGGCCGCTCTGGCCTGCACCGGCTTGTGTTCGCTTTGTCGGTCTGGGGGTGTTCGTCGTCGCTCGCCATGTGCGCTGGGGTGTGGCATGCCCCGTGGCTACGGTGGTTCTCTGGTGTTGTTACCCATGCGGCCCACACTGGGGTGGAGGTTCTCGGGGGCTGGGGCTTCTGACCTGACTCTGGGCCCTGGTAATAGTCTCACTAATATATTTAGGGAATGCCCACATGCATGTGTGTTGTCACCTGCCAGTCCATGCTGGATCACATCAAGAAGAATTGATGAGTCCCGGCTATTAAGGGCTGGATTATTGTTTTCACTCTATCACTATGTGCCCTATGGCAGACTTCTCTACTCTATTGGGACAACCTTACCCCCCTGGAATCTCTCATCTCTCCAGAGATCTACACAACATCTCTCTGTACCCAGTCATACTTGAATGAGGTAACTTGGGAAGCACAGAACCCTACACACCACCAGTTCCTACCAGCACCACATGCCTCTCTTCCACTGTCTATCCCTCCACATCTTTTCTGTCCTTTGTTCTCCCCCTCTATTCACTGAGGTGTAGCACTGCCCTCCCTGACACACAAGGTTACTACACTCAATAAAGTTCAACAGGATAGTTCCCAGGAAGGGCTGGTGATGGTCACACTCACGCACTAAAGTAATAAAGCTTTCAGCTGCAAGAATATAACTGCATCAACCTCATATAATCCTGCAGAAATTCAAGCCACAAGCTTAAACACAGCCAAAATGATCACCAAATGAAAAAAAAAAAGAAGTTGAAAAAATGTAAATTAATGAAAAAAAAAAAGAATGCCTGAGGAGGGCATAAGGGTTCAAAAATAGCTAAGCATTGCCAGGTACAGTGTTGGTGAGTCACATTTGAAGTGTCAGTCAAACACTTGTTGATGTCATGTAATCACATGATTTAGTATTAATTAAATTAATTATATATAAGGTCCATGATTTCACTGAACCAAGTCAAACTGATGTGTACAAGTCAATTTCAGATGACTGTTCATCCATGACTTTCATAGATTTCAATATAAATGCCAAGAAAATGTTTTGACTAGCATAATCGCAAGCAGACACACAAGACCGATGGATTATTATGTACAGATGTACATAGAATGTGCCATAGAATGTTTTCCTTTATGATGTCATAGAATTCTGTCCTTTGATGATGTCATCAAATATTTTCCTTTGATGGTGATGTTATCAAATGTTTTCATTTGGCCATGATGGCATAGAATCTTTGCCTTTGATCTTATTGAAAGTTTGTTTTATACAAGCCTCTGTGGATCTGTACATTCTTTGGTGCTTCTCAGAGTTACAAGTTGACTGCAAGCAAGACAACGACCACACTTGAACAGAGCTTCTTTCATTGATTTTTGTCCACATTTTTACAAAACATTTCCCGAATAACAAGCATCAATGGCAACCAACAAAACAGCAAAAGAGTTGAATATCTCTGTAGGGAGCAAATTGCCTGAAAGTGGAGTTTTCCTCAGAGAGGGCGGCTTTGAATTTGTGACCAAATGCTGCAAAAACCAACGAGAAAGTCGCTGTCAAAGTCAGCTAGAGCCGTCCTGAAATTTTCAGACAAAAGTTGAAATTAACATGCTGAAATTGACATGCTGAAACAGCATTTTCAATCTTATTATACAGTGTGATTGCCGCTGTTACAGCTGCTACAGTTCTGCTATTTTCATCCACCATTTTGTTGTGATGCATTGTGATCAGGACCACAACAGCCATTCCTTTCTTTCTGACATAGATGACTATGACCATACTGCTAAATCCAAACTATGTTGTGAACTACCCTGGACTTGAAAGCCTTCATTATAGGACAGATGCCCTGGCCTGTTGTAGGGTTCCCACAATAGTGAGGTCCTTCTCCTAGTGATGCTGTGCAAGAGGCACACTGGTTGGAAGAATTATCTGTGGTAAGGTTGCACCCTTTGTTTCTGAATGTACTGTGCATCTGCTTGACAATGTTTTCCCAGATTTCTTCTCCTGGTTGTAAACCTTTCATTTATTGTTTAGAGAATGCATACATTAGAAATCCAGAAGTTCTCTAGGCCATACTTGGTGGGCTTGTACAAGCTGTTTTTCTAAACCTACACAATAACTTGGGATTAATGGGTCTCTACAGGCCAGGTAGGGTAATTTGTTGATACATTCATTCATTAATACATAGGATAAGATGTTACAATCCCTTGTGCCATGATCCCTGACAAAACCCATTTAGAAGCCCAGTCCAACTGAAAACCAACCAGTAGATTAGCAGTCTGCTACCAGCTAGCAATCAACAAGAAGACACCAGCTAACTAGCCTAGCCCAATGGCAGTAGGCAGTAAGTGGCACATGAGTGGGGTTTTCAGTGGGCACCTCCCTTCACCAATGTTTCATTAAGTTAGGCCCACAACACCTCAAGAAGACTTATCAGTGAGTTCCAGCGGCCTGGAGTCACCCCCCTTCATGCTGCCACTATACAACCACATGACTTTCAACCACAGAGAGTTTAGCTTAGGCCTTTTTACTGCTATTCAACAAGTCCTATATGCTTGAAATGTCTTGAATCATTTCCTGCCTCAATCCTTCAGGCTGCGCTTTATCACTAAGACTTGCATCATACTATCTTCCCAAACTCTTCACTGGCATCTCTGGCACTGTGGGTACCTCCTCATTATTTATGACAAACCTCTTATCTTCTACCTTTATTTTAACAATTGAAATTCTCCTAGATTTACTTGGCTTCACTCTCATCCTAGCCCACTGCAGTTTGCTGTTTACCTTATCCGGCAGTCTGCTAGTACATAGAGCGGTTGATGTCGCAGTCGTCATGTCATGTAGGCTCTAATTGGGGGGAGGCAAAGCCCTCCTTGCAGCTTTTCTTTGTGTACCACCCATTTTGAGGCCCTAACAATTGCCTCCATTCCCATTGTAAAAAAAGTAAATAAATGCAGGTCATTTTTCATTTTTTCTTTTTATTGATGTTTATACAAAGATTGTACATTGTACATAAATTCAGAAGCATTGATACAATGCATATATATATATATATATATATATATATATATATGTATACATAATACATAAATGGTAATAAAATAAAAAAAGAAAATAAATCAAAAAAGGAAAGAAAAAATGGTACACAGGTAAATAAAAGTTCAAAACAATAAGTAATCGGCAATCCAGAGTGGTCTTCATGGGTTCCAAATTATACACAATGCAGGATCAGTCATATAGAACACCAGTATTAGCCACATCTAATTTTTCTATCTAACTTAAAAAAGGTTTCCATGTAGAATAAAATTACTGAATATATCCTCTTGTAGAATAACAAATCTTCTCTAATGCCAAATGGTGTAGAAGTTCATTGATCCACATCTTGAAGGTATTCAAACAGTATTAATCGTCTAGCTATGAGAGATGCAAAAGCTATCATATTCTTTGCCTGGCAATTAAGGTTAGTGTCATGAGGATTTATTCCAAATATAGCAGTAATGGCAGAATGTTCTATAGGTACTTGTAAAACATCTGAAAAAGTTTTAAATATTAATTGCCAGAAATTGCCTAGTTCTGAATAAAACCAGTACATATGTGAGAGGGTGGCTGGCATTTGCATTGCCAAATGGGATCAACGGCAGGTGTGAATTTTGCTAATCTGACTTGAAGGTAGTGCAACTGGATAACTGTATGTCGCAAGCAGATTGAAGAGGAATGTATTCTATCTAAAGCTCTTCCGTAGATATTCTCAGACAGTTCAAACCCCAAGTCATCCTCCCATCCGCCTCTAATGATGTCAAAGGCTCCAAATTATGTTTAGTAGGGAGTATATGTTCCCAATATTCCCTTTGGAGCCTGAATTAAGATTCAGAATGCAAGTTGGGCGGCTGAGATGGGAGATGAGTAAGTGATTTTGATAGAAAATTATGGAGCTGCAAAAAAAAAAAAAAAAAAAAAAAAAAAAATGGAATTTGTGATGTTAAATTTAAGCTTTAATTGATCAAAGCAAGCAAAAGTATTCCCAATGAATAGATTCTCTATTGTAGCTATTATAGGAGCACAAGTGGGCAAATCCCTGAGAGAAAAACTTCATCTGAACTGTGTCCGAATTCTAAAAGAGTGTTTCACAAGTGGATTTAAGGTGTATTTAGACATGGATTCCAAAAGAGGGACTTTTGAGCAAGTGAGTGTAAAGAAGTATAAAGACAAGAGGAGTTTTCCATTCATAACCATTCACGGTTAGTGGTACCAGATGGAGAATCTTTCCAAAACAGCATAGCCCTAATGTTGGCAGCCTAATAGTAAAACTGGAAGTTAGGCAGGGATAATCCTCTATGTTGATGATGCTGCTGTAAGATTCTTTTCCATATTAGAAGGTTTTTCTTGTTCAACATAAATCCGACACCAACTTGTCCACTGACATCAAGGATTTAGATAGGTGTAGGGGGATGCACTGAAATATTTGGGCAAAACATTCATTTTAATTAGATTAATTCTGCCTCCCAGTGACGGGGGGAGTAAATTCCAACGTTCCAAATCTCAAATGAATGTTAATAGTGGTGAAAAGCTTTAAATATGTCTTTGAAGGCATGTGTTATTCAGATTCCTAAGAATTTGAATTTTTCAGGGTATTTGTTACACTAGTTAAAGGATGAGACAGATATAAAAGCATATCATCTGCATACAAGGACAACTTATCTGAGTCATCTCCCTTTATATTGCTCCCTTTATATTGGTTTTACCATGTAACCAGAATGGCAAACAATAGGGATGCACCGATCCGCCTTTGTTGGCTGAGGTAATGTGTAATAGCTCCAGAACGCCGATTCTTTCGTTTGCTCCATTTTCAAAAATGTGGGCTTCCGTACGGCATGGTGCTTGCGTATGACGCCACTCACAGTGTACAGCATAGGATTAGACTGAGTAGATCAGCCGATATGGATCGGCTCATTGTCACCAATCTCGAATTTCAATATCGGTACCGATACCAATAGAAATATCGGATCGTGCATCCCTAGCAAACAGGAGAGGTGACAGGGGACAACCCTGTTTGGTGCCATGAAGGAGAGGGAAGTAAGAAGAGAGATTGCTGTTTGTTTAGACAGGTGCTAGTGGAAAAGAATACAGAACTTTAATCAAGGAGATTTTTTCACCAAAGCCAAATTGTTTGAGAGTGTAGAAGTGTAGAAGAGATAATCCCACTCCACCTGATCAAAAGCCTTCTCAGCTTCAAGTGATGAAAATTAACACCACAGGGTTAAGGGATGGTCTCCTGTAGTTGGTGATGGTCTCCAGGCCTTTCCAAACTATCGTAGAGTCGTTGGCAGAAAATCGGTTTGCCAGCTTTTCAGTATGATTCCTCTTTGCTGCCTGATCTCTTTTGTCAGCTTGTTCCTGGCCTGCTTGTACAGGTCCTGATCTCCATGTCTTTAGGCCTCTTCCTTGTCCTGCCACAGTTGTCTCAGTCTTGCAGTGAATCTTGGTTTCTTGTTGTGGAAAGTGCAGAAGGTTTCGGTCTACACAATAGGGCTGGGCGATATGGACTAAAAGTCATATCCCGATATATTTAGGCGGAATATCGATACAGTGAACCCTCGTTTATCGCGGGGGTTACGTTCCAAAAAGAACCCGCGATAGGCGAAATCCGTGAAGTAGAAACCTTTATTTTTTTACAGTTATTATACAATGAAATACTCCATAAAACATTGAAAGCAAGGAACAAAACCTTTTTACACTCCAAGCATTTGTTTAACAAATAAAAGTACTGTATAAACGTTTGTTGTTGTTTTTTTTGTTTTTGTTTTTTACAAATAACTACTGTACTGTACTGTAAAATAATATATAATAAATAAATAATAATTTTAATCATCAATACGAACTGAAGGGTTGATATTGCGGGGATCAGCACCGCCCCACCGTGACGGATTGGAACGGGAGAAAATGAAAAATGATTATGAAAAAAAATACAAAGTACAGTAGGACAAATAGTGACTCACGTGTACAGTACAGTATTTCACTGCTCTTCTGACTGAGCCGCTGCATCCTGACTCCGCTCTGTGGCGTTTTTTTCTTCTAAAGCCTGCGGTGCAGGTGTGTTTTTTGGAGAGAAGAACATAGTTATCGGTAGTTGTTGTCGCTCTTTTTTCTTCTGGGCCAAAAGATCCTTATAAACCGACATGCCACCATCGATTATGTTTGAGAACTGTAATGAACGGCTAATCAAAGGGTCCCATTCTTGAGCTGCTCGCTGAAGTTCAGTGGCCATTCTCAGCATTGTTGCTAAGCGACCAAGTGTTAGTCCATCCTCCTCATCTTTATCCACACTTGTGTCCTCTTCTTCCTCTTCTCTTTCATCATCGCTTGGTGGCTTTGTCATTTCTGCCAGGTCTGCATCGGTCAGCGGATGTGCGTCTGCATCAATCAGGGCATTAATGTCATCTGGAGTCATGTCATTAAAGGCGTCTCCTCCAAGCTGTTTAGCGAGATTCACAGCTGTATCTACGGCAGAGTGATGGATCTCATCAAGCGAGCCTCCGGTTGGGTTTTGCACTGCCTCTGGCCACAGTTTTTTCCAGCAGGCATTCAAAGTTTCAGTTTTCATCTCCTGAATGGCCCTCTGAATATTTTGGAGACATGATGCGATGGTGTATCCACGCCAGTAGTTCGTTAGTGAGAAATCTTGATCCGAGTCCATAGCCTCAACAAGATGTTGCAGGGTGTTGCGCGTATAGAGAGCCTTGAAAGTACGGATGATGCCTTGGTCCATGGGCTGAATCAGGGATGTAATGTTTGGCGGCAGAAATTCGATTTGCACACCATCATACGCCAAATCATCAGCGTGACCTCAGGCGTTGTCAACGGGCAGAAGCACTTTAAAGTCCAGTCCTTTTCCTCTCAAATAACACTTGACCTCCGGGATGAAACAGTGTTTGAACCAATCCAGATTGAGCGCTTTTGTCATCCAAGCCTTTGCGTTGTGCATCCAGTAAACGGGCAAATCATCCTTATTTTTGTTTTTCAGTGCTCTGGGATTTTTAGATCTATAAATAAGTCCTGGTTTAATCATAAAACCTGCAGCATTTACGCACATAACCAGAGTCAAACGATCTTTTTGGGCTTTAAATCCTGGGGCTTTGGCTTCTTCCTGCATGATGAAGGTGCGGGAGGGCATTCGTTTCCAAAATAAGCCAGTCTCATCCATATTAAAAACTTGTTCAGGCTTGTATCCCCCTTCCTCAATGATCGCTTTAAATTTATTGTTCACGAACTCTTCTGCTCCAGCGGTATTCGCAGAGGCGATCTCTCCGTGCAGAGAAACATTTTTAAGTCCAAAGCGTTTCTTAAATTTTTCAAACCAGCCCTTGCTTGCATTAAATGCGCTTGGTACTGTGTGAACAGCACTTGATGATGGCACGGTATCTGCATGCTGTTGTTTAGCCAGAGTCAAAGCCCAATATGACATGTCACAAGTAGTTTTATTTAAACTGGCCAGATAAAATAATGCTCAGCTGTTCAAAGAACAATAAAATGTAAACATAAATACTGGAGTACAAGAGCACCTTTTTTGAAATCAAAGCTCCATAAAGTGCACATTTAAATGAAAAATATATCTCTGATACTTTGAATCCAAACCATCTCCATATTACTGAGCCACTACTTTTTCTTTTACCAACCAATTCTTCCTCGGCACGCTCCACACGCTCCTCAGATGTTGTTGTTGAGTGTCTGCTCCAGCCCCTCCCCCCTCTGTGTGTGAAAGAGGAGGAGCAGGGGTGCGGGGTCCAGTGCAGAGAGCTCTGGCTCAGCAGTTTGCCCGGTATATAAAAAAATATACATATATTATACGATATATTTTTTGTATCTATATATCGCCCAACCCTACTACACACACATGTCCTCACAAAAGCTGATGTGACATGTCAGTGTCGGTCAGTTCATCCAGGTCTGAGGCTGCAGATTCAAAGATGCTCCAATTAGTGCAGGCCTGCATCTTTGACGGAAGGAAGAAGAGCCTCTGTTGGGCCTTCACCAGATGTGCAGTGTTCACAGACCAGGTCAGGTCAGATGTGTCGAAGGAGGATATTTTCTTCTCCTTCAGCCCAGGATCTTTATACCTACTAGTCCAGTTATGCGCAAATCACACAACAATTTCTCACGTTTAGGTTATTTATTTGAGAGGCAAAAAAAAGCCCCGAACAAAACATACACAGTGATTTTCTTCTAACTAGGCTCCACATAGACAAAGGGAGGAGCGTTGCCTTTCATGAATCAGTAGATCCTGTGTTCAGGACCAATGTGGACGATATACCATCAGTAACCAATTCTCAAGGTCTGTTGGTAAGAAAGTCCCTGATCCAGAGGCACATAGAAATAGACAGTCCCAGGTCATGAAGCTTCAGCATCAGCTTATCCGGAATGACAATATTAGAAGCTGAACTGAAGTCAATGAAAAGCATCCTTTCAGTCTCTCTTAAGATGTAAGAAGTAACAGTCATCTTAAATGCCCTCCATTAGTTCACACATCTGTCTTGACTCTGGATTTGTGGATTTTTCCAGGTTAATGAGCAACAACTCTTTTAAGATAGATCCCTTGTCTTCGCGTATCATATACTTCCTCAGGCATGTGTTGTGAAGATCAGACTGTGACTGAATCCCTGTTTTTTTTTTTTTTGTTTTGTTTTTTTAACAAATCAGGCCAATGAACTCGGCCCAATCCTTGTTACATAGATTGGAAACACTTTGAAGAGATGCACTTCAATTTGGCCTCGAAATTAACTTGTAATCCCAGAGGTGCGTACTTTTGCAATTCACAGATATGTAATATTGGCATTAACATTATTTTCTAAATAAACAAATATCAAATCATAATATATCTGTTTCATTGGGTTCTCTTTGTATATTTTCAAGAAATGTGTCAAAGTCCACTGATTATTTGAGTCATTTGTATGCAGAAATTGCAGAAAATTCTGAATTCTGAAAAACTTTTAACAGGGTTAAATTGCCTAGACAGTGCTAGGCAATTTACAGTGAGTAGTGATGTAGTAGTGATCTGCTACACCATTTAACATTGCTTTCATAGTTTACCCATTCCTGACTCATTATCTATTTGGAATTGGTATTGCTTTTTTGGAAATCTTTCCACCTCTTATCCAAAATCCCTAGCTCTGACCCACCAGTCCTTTACAACTGTAAAAGCTATTTTAAGATCACTTGCCTTTGTTTTTATGCTTGACCAGTGACAGGAATGTTAATGATTGTGACACAAATTGATGACTGTGATGTTTCAGGTCTTGTAGCTGAAGGAGAGAAGCCACAGAAGCAAACAGGAGGACTGGTAGTAACAAAGGATCTAATGGGTAACAATCACACATCAAACAAATCCATTGAATGTATGGTGAAAATAAACCTAAATATTGTTATGCTGAATTTGTAACTCTTTTACTTTGAAGGCATTTTCTGACATTTAATCCTTTAATCCATTACCTTTCTTTGATAAATTGGGATCACAACTTTGAAAAGAGAGGGAACAAGTTAAGGGACGGAAAGTTAATAATATGCAAGGATAGCACAAAATGCATGTATAGTGAGAGAGAAGAAATTCAACAGTAGTGTGGGGGAAATAAATTATTAAACATTTAAGTCTAATAACTGCACTCGTCGAAAGGGGGATACCACTTACATGTGTAACGTAAGAATTAATTAATATTGGATCAATATTAAATATTAGTAATTAATATTAGTAATTAATCAATCTCATTATTTCTGAGGCGTCAGCTTTTAGTATTTTGATAATTTATTTCCAGCTCACAAGGACCTTTCTGACAACGACCTAAATGTGAATAATGAATAATAAACAATATGATGAATAATATAACAGTTGGAGTAATAGAAAATTCTGAGAATACCAGGATAAATGAGTTTAACGAAAGTGAGAAGGGTGAACGAAAATGGGAATGCAAACGAAACCTAATTTCCTAAGTTTCCTACGCACATCAACTATGCTCTATGATAACTATGATAAGATGAAGGTGATAGTCTACTTATGGGAACTGTTGATGCTGCTCTGAAACACTCCGGGGGGACCAAAGCTGACCATGTAAGCTTGATCTCCACTTTGCTGAGAGCCGTTTGATGTGACAGTCATCCAGGTCCTACCCTCGGCGTCAGTTACAGCAGAAGTCTTCCTCAGTGTTCCACAGACAAAGTGGCACTTGTGAGGTTGTCGTGTGGCAGAGTCTGATGACGTGTGTAAAGCAAGTAAATATCTACAAAAATATTATTAATGCATGACTGTCTTGACAGTTAAAATAAAATTCAGCTTGGACTTGAAAAAGTTGCGTGTTCAATGAATAATTTAAGAATAAAACTTAAACACGCTAATAGGCGGGCAACAAAATTGTGGGGTTAAAAGTAAAAATTATCATGAAGACAAAGAGAGCTGAAAATGAAAGGAACTAAGAAAGAACTGGGCTAGGACAGAACAAAGAAGTGAGACAAAAAACTGAGCCAACACTGGCCAGGTGCTAGTTTATCACCCCACTTCTCTCTGGGTTGTTTCCCTTTGGTGCAAAACTGACCTTTGCTTGCTTTGTTGGGATGATTTACAGATGAATGCTTTCATTTAAGAGCATTATATAATGGTTGTACTTGTCACAATGTCAAACTCAGAATTAAGATGAGAGAGACATGATATCAAACACTTTAAATCACTCTTGGGCTTGCAAGAGAGAAGAAAGTGGTGAACAGATGCTCACTGCATCATGGGAAGTCTCCCGAGAAGCATAGATATAACACAGCATAACTAAGGAAGGGTTTAGGACAGGCATGTCAAACATACGGCCCGTTGGGTCATTTAATCCGGCCCGGCATAAATTTCTGAGTATGTCAAAAAAAGAAGCGAGTCTCTTGCTAATTTCTATTAAAAGTTGCGATTTTTTAAAATAAATACAAACCAAATGCTCCCTCCGGCCGCAAGAGGGCAGTAAATGTGTAAAAGCGCTCACGTCAAGCATGCGGCACTGACACGAGTTAGTCACAGGAAATAAACATTCGCAACGTGATGTGTCCAAGTAAAAATAAACCGGCAATCTTGGTTCACCATTCACCACTACTAAAAGTTATCGGTCAACACACCCTTCCCAAAATGGCACTGTCAAAAAAAAGAAGAGTGGACACGGAGTGCAGAGTTTTCCAGGAGAAATGGACCGAGAAGTATTTATTCACAGAAGTGAATGCAAAACCAGTGTGCTTGGTATGTAATCAGCAAGTTGCAGTGTTCAAAGAGTTTAATATTCGGCGCCACTCATCATAAAGACAAGTATGTCATATTAAAGACAATTAATATTGTGCAGTATATTCTCAACTTCAGTAGGCCCAGCCTAGTAGTTTGATCTGATGTAGTCTAATCCTATTGCCCATGCACTGCTATAACTTTTTTATTTATTTATTTTATTTTATTTTGTATTTCTTTTTTCATTTATTTCAAAGCAGTATGACAATTAAGGCGAAAATATTTTTTTTTATAGCTCCCACTTGAGTTTGTTTAGTGTGGTGAGTTGGTTCAGGTGTAAAACTGCATTCACTCAACTGTTAAAATAAACCAGTTGTTAACACATTCACGGCCAAACATGAAAAATCATTTTTTTCCCCATTGTTTTTGAATAAATGTGTTGTGCTTAGAAAAGATCCCTTGTCATTTGTGATTATAATATGTAGGGTAGGCTACAAATGTAGGCTGAATGATAAAGCATAGTACTGAAAAACAAAGCTAAATATTTGGAGTTGACATTCTTTTGCTGATCCGGCCCATCCTGAGAACAGAAAGTCTGGATCCGGCCCCAGAGCCAAACTGAGTTTGACATGCCTGGTTTAGGGTCACCTGAGTCAGCCCTAACTATAAACTTCATTACGTTTTAAGGCTAACCATAAAAGTACAAAGGATATCTGACTCCTGATACTTCAAATGGGAGCTGGTTCCATGGGAGAGGGGCCTGGTAGCTGAAAATTTTAGCTCATATTTTACCTTTTGAAACTCTAGAAACAGCAATTAAGCCTGCGCTTTGAGAGTGAAAAGATCTAATGTGATGATGATATGGTACTTTGAGTTCTCAAAGATGCAATGGAGCTTGGTCCTTTAAGGGTGTTATATATAAGGAGGCAGGGTTTAAATAGGAAACTCTGTAGGTATAAAGCCTCGGGCTCCAGGTGTCAATAGATTGAAACGTCTTGGAAAATTAAGACTGTATTTTAGATTCCAGATTCAGCTTTATTGCATGGTTATTTTGTCTAAGAGTCACAAGATAAGAAAAGAACATATATGAACAAGACATAGACATAAGAAAAAAAATAGAATAGAATGAGGTGTAGGTAAAAATTACAAAAAAGAATGGACAGTCCAACTTAAATGAAGTATACAGTAAAACATCTTAGCTGAAGTGTCTCAGTATAAGGTTAGCTAAAGTGTACTGTGTGCAGATGGGTGACAATCAACCAGACCTTTAACTGTTAGACTGTTAACACTCAGTGCATTTACATGCAGAGCTTAATCAAGCTATGCTCAAAATTCGACTTTCTCACTACAGTCCTTGTCCCAGTTGACATACAGTGCAAGAAAATCGAATAATTGTTCTCCTCTTCCACACTAGATGGCGATACGTGTCTTTTCAGCGGGTTAATACCACGTTTATACGGCCTGATTTCCAGGTGACCTATTACGTGATATAACAAACAAGAGTCGTTCATGCGGCAGACCGCCATTTCAAACAACAACCAGACAGATAAAAGAAAATTTTTTAAATCGTACACGTAATGTTCGCGCTACTTCTGATGCAAGTAAGATCCGCACTATCCCTCAGATGGCTCCCTTTCTCTTCTTCTTCTTCTACACCCGGCTTTCTTGGACGTGTTTGTTCCGGGGTCACACGCCAGCGCAGCGGTGGTGGAGCATGCGCACACGCATTTTCCGGTGACAACTCCGATTCCATTCGCATTATCTGGGTGTCTCAATCGGACAATGAGAACTCCGATTTAAATCGGAGTAACATGTTTACATGCACTTAAGTTCTCCTGTTACAGTCCGATTAAGGCAATAATTTGTTTTCTTTCACATGCATGTAAACGCACTGAGTTAGAGTTGTGTATTCCAATGGCTGTGGGGTTGAATGACCTCCTGAAGGTGGAGAAACTGGAAATACAATGAGTTGTCTATTGCTTGAGTTTAAAGGTAGAAAATCAATTCAATCAAAGTCATCCAAGCTCTTATGATGTTAAGACGTGCTTGAAGTTTAACTCACTGATGTCTTTGAATCATTGCTGACTTGGACAAACTGGAATCTGTCTGACAGACTTTCACGTCTCTATAGTAAAATATCGTAGTGTCAGTTGCAGCACTAAGGTCTAATAGGACCAGTATACACTCACTTTATTAGGTACCTTGCTAGTAAACCTTGGTATACTCTCAACAAGGTGTTGGAAACATTCCTCAGAGGTTTTAGTCCTTATCGACATGATAGCGTCACGCAGTTGCTGCAGATCTATGATGTGGACCTCCTGTTCCACCACTCCCAAAGGTGCTCAATTGAATTGAAATCTGGTTACTGTGGAGGCCACTGGAGTACATTGAACTCATTGTCATGTTCAGGAAACCAGCTTGAGATTATATGAGCTTTGTGACATAGTGTATTATCCTGCTGGAAATAGCCATTATAAGATGTGTTTACTGTGGTTATAAAGGGATGGACATGGTCAGCAACAATACTCAAGAACGCCCTGGCATTTAAATGATGCTCAATATGTACTAAGGGGCCCAAAGTGTGCCAAGAAAATATCCCCCACACCATTACACCATCACCACCAGCCTAAACCAGCCTATACAAGGCAGGATGGATCCACGCTTTCATGTTCAATTCAATTAAATTCAGTTTTATTTATATAGCGCCAATAACAATACAAATTGTCTCAAGACCCTTTAAAAAAATGGCCTGCTACCTCCAGAGCAAGCCTGAGGGCGACAGTGGCAAGGAAAAACTCCCTTATAACAGGAAGAAACCTTAAGCAGAACCCAGCTCATATGGAGGGACCCATCTGCCGAAGGCCAGCCGGGTAGAAACACAGAAGGTAGAGAGAAAAGAAGAGAAACAAGATAAACAAACTTCTGTCATAGATACATATATCAAGCTGAAGGAAACACGTAGAATCTAATAATATAACACATAGCTGATGATCTTATGTGACAGTTTGTGAGTATAACAGGAATCATGGGCAGGTTGGTGAATTGTTCATTTAGGTAGGAGTGGACAACTGGCGGAGGACATGAAGATTGGGACAGATGTAGTTTATGGAGCTCTACGGCACTCCGGGCCATGCAGACAGGGCGGGTTGATGAGACCACAACAGCAGATGTAGCTTAGAACTCCACAGGTCAGATATTCAGTACTTCAGACCAGAGACCCTCACAAAAAGATGGAGGGGAGAGAGTGAGACACAGCAGTTAGTAATATGAGATCGTAGTGATCTGTTGGGACAATATGGTATGAGGTCTTTCAGATATGATGGAGCTAGGCCTTTCAAGGCCTTGTATGTAAGGAGGATGATTTTAAATTCAATTCTAGATTTTAAAGGGAGACAATGAAGAGAAGCCATAATCTCTCTTGCTAATTCCTGTCAATGCCCTCGCTGCAGCGTTTTGAATCAGTTGGAGGCTTTTTAAAGAGCGATTTGGACAGCCAGACAATAATGAGTTACAATAATCCTGCCTGGAAGACACAAATGCATGAACTAGTTTTTCTGCATCCCTTTGAGAAAGGATGTTCCTAATATTGACAATATTACGAAGGTGAAAGAAAGCAGTCCTGGTCACATACTTTATGTGAGAATTAAAGGACATATCCAGGTCAAATATAACACCAAGGTTTTCACAGTAGTACTGGAGGCCGAGGTAATGCCATCCATTGAAACTAGGTGATTAGATAATGAATCTCTGACATGTTTAGGGCCAAATACAATGACTTCTGTTTTGTCTGAGTTTAAAAGTAGAAAATTACATGTCATCCAAGCCTTTATGTCTTTAAGGCATGCTTGGAGTTTAACCAGCTGATTAGTTTCATCTGGTTTCATGAATAGATATAGCTGGGTATCAGTTGCGTAGTAATGGAAGTTTATGCCATGCTTTCTAATAATATTGCAGAAGATTCAAACCAGTCTAATACAATTCTTTTAATCTTGATCACACTTTCAAGTCTCTGTAGTAGAATACTCTAATCAATAGTGCCAAATGCAGCACTAAGATCTAACAGGACAAGTACAGAGACAAGTCCATCATCTGAAGCCTTGAGGAGATCATTGGTAACTTTAACCAGAGCCCTTTCTGTTCTATGATGAGCTCTAAAACCTGACTGAAATTCTTCAAACAAACCATTCCTGTTTAAATGATCAACCAACTGATTGGCAACAACCCTTTCTAAAACTTAGGAAATAGAAGGAAGGTTGGAAATTGGACTATAGTTGGTTAGAACAACTGGGTCAAGAGTGGGGTTTTTAAGTAATGATTTAATTACAGCAGTTTTAAAAGACTGGGGCACATATCCTGTTAATAAAGATAAGTTTGTCTAATTTAATATGGATGTATTAATTAATGGAAAAACCTCCTTGAGCAATTTAGTCGGGATGGGGTCTAGAAGACAAGTTGATGGTTTAGATGCTGTAATAACTGAGGTCAGCTCTGAAAGATCAATTAGAACCAAAGAATCGAAATACTGACTAGGTCCTACAGAGGTTTATAATGCTGCTGTACTTACACCTTTGACAGGTGGAACGGTGCTATGAATTTTATCTCTAATACTAAAAATGTTATCAGTAAAGAAGCTCATGAAGTCACGAAGGAATAGATGGCTCAATGGAGCTGTGACTCCTTGTCAGCCTGGCTACAGTCCTGAAAAGAAATCTGGGGTCTGTTCTTGTTTCCTTCTACGCTGTTCTACTCTTACTGAGAGTTATTTTTATAATTCGTTAAACTATCTCTCCAGGCTATGTGAGCTTCTTCAGATTTAGTGGAATGCCAAATTTTTTCCAGCTTTCCAACTTCCTGCTTTGAACTACGCAACTGTGAATTATACCATGGAGCTACCCTCCTCCGATTGATCACCTTCTTTTTCAGAGGAGCAACTAGATTTAGAGTTGTACTAAGGGATGCTGTCATGCTGTCAACAAAATAATCTATTTGTGATGGACTTAGATTGTGGTTGCTGTCATCCACATCACTGACATAAGGCACTGAGGTAAATACTGATTCCTTATACCTAGTTACAGCGTCACCAGAAAAGTGCCATAACGTCTTTCCAATTTCAGTGTAATCTCTTATAGTAAATTCAGATGTTATAAGGAAAAGATCAGACAAAAGAGGGTTATGAGAATATATTGTCAGACCTTCAGTTTCTATGCCATATGTTAATACAAGATCTAAGGTGCGATTGAAACAGTATTTGTTAACTTTGATACCAACAATGTTGAGAACTATCATGTTGAAACTCTTAGGAATTTAGTTTTGTTAGTTTTTCTTTAAAAAATAAACAAAATAAATATGATTTGTATTTGTTTGTGTCTGTCTAATGCAGCCACACCTTTTTAAATACAAATTTTTTTTTTCCACAAATGTGATAATATTTGAGATTGTGCGTCCGAAAACTTTTTTGATTGATTGTTTGCCTCATTTATCTCATGCAGTTTTATCTTTGTACAGGGAAGCACCCAGTGTCTGCTCTCATTGAGTTATGTAACAAGAAACGGATAATGCAGCCAGACTTTGTCATGGTTCATCACAGTGGTCCAGACCACCGCAAGAATTTCCTTTTCAAGGTGGGTAATTTTGATTTTGTGTGTCAGTCTCTCTCCTTTTTATGTATTTCACCTTTGGTCTTTGCCCGCACTCTAGCACAGATACTGCATCTGAGTTCAGATCTCAAAGCTTTATTTTTGTCTGACTGATAGGATTCAGACCAGTCTAATGCAGTTCCTGTAATTTTGATCATACTTTCAAGTCTTTGTAGTAGAATACTGTGATCAATATTAAGATCTAGCAAGACAAATATAGGGACAAATCCATGTTATGTTACCTTGTTTACTTGCTAACACTGCTAAAAATCTCCTTAAGAGGTCAGGCCACTGTATCCTGAAGGAGACATGGATATGTGTTAGGTATACTGTATTTTATAGACATTTTCCTGATTTTTTTGGATTTTTATAATATAATTTTTCGTTGAAGAAGAAATAAACCACGTTCATGATGTTTAGAGTTGCACATATCATACAGAAGGTCCATGGGAATCTAGCCAACCTCCCTAGCCACAAAACTTCCATATATTCACAGATGCAAAAATGAAGCATACCGAGAAATGAACACAGCGCCTACTGTGAAATATGGAGGAGGCTTGGTTATGTTCTGAGACTGCTTTGCTGCTGATATCAACTACCAGTTATTTTCACATCAGCAATGGCCGATGGCCAATACAGGCTACCGATTTTTTGTGAGTGGATATTTTGAGACACTGCTTTTCTCCCTCCATTTACATGATAAAAAAATGACACAATGGTAACACATGTTACAATGTCTCAATTTAACCAACACATTTATTGAACTCAAAGAATTTTAGAGTCAGAGCCCCTAAAATATATACATGTATCTGCGAATGCACCTACATATTGTATACCGATACCAATAAGCGGCCTGCCGATATATTGGTCAATCTCTACTATGCAGTGTACAGTACTATCTCAAACCTATTAAAGTATTGGAGGTATTATTGGAGCGACATTTGCCCAATGTCAGAAAACTTGATCTCAGTTGTAGGTCATGGGTCCCCCAACAGGATAATGACCAAAAACACTCAAGAATGGCTAAGAACAAAACACTGTACTATTCTGAAGTGGCCTTCCATGAACCCTGATCTCAATCCTGTTGAGCATCTTTGGAAGGAGCTGAAATGTGCAGTCTGGAGAACGTACCCTTCACACCTGACACAGCTGGAGTAGTTTGCTCAGAAGGAGTGAGCCAAAACAAGTGCAGAAGTCTCATTGAGAGTTACAGAAGTTGTAAGTTATTTCAGTCCATGACAATTTTGTCCATGTCTGCGTGTGATCATGTGTGATTCAGTGAGCGCTTCTGTTCCTCCTCACACAATTATTTAACACTCCACTCATCTAAGATTCGTGTCTCTCCAGGTCACAGTGAATGGTATGGACTACCAACCCCATACGTCTAGTCCCAATAAGAAGCATGCCAAGGCCATGGCAGCCACAGTCGCCCTACAGGCACTGGGAGAGGTAATATACATACCTGAGACTTATGACCCTGCTTGAGTCTGACAAAATTGCCTACCTGAAAACCATGGATTTATTAATATCCGTAGCCTTAGTTAGGTGTAAACTAAGCTGGCAATTAGCCAGTAATTCCCCATTTTGTAATTTAAATACAGAAATGTGTATATTACATTATAATTTGATTAAGTCACTACAGTTAAATTTGTGTTCATATTATTGCTGTCAAATTCCTTTCAACCCCACAAGTAATATGTCTTGTAGCATCGAACATGCCCAAACAAGAAGCAGGAAAAAAGCAAATTTAAATATTAATTTGCATTTTTGTGTGCAAACTTTGGTTTACTGACAGCCTACTGTAGCCTACTACATGATGTATTTTTTCTGAATCTAAGTTGATTTAACTTTTCAGTGCCTTATTAAATTCAATTCAGTTTTATTTGTATAACATTAATAACAATACAAAAACTGGCCTGAAACCTCCAGAGCAAGCCTGAAGGCAACAGTGGCAGGGAGAAACTTTCTTTTAACAGGAAGAAACCTCGAGCAGAACTCAGCTCATATGGAGAGACCCATATGACTAAGGCCAGTCGGGCAGAAACAGAGAAGAAAGAGAAAAGAAGAGCAGGAGAAACAAGATAAAGAAACTTCTGTCATAGATACATAGATTAAAGGAAACACGTAGAATCTAATCATGCAAGATAGCTGATGATCTTATGGGACCGTTTGAGAGTATAAGAGGAATGATGAGCAGGTTGGAGAATCGTTCATCCAGGTAGGATGACTGCAGGCCATGAGGACTGGGCAGGTGAGACCATGACAACAGATGCTGTATGGAGCTCCACTGGTCAGATTTAAGACATTGAAGGCATCTTACTTTCTTGTAGAGACAGTCTAAGTTTTTAAGTTTTGGTAATATAGGTCTGGAAAAAAAGTAGAATTTTTATATATTTTACACCTCAGTCTGCTGCTGTATGTGCAGTCTTATGATGTAAGGAGAGCATGCAATAGCGCCTAGATGTGCCAGTTGTTAATTATGGCTGCTGCACACATGAAAAACTAAGATTTTTCAACCAAAGGATTTTTTTTCTTTCTGACAAGTCAATCGGCAATCATGACAATTGACAAACCAATCTGTTCAATTTAAACAAAATTTAGACTACTTAAAGATGGATGATGGCACAGCTCTTCAAAAGTGAAGCCAAAGCAAGTAGACCTCCACCTGGTGACTTGCTGCATTATTGGTCATATCTCCACCCCCTCCATGTTAGTGGGTAGGCCGTGGGCCGCACAAAAATGAAAAAAATATATATATTGTAAGCTTGAATTGCATTTTAATGCGTTTGATTTTCTTCCAAGGTTCCTGTTGATGGTCCGGGACTCTACACTGGCCCTGTCTTCACTGCTGCTTCCACTGGCCCCCTGTTCTCTACATAAACATAAAATAGAACAATAACAGCAGATATCCTGACTTGTTACAGTAAGGAGAACCTGTGTATTATTGATGGCAGCATTCCACTTAAGGGAGATCCTGATTTTGTGCATAGTTTTTCACCACTATAACTTAATCCTTAATGGAACTAAGCCATTACTTAATATACTTGTGCTTTTTCTGGGCAAACATCTACTTTCAAACAGATCTGTTTGACATAGTTCAACTATTTGACCCAATGTATTTTGTATCCCATTAAATAACCCATCCATCATTTCCGCACTGGCGCCCTATTTTATCTGTTGAGAAGAAATTCTCATAAAATGCACTGCGGTTCAGAGTAACTTTGGAGTGAAGCAACTTTTGACCAAGTATGTGGTCATAAAAGTTTAGGAACCTTTAGCTATGTATTTTTGCCAGGTGATTAGGACTGTTAAAGAGTCAGCATGATTAGGACTGGGAAAGAGACAACCCAAACCGGAGTGAATCATGTATGTAATGTATGTATGTATGTATGGTATAGTAGAATTTTATCTAATCTGTGTTGCGGACCAAGACTTAAGTCAAATCCAAGAACATGCACAGTTTCTTTGCATTGGAGTTGTTGTTGATCACAGCAACAATGAGATAAGCTGGTCAAAAAAGATAAGAGATGAAGGTTTATTGTTCAACTAGATATTTTATTTGTGGCCTGTGTTTTAAAAATGCTTAACCTACATTAGTTGTAGTTGTTCAGACTAGCTATTTGAAAAAAATATTGAAAGAGAAATAAAGATTATATTTATATTATTTAGTTGCAAAAGGCACATTGTCTTTTATGGTAACAGTGCTTGTGTTGAATGTGATGTTCTGTCTTTTACTGTTGTGGTGCCCCTACACCTTTTGTTTTTGAAATGTTTTGAGCAAGTATGTTTATAGCGGATGTCATTCACTTCACCCTAAGCTACACTCTCTGCTTCCTAAAATGCTTAACCTATATATCTATCAGTCAACGCATTATTAATTATGGTTATTATTTAGAGGGAGTTTGGCTACACAAAAAGGCCTGGACATCAGAAGAAATCACCAGTAGCAGATGGCTGAAAGGATCCTTTCCTTTGTAAAGAAAACTACCAGGCAATTTTAGGGCACTCTGGATGAGGTAGGTATATTATCCATGTTAGCATAAAGTGCAAATACAGAGGATTCACTGCAAAATGAAAACCAGTTCAAATTGACACACTGGTTCAGAAACAGCATTCTTAATGATAGAAATTTAAGATCTGGTTGGGTGGGCATCGATTACCTGGGGACCATGTTGCAGACCATGTACACACTTTGGGGTGGTAATATCTTTCTACTAGGACTCTGCCAAATGAAAGTTTCCCCCCTAGCAATCATCGATCCCAATCTGGGGTAACTTGTTTTCATCAAGGAAACAATCAATGGGAGCAAACACAAGGTTCCATATGCCCATGTTTTGACAGTGAAACCTAAAAAACTTTGTGGCACAATAAAAGCTACGCAGGCTACTGCTGAAGAGAGAATAGTGACCTGGCGTCTCAGTAAGTAAAAATTGTACAGCAAATTACTTGAACCCTATTTTTCCTAATACAGAGATCCTGAGATAAAACTAATCCAGTGTGAATCACCTTTTTTTTTTTTTTTTTTTTTTTTTTTTGCACCAGTGCCTCCCTGCCGATGACCCAGTGCCCCTCCAGGAGATCTGCTCTGGCACGATTCTGATAATTAACAGATATTAACAGATAATTAAACAGGATGTATGAATGAGCCTCTGAGCAATTTTCATATATATTATTACATTGTTCTTTTTTCTTTTGCACTAATGACTTTTTTCTAAAACAATTATGTCTAGTAAAAAGGGTATTATTTAATTTTTATACTGTTAAAATGTTTTATTATTATCTACCTAAGGCAAAATTACGAAGTTATTCAATGATCATGACATTTCAACTAAAAATTGGTATCAGAGATACTAGCCCTGTAGTTACTAGCCCTGTAGTTACTTGCCAGCCCCTTGCCAGCTGGCCAATCAGAAACAGAGGAAGCAATTTGCCTTCTTGCCTCCTGTCCTCCTGCTTGTTGGACCCTGGTTTTAAAGGTTTGTGGTGGGAAGATAGAGCCTAGGTAACGCTGGGGTACCCCATACACTTTGCAGTCACATAGTTTGCATTGTTACCACATTAGTTAATGGGTTGATGCCACCAATATAAGTTTTATTTAAGCCCAGTTGTAGAAAAGATAGGTAGGCAAAAACGACCAAAAACCGTGACTGGTTCAAGGCACAGAATAAACAAACAAACAAAAAAAACAATAACACACGAAGAAAACCCTAAAAACGGTTTACATCACAAAGCTACTGGCGACATGCAGCCACTCTTATAGGTGCCATAAACTGGCTATGACCAGGTGCTCCTTGCAAGATTTCTGCCAGAGGTGTGGAAAGAAAAACCAGAAGAGTTGTCCAAGAGCCAAGGACCATTTGTGGAGAGCTTCGGAAAGACCAGGAATTAGCAGGTACAATTGTTTCATAGAAAACGATGAGCAGTGCACTCAACAGCCATGGCCCTATAATAGGGCAAACAGATTCTATATAATAGAATAGAATAGAATTTATAGGCATTGTACATCTCAGCATACAATGTAATCGGAGAGACCATCTTGTGCAAGAACAAGAACACGAACGAGAATACCTCTAGTATGTATAAATAGAGTAAGAAAAAAGAAAAAAGGCAGGTAAATGAAATTCCTTTATTTCTGACAACTATATTTAAAGTCATGTGACTACCCAAAAATTCACAGGAGGAACTGATAAGGGGATCTGTAACAACACTGAAATAAATAAAATCTTATTGATGCCCATCTCCAATTATGACAGCAGAGAATGAAAAGTGCCTTACACACACAACCCATTCATAGTTGCTAAATTAGGATAAAATAGAAGGCTCTGAGTGAGTCTACATGAAAAGCCATTTGGGAGTTATAAGAGATGGCTCTTCTAAGGGAGTTTACCGAAAAGAGCTGGATCTTTGAAACACGTCAGACTTCCCATGACTGGAAAGAGGGAGGGAGAGAGAATGCATTCATGGCATACAATGTATTCTTCATTTCCATCATTGTGCTTAAAGTACTAAGAAGGATAATATCTAATACAGACATGGTGAGTATGTTTTCCTGTTTTCAACGATTGAAGAACAATTAGAAACAGTGTGTGTTCAGTCATTAAATCAGTAAACCTTGCCTCTAGTTATATGCTGGAAATTTATGGAAAAGCAGATACTGTACTATAGAAGATGCTGAAGCCTTCTAGATGAGGTCAAGCAGAAAGTAACACTGATAGTTAGTCAACATACAATATGCACAGCAAAACGCACACACACACACACATACATAAAAAAAACAAACAAAAAAAACGGTCAACTGTCATACAAAGAAGAAGTAGAAGTAAAAGCAAATTAAGATGTGCAATTCCAGTTATGATGCCATCATAAAAAACAAACTTTACTTTCACAAATTCTCGAGCTCTGGTTGGCAAAGTATCTAAAATTATAATTGGGGATGACATTAGGGGTTAGTGTTATCACCATTTGAGTGTTTTAAGGGAGATTAAGTGACAACAAGTGACTATTTTTGGTAATGTTAAAAAGTAATGTTTAAAATACCTTTAATAATTTGCTTCTTTTTTAACTTGAGCTCTGTCAAATTGTTCCATAGTTGCGCAGGGAGAATTTGACTTTATGAAATTATAAATATGATGTAAAGCATCAAATTCATCAGTGTTCACCTGATTTGTGTTCTTTACAGTACGGGTTCATCAATATTTGCCTCCATTCACTTGTGATGGAGCGATTTGGCCAAAAGACTTGGGACAAACTGAGGTCTGGCCATCAGTACACATCTATATTTGCAGTAGTGACAATTTCTATTTAGTTCAAGATTATGCTTGTATTCAAGTTGACAACTTTCTGTTTCATAAAAAAAAATTGTTATTATTTTTGCAAAGATCTCTACCAGGCATCCAGGATATCTTCATGACATATACGGTTTACGACGATATCCTTACCATAAGTCTTGTGCAGGAGGCCTGTTCCCTGCTGGGTAAGAGATCAATCACTGTTGCTGCCTATTTTACATATTGCATAGATCACATTTTCTCAGTCATGTTTGTTTGTTGATATGACATTGTCATTTAATTCAGGTTTATTAAAGATAGTTTACTTTTTGCTTATTTGTGCATTGTTGTTTTCACCGAATCCTAGTCATATTTAGTATGTCCTACATTTGTGTAGGCAAAATTTGACAATATGAAATTATATTAAAAAAAAAAATAGAAAATGTAAAGCAATGAATTCATATTAGTCTGACGTGTCATATATTAGAGATGTGATGTTTGCGGAAGAACGGAATCTATTGACCAGACCTTTTAAACAGACAATGGGAACCGAGTCACAGTTGTGAGCCCTTTTTTTTTTTTTTTTTTTTTTTGTGAAAATATCGCATTAAGTCATACTGTGTCCACACTGCCCACACATGAGTGCCTCAGTACCCAGGGCTTTCAAGGAGGAGGCACGCTTTATTTGAAGGGGGTGTTGATGACTCAAAAAGACTAAGTGAGCCAAAGAAAACACAGCAGTATCTGGATACACTTTCATGATGACAAAAAGCAGTGTAATATTTGCCAGGATCAGTATCAGTATTTCAGAATAATTGAAACTCAGACAGATATCCCTGCAATATGTTGTTGAATATTGATTATTTAGAGTGATTAATTCACAGTTAAAATAAGTTAGCCCCAGGCTGGATTCTTGACAATAAATATACATAACAATGAACTCTGGAAAGAACAGATACACAA
Source organism: Mugil cephalus (assembly GCF_022458985.1). Classification (NCBI taxonomy): domain Eukaryota; kingdom Metazoa; phylum Chordata; class Actinopteri; order Mugiliformes; family Mugilidae; genus Mugil; species Mugil cephalus. The sequence goes on from NC_061792.1 coordinate 3,351,355, forward strand.
GATGAATCCATAAATCCGTAACATATATAGTACTCTATTTTGGGTATAATTGATTTGGGTCATAATATGTGCATGGGTTATAATACAGTACACTCCTGGGAATGCAAGAGTTACTCAGGTAATGTCAGCAGGGTACTCAACTCTTCCCAAGAGGGTGATTATTTTGACTATAAATACTTAAGGGAATGTGCTGTAATTGAATGTTTGCTTAGGATCAGTGCTGTAAACACACAACAGGTCTTGACTGCTATAGCCTGACCTCATTATGAGACATCTTGTACAATTTGAAATGGGCTGTGATAAACAAAATATTTAGTCAAACAATTGTTTGTTCAGGGAATTTCAGCTCTTCTCAAGGGTCTGATTATATTGCTATCATAAACCATTGGGAAAAGGCTATAATTAATGATCTGTTTGTTTGCTAGTACTGTCTGACAGGTGTGGACTGCAATGCCTGGCTTCAAAATAAGAAGTATTTGATGGATATGCTGCAATTGTGTGTGTGTTTTTTTTTTTTTATCTTTCAGATATACCTGCTGATGTATTCCTTAAGCTTTTCGGAGAACATTTCTTCAAATTCTGTAAAAAAGCGGGCTATGACACAATGCTGAGGACACTGGGAGGAAATCTCGTTGAATTCATTGGAAATCTGGATGCTCTTCATAGTTACCTGGCGCTGTCCTATCAGGTATGCTCATTGCTCATGTAAGTTGTTACTTGGGAAGACAGAGTTGAAGAGGCGAATGAGCGCAAGAGAGATAGATATGCGGAGTTGGCATCGGAAGTGGAGCAGCGAGGCTGGAGCGCTCGTATGCGCCCAGTGGAGGTCGGCTGCCGTGGATTTGTGGCGAAATCCGCCATTGCTCTCCTGTGTGAGTTGGGTATTCGTGGAAAAGAACAGTAGTGGCAGTAGTGTTGTTTTTGGCGGCCTGTTTTAATTTTAGTTTTAGTGTAGTCTTTCTGTCAAACTGTCATTTTAGTTTTTATTAATCTTAGTCATGTTCAAACTTTTTGTTTAGTCAAGTTTTAGTCCACCAAAACTCTGAGCATTTTAGTCTTATTTTAGTCAGAATAACCCACGACTATTTTAGTTTAGTTTTAGTCGACAAAAACTGATGACATTTTAGTCTAGTTTTAGTCAATGATTTTAATCTCTTTTTAGTAATGTCACTTTGTTTAACCCAGTTAATATAGTATTATTACCTAGTATAGTATAGATGAAACCAATTTTTTCTTTCAGTCAAACCCATTTCACAAAACAAACATGGTTATCTTATTATTATGTTATTGTTACCTTATAGACTCACACACACACGCACGCTAGGCTAGACACATGTTACGTTTTAACTTACCTCGATTTCATGATCATGGAAGATCTTGAGATGTCTTTTTAGATTCGTGGTGTTTTTCCCGGCTATTTTATGGCCGCATTTCTCCCCATCTTTTTCCACGACGCATTCCGTTTGGTTTTCCACCTGTTTGTAATTAAAGTGTGTCCAGACATCATTTGTCTCATTTCATTTTTCTTCCCGACAACCCAGCCATGACTCCAACTCACCCACCCACTGCATCTAGTTGTATTTGCCGCAAGTGTGGAGAGGGGATCAAGGAAGTGACGTCGCCTGCGTCTGGTCTAAGCACTGCAGTGCGACCGCGACGTACAGCCGAGGAAACAGAAAACAATAATAACATGACTAACTTTATTTCGTCTCGTTTTAGTCAACGAAAATGAGGAGACATTTTAGCAGATTTTTTCTTTTGTAAACCACATTTAGTCTCGTTTTTATTCGTCAACAATATTGCATTATATATTTAATTATAGTTATCGTCACAAGACCACCATTTACGTTTTGTCTGGTCTCGTTTTCGGAAAGTGATATAGGTTCGTTGACGACGATATTTCATATTTCGTTACACTACCTGGCAGCGGAGCGAGCAAGCCAGTGGTTGTGGCTACGGAGGAAGCACGCTAACTGGGGAGCATGCTTAAGGTAAGGCTAGCTATGTGCTAACATTAGGTAGCTGTTGTAGTTAGATTAATCTTATCTGTTGGTTGAAAGGCACATGGTGGCGCGGTGGCTGCATTGAGGGGGGTGACTCTGGGACACTGGAGCTCACTGTTAAGCCTTCTTGAGGTGTCGTGGGCCTAACTTAATGAAACATCAGTGAAAGGAGGTGCCCACTTGAAAACCCTGGTGATGTGCAGCACACTGCACACTGCCGACTGTTGCTAGTTAGGCTCGTTTGCTGGTGTTTTCTTGTGTGTAACTTCTGATCTTGGAAGAGGGGAGGAATGTTGTTTGAAGCATAGTTGAATGTCCCATCATTTTTACTTACTATTGGCAGTTTGGCTAATTAGTTGGTGCTTTCCAGTGTTTTGTTTCCGTGGCTAGGCTAATTGTATCTCGTTTCTGACATAGGCAGAAGGATGAGATGTCCTGGTCTGAGTGTAGCTGCATTCCCATCATCTCTATTACCGACTGCTGGTGTCTAGGCTACTTAGCTGGTGTTTTTTTTATTTCTGTGGTTAGGCTAATTGTATCTCGTTTCTGACATAGGCAGAAGGATGAGATGTCCTGGTCTGAGTGTAGTTGCATTCCCATCATCTCTATTACCGACTGCTGGTGCCTAGGCTACTTAGCTAGTGTTTTTTTATTTCCGTGGCTAGGCTAATTGTATCTCGTTTCTGACATAGTTAGTAGCTGACCACTGGTCTGCTGGTAGGTTGTCCAGTTGGACCTGGCTTCTAAAGGAGTTTTGCCTTAGATCATGGCACAAGGGATTGTAAAATCTTGTCCTGTGTATTAATGAATATGGAAAGTGTCTCAGTCCAGAAGTGTGGATCCAAAGTGTTTCAGTGTGAGGTTATATAAAGTGGCTTGTGTGCCGATGTGCAACCGACAGTGCAATCAGTCAAGTCATTAACCATTAAACTGCTAACAGTTAGAGTTGTGTATTCTGATAGCTGTGGGGATGAATGACCTCCTGTCACAGTCCAAGATGCACTGTACCTTCCTCATGTAGCACCTTTCAGTGACAGTCCCCACAGAGTCCAGACACCTCCCCAGAACTGAGTCTATTGAAAATGTCTGTTAGTAAAATGGTGTGATTCTCATGTCAACCTTATGATTAATGCTTGAAGAAGTGACTAACTAGAACAACACTTAATAGAACATGAGTGGCTCCTCTTTTAAACTACTTCTCAGTTGTTTTTTGGTGTTTGTGCATGAAAGCTCTGTTGAGTGTGTTAAAAAAGGCTGAAGCTACAAGTGAAGCTAAAAGGGGATGGATGGATGGATGGATGGATGGATGGATGGATGGATGGATGGATGGATGGATGGATGGATGGATGGCTTTATTCATTCCAAACTGGGCAATTTAACAATTGCAGCAGCAGTGTACAGGCACTCACATCATACATCCTATATAACAGGGGAAAAAAACAATCCTGATTTACACAGTATTTACAAGATTATGGAAATAAGTGAGTTGAAATAAGTGAATAAAAGGAGGGAAAAGAAATAATTTCCAGAATGTTATCTGTCACATGCAGATGAAGAATTAAACAAGTGTATGGATGGAGGCAGGAAAGATTTCCTGTAGCGCTCTTTGAGACAACGGAGTTTCTTGGAGAACGATCTCCGTTGTCTGTCTATCGTCTGGTGGAGAGGGTGGTCAGGATTATCCATGCTTGATAACAGCTTGTGAAGTGTTTTCCTCTCCACCACCACCTCAAAAGTTTCCTGTGTGTAGCCAATGACAGAGCCAGCCTTTCTGATCAGTTTATTCAGTCTGTTGGCATCACTGGCTGCAGTGCTGTTCCCGCAGCAGACTACAGCAGAGAAAAGGGTGCAGGCCACGGCAGACTGGTAGAACATCTCCAGCATCTTACTACATACATTGCAGGACCTCAGCTTCCTCAGGAAGTAGAGACTGCTGCAGGCCTTCTTGTACACAGATGTACTGTCTCCAGTTCAGTCTGTCATTGATGATCACGGCCAGGTGTCTGTACTCCTCCACCACATCCACATCCCTGCCAGGGATGCTGAGGGACTGAGGATCTGTTCCCTTCCTCCTGATGTCAGTCACCATCTCTTTGGTCTTGTCCATGTTAAGCAGCAGGTGATTACTTCCAGCCCACCCCACAAATCTGTCCACCATTATACTCCTCCTCATCTCGTCCACCTCTTATACACCCCACAACTGCAGAGTCATCAGAAAATTTCTGTATGTGACAGTCCCTTGCGGGGCTCCCACACCACTCACCACCACATCAGACAGGACACTTCCCAAATCACAAACTGTGCCCTGTCTGTCAGGTAGTCAGTAATCCAGAAGACAGTGGATTCAGTGGAGGTGTTTTCTCTGTGTGTTGATTAGCGCCGCTAGCTCGTCCATCTTGTTTGCAAGAGAGTGAACATTCCCCATGACGAACACAGGAACAGCAGCCTTGAATCTCCTCTTCTTAGCTTTCACCTTCTTTCCAGCCCTGCAACCACGGCACTCTCAAACTCCTCCAGGATTACAGGCCTGGCAGCAGTACAGGTTTACACAGCAAATCGATAGGTCCCTATCTAGCATTGGCACTTTCTGGTCGTTTTTATTTTATTTTTTATTTATTTTATTTGTGTGTGTGTGTTTATACTGTGATATTATATTCTATTATCTCACGTTCAAACTGCACAATCTTTTCATTCAATAAATTTTCTTTGATTTGGGTCATGGCTTATCATTAAGGGGTGAATAAGGGTCCTGAAGCCAGACCAGTTGAGAGCTGCTGATGTAGAACACTAAAAGAGCATAGTGTACCCACTGCTGGGGTTAACGAGTTACAAAGTAACGGATTACTGTAGCGATATTACTTTTTGTGTAACGCCCAGCATGGCAGTATAAAACTTGTGGCAAAGATCCTGCTCGTCGGTCATTTGAAGGAGTCTATGAGCATCTGACCCCGCCTAAACAGGCAAAGCTTTTTTCAACTCAACACTCACCACATTTTCTTGTATAAGACATAAAAAATGTAAATAAAAATGAAATAATAAAATAAAAATATTTCGTAATATATGTATATATATATTTAGATGTACAAGATAAATATTTTATAGTTAATGATGATTAAGTTAATGAAGTTGTTTCGTTCATCGATGTTTTCTGATTGGAGATGTATTTCCACCCTGGGGCACAATATTATTTGTCCATAGACTCTCGTTAAAAGTGGGGTCAGCAAAATGGTGCACTGAGCGGTCACATGCTACAAGCTCTCACACAAAACTCCTCCAAACTCATCCTTTTGACGTTATATCCTCTCTGAATGGATACCTCAAAGTTTGTAAGTTGTTCTTTCAGTAAAAACAACCATAAAATGTCTCAGCAAGAGCCCAAAAGAACTTTTTGTCACACTCCCAGTTGAGGGACCATGAATATGCTGCACAGGTTTAATAGACACCGACAGCAGCGGGGACAAATGGCTTAGAGAAAGACAGTGAGTCCTGTCCTCCTACCCTGTCCAAAGGAGCTCACACTCGAAAAAATATCAAAACCAAATACAGACGAAGTTCCAAACTCCACAATCAATATACTGGTGGAAAGATTTGACACACGAGAACAGAGGTTTGAAGAATTCAACATGCAGTTAAAACAGAATTGGGAGATGATAGCCAGCTTGACCAGAGCATCTGACTTTAATGCCGCAGAGGTCAAAGATTGCATGACAAGAATCTCAGTCCAGGAAAAAGAAGTGGAGCACCTGAAAACAGTAAATGCTGAAATTAAGGAAATGCATGTGAGCAAGACAGACACAAATGGATCCAAATGGAACTTGAGAATCAGAGGAATGAGAGAAAAGATGAACGAAGACACCAGGAAAGACGTGATTCAACTACTGTGTAAGATAGCCCCTCAATGGGAGAGAGATATGGAGGACATTGTAGACACAGTTCATGGGATCGGCAGGACGACAGAAAACACACGACAAATCATCATCCAGTTTACAAGACGTCAACACAGAGATGCGTTTCGGAAACTGACGAAGGAATGCAGGGTCTGCGCTGAAGCAGGAATCAGGTTCATGGAGGGCCTCACGAAGGAGGACAGAATGGCGAGAGAAGCTCTCTGGCCCCACATCAACCAGGTGAGGGAGAAAGGAGAAAAAGTCTATTTCCGCAGCCCTTTTGGATTAATAAATGATCGCCGCATTGAAAGCTGAAAATAAACACTAAACTTCTGACACACCTGCAATGAACAGTTATATGGAGGAATTTATCTGAGGAGGAGACAATCTAACTAGTTTACAACACCAAAGTAGCCTTTTGATAAATCGTTAATTGATGTTTACACTGCTGTGATGTTTTCCAGCAGATGGTCTGTTTAAACACTAATTTATCTTTTGTTTCATTGAACACAAGGGGACTCAAAAACAATGTGAAGCGAAAAGCTATTTTTCTGTTTTGGAAAGGGCAAAAAGCACATTGCACTTTTCTTCAAGAAACTGTTGTATATTGATGTGCTGAAGTGTGCTGAAGAAAGAAGTGATCACTGCTGACAAGTCTTATCTTGCATTTAAAAAGGTTTATTACAAGAAAGATCAGTGTCATACTCTTGCCCAATCTGAGAGAGCTTCTGGTCAATCGTTGAATCCTCTCTCTCATTCAGCTCCCACAGTCACCTTATATAGGATGGTCATCCCCAAGAATCCCCATACACAAACAAAACTTATGCGCTTAAGTCTGGTTAGTTTTACGAGCTGGCATCTGGTAAATGACCTTTTGACCTTTAAACTTTATACACACTTCACAAACCCCAAACACAGGAAAGAGACAGAAGAGAAAAACAAGAATATAACATACTACATTCCCCCCTTCAAAGCTCCTAGAGTCTCGACCATCAAAAAACTCAAACATTTTCACTGTTATAGCATAAAGACATGTTCTTCCAATAGTGCCAGTTACAGCACAATCCTTGACAATACAACAAATTCATGGAGTGTGAGGCAGGCAGTCATCTTTCTTGAAATGTCCATCTTTCAATCTAGACAGGAAATTCTCTCATGGCCCCTCTGCCTAAGGCGACCACACAGTAGTACTCCAAGCCTACTAAGAAAGAAGGATTTCTACAAAACATATAGAGAAATATCTTAAGCATATGGATACCTCAGAAAATAAATCAAAACCATATCCAATCTCAGGCTGGTCGACCCATCAGACCCTCCATTGGATCTCTCCCTACCTAACATCACTTTCCTTAAACACCCCGAAAAATAAAAGAAAACAACTGAGGTCCCAATACATCCACCTTCTTAACAAATCCATATCAATGATATACACTGCAACAAACTCTCAACATTGACAAGACTAAAATATGTTGCACTGTGATTCTTTCCCCACTTCGAGTCCCACTGGCACTGCAAGGCTTCATCACAGTGTCCTTGTTCAAGGTCCTTCAGTCCCCTCTTGTCATCCATAGTCAGGTGTCTGATCTCTCCAGAACCTTCAGATCCCCGAACTTCCAGCTTCTCGCAATGATCTTCCTTCAATAAGGAGAAACGACAGCACAGCAGTATCTTTGCAAACATTGAAAGCACATCATAACCTACTATCCAATTTAGATCCCATTAAGACCCCAATTTTGGACCAATCAATTTCACAATTTTATTCGCACTCCTTCCCGTTATCCAAAGGTATTCTATCAGGAAGTCCCCATGTGCTTATGACCTCTCTGCACTGAAACTTACAAAAACCTACAGAAACCTTCAGAAACTTGACAACTGACTGAGCATCCTTCCTGCTAAGTTGACAAATGATTCCCTCAAGCAAATATGGTGCCCCAAATTTCAAGACCACATCTTTCAATGTAATCTCATCCTCCAAATCTACTCCATGTGTGACCAAGAAAACTTTACCCAACTTCTCAGCTCCTGTCACTGCTTTTGCAGCTTCATCCATTGCTTTATTACCTCGAGTGACTCTTGACACATCCTGCTTTAGATTTCATCATAGCATAGAGAAGTTTCATTATCTGAGTGTGATGCTGTATTGGAGAACCATCTGTTTTCTTACACCCTCGATTTTCCCCCACTGATCCAAACAAATGACACATATTATGAGCCTATGCAGAATCTGTATAGAAGACAAGCTTCAGTCAACCCCACCAATTCAGCAAGCTGCGCTGATGCAGGCTACGGTACCACTTACGCTTTCTCAACAACAAATTCTGTTCCCTGGGCTTTTACGACTGCATTACTAGCACTCAACTTATCCCCCACACAGTAACACGACACTGGACTGATGAGTTCCCAATCTGCCTCACACTGACCTTAGCCTTGAGCATTTCTCTGCTTCATGAATGCCATCATGTAGTTCACCCTCTTCTGAAGTTGGTAAATTCTCAGCTGGATTTACCTCAACACACCTCATTAATGTGACATCTTCCTGTTCTAAAAACCGATAAGTCTATAAGTCTAGGCATAGTCAACGTATACTGGCCATAGTTCGAAAGATTTCTGAGACTATGATGAGTAGGAATTGTCACTAGATATCCCCTCCTTTTATTGTAATGCATTTATCCTAACATCTACGGCATTGATCTATGTCCTCTTCAGCTTCTCTTAAAACATGTCGTCTTCTTCTCTATAAGCAGGTTTTTCTCTTGGCAGGCTTCAAAAGAGAACGACTCTCACTTTCCAAATCTTCATCACTGTCCTCATTTTCACCTTCCTTTTCACTTCCACTTTCACCTTCAATTTCACTTCCACTTCACCTTCAATTTCACTTACAGTCCCTTTCTTCTTCCTGTTTACTTTCTCTTCTTTCCACTCTGGCCGGTAGTCGTCTGACTGCTGGATCATATCCTCCCACGGCTTCTTCTTGATCACTCTGATCATCCTCTTCTCCAAAATCCCTCCTTTTAATTCTCAGTTTCCCTCTGGTCTCCAAACGTCTCTAAACATCTCTAAACATGCAGTGTTCTCTCTTTTTAAACTTGGAGACATCCTTTTAGTCGTCTCTGCTTTCCCCCTTCTATAACCTGCTCAGCCTCATTCTCAATGTGATAATTACCCCCCTGACTGAATACTGACCTGAGGAGCTGAGGATAAACTTCCCTGAGCTCCATCTCCTTCTTATACGGTGGAGGTCTCTGTACTGGAACTACACATGAGAAGCTTGCATCATTCTCCGCCATTAACTTCTCTGTTTTCTTCACATTCTTTTTCATTTCATCTACAGTCTTCTCTTCACAGTCTTTCTTCATCTCCATCTATTACTGTCCCCCCTTCTCAAACAACTGGTGAATGCCAAACTCCCTTCTGTTTACGTCTTTCACCTTTTCTTCCTCTCTTTTCATCTGCCTTATATGTGGACACAAGCACCTGTATTGTTTTTATCACTTCTGGATTAAAGGTTCCTATCACTGGCCATAGTTCCTCGATCTCAGGCCAACGCTTACACCCCTCTTCTGTGACATCTTTGCAATACCTTTAATTAAAGGATTATTCTCCTGAACTACCTCAACAGGAGTAGTTACTTCTGAGTCATCCATCTTTGACATAGTAGGGACACCCCTTTTTTCCTGTAATCAAATTCAACCTAATTAAAACTTCTCTTAACTTTATTCTATTATTATTATTATGTTTATTTTAATTGATACACTATTATTATTACTACCTATATTCCCCCTTTTTGTCACAATCAACACACAGATGAATAAATTTGCCAGTTTCAGAGGATGCAAAAACAACCCCACAGATGTAAGAGCAAACAATGCCAGGTCCACACACAATATCAACCATATACAAACCGATCAAACTCGAACTCAGCACCACTCAACTCCATTATTCGAACGGTCAGTCATTGCCAAGCCTCAAACTGCAGTATTCAAGCAAATGATCTTACTACCAATCTAACTGTATATCAACCATCAGCAAATGTATGCATAGAGGTCAAAGAGCAGATAGGACATGAGTTTGTGGATAAAATCACACTGGCCTTATTGCTGGGTTCAGAAGCCTCCACTATCGTCTGGAGGCCTCAAGTTTCCTGTGAGGTAGACCAACTGTTCCCTCCTCCGCTTCCAGACACCCCCCTTGTCCTCTTGCTTCCTTCTTGAACTCTCACCCCATAAAAAGAGAAAACACGCAAACAATTTAACATTTTAGAAAACCACTACATACAATAAACTCTTCAATGTGTCTAACACATTCCTGCCAACACTTTCCTCTCTTATTTCTCTGAATATAACGTCCTCTTGCCAGGACTCATATGTTTTCACAGTTTCCCAAAGTCCACCAAATAGAGGCTCATAATATTTTCACCCCCAAAAAGTCTCCACAAAAGGCTCATCCTATTTTATCAAGCGTCCTTTGAAGGCTCATCAAGCCTCCTTCTCAGGCTCATAATATTCATCAAATGTCCTTAAAAAGGCTCGTAATATTTTAGCACATACTAAATATTTAAGTGTATTATTATTCTTATCAACTAAATCTCTTATTTTACAATGTTAGTAACAACCGTTTTATTCACATATTAACCTATTACTTCGTAAGACCAGTTGACACACACACAACAAGGATCCACAGACAACAAATACAAAACACACAAATTTAAAGTGATCACATTTCTCTTCCAAATAACTAGGCTTCTAACTTCTAACTAACTTCTTTTCACTTACTATTTTCCCTTTCTCTGTTAACCTTTATTCCCATTTTCTTCTCTTTTCTTCTCAGGCGATTCTTTCTAGCGGTCCTAGACCTGCCCTAGTAGCCTCAAGCCATAGAGCCCCTCTACTCTATTCCTATTTTTCTCTTATATTCTCTATTCCCATTTTCCTCTAAATTGACCTCTTTTTTTTTAAACAAAAATCAAAATGTTCCAAATTCCCCCTGCGCCCAGGAGTTCTCTTTCTTTTTTTTAATCCTATTTTTACTTTAAGCCAATTCCTTTAAAGCCAATTTTCACACAGCAGCTGAAATACATATGTCTTACTAGTTACAGCGGTAAAGGGCCCCTCCACTTAACTTTGCACGATGTGAGTTCAGCACCACATGTTACTAATGAGGCTTTTCTACTCTTATTTTTTCTATTCCTTTTTTTGTTCTCTTCTTCACCTTTTCTCTATTTGTAGGCCTACTCTTATTTCCTTTTATTCCTTAATCCTAACTTCTCTTTTTCTTATCTTATTTCCTTTAAATCTATATTGTCCTTTCCCCCTTTTGTGTTGCCGGCAATAAACCCCCCAAATTTAGAAATTTAGAACGATGAACAACTTCTAACAGCAGCACAACAACCACCCCCACAAAGAGTCTTTATGGTGTGTCCCCACAGCAACACAGCACAGTCCCCACGAGCAAATCAGCGCATAATAATGTGAAAAACTTACCCTGTGTATAAGTCGACTGATGCGGGAGTCAGCTCCTCAGGACTGAAAGCAGATGCTGATAGGCCACAAACATATCCTGTTCGTGACGCCAAAATGTTGTATATTGATGTGCTGAAGTGTGCTGAAGAAAGAAGTGATCACCGCTGACAAGTCTTATCTTGCATTTAAAAAGGTTTATTACAAGAAAGATCAGTGTCATACTCTTGCCCAATCTGAGGGAGCTTCTGGTCAATCGTTGAATCGTCTCTCTCATTCAGCTCCCACAGTCACCTTATATAAGATGGTCATCCCCAAGAATCCCCATACACAAACAAAACTTATGCGCTTAAGTCTGGTTAGTTTTATGAGCTGGCATCTGGTAAATGACCTTTTGACCTTTAAACTTTATACACACTTCACAAACCCCAAACACAGGAAAGAGACAGAAGAGAAACACAAGAAGATATTATACTACAAAACTCAAGTGCTGCAGACTGCTCCTTCTTGTCAGGCCGAGACTCAAAGCAGGACTCAGAATGCAGAGATAAGAAATGACAAAAGGCTTTATTTGGATTCTCCAGAGATCCCTCACAGAGGGACAAACAAATGGCTACAAAAAAACCTAGACGCTTATCTGACTACTGAAAATGAAAAACTCTCCAGAAGGAGGCAAAACTCAAATCAAAGAAACAAATCGAAAAAACACAAAACACTCCAAATGGAGGAAAACCTCAGGACTAAGGATCCAAACTAAGGAAAGAATTAACAAACAAAAACTCTCTCTTCGAGAGGAATAACAGGCTTACTTGAAAACTTCTATGGTTGAAGACATGAAACAAGGCACGGGTGTAGGTTGAGGACGATAACACTCTGGGAGAGACAAGGGGAACACAGACTACTTAAACACATGGAGGGAAATAGGGGGCAGGTGGAAACACTTAGGGCAATCAGACAGAGACACATGAGGAAGGGCAAGTGACCTGAAACGAGAGGAGAATTACTTTTCAAAATAAAACAGGAAATGACAGGACAAAACAACCCAAGACAAGACACCCTCACCGCGGTGTGACAGAACCCCCCCTCTTAGGACCGGCTACCAGACGGTCCAGGATGGTCGCGGTCGAAGTCAGCAATAAGAGTACGGTCCACAGTGAATCGTGATGGGATCCACTGTCTCTCCTCCGGACCGTACCCCTTCCAATCCACCAGGTACTGTCTGGCCCGGCCCCTGTTGCGAACAGCCAGCAGCCGTTTAACCTTGTAGACCGGACCCCCGTCTATCGGGAGGGGCGGGAGGGGCGGAACCAAGGGACTCTCCTTGGCCGGCTTGACCTGACTGACATGGAAGGTGGGGTGAACACGGAGGGAGCGAGGCAGGCGGAGCCGGACAGCCGCAGGACCGATGACCTTGGTAATGGGGAAGGGACCCACAAATCGCGGTGCCAGTTTCTTGGAGGGGACCCTGAGGTGAAGATTCTTGGCAGAAAGCCACACCCTTTGACCCGGCTGGTAGGCAGGTGCGGGTCGCCTCTTGCGGTCCGCCGCTTTCTTGGTCCGGTCCCCTTGGCGGATAAGCACCTGCCGTGCAGCGGCCCAGATGCATTGGCAGCGGCGGATGGGACCGTGACTTCAAGCTCCTGGGCAGCAAACACAGGAGGTTCATAACCATAAACACACTTGAAGGGCGAAAACCCTGTGGCAGACGTAGGCAGGGAGTTGTGGGCGTACTCGACCCAGACCAGGTGTTTGCTCCATGTCGAGGAGTTCTGGGACACTAGACAACGGAGGCCGGTTTCCAACTGCTGGTTAAGGCGTTCGGTCTGGCCGTTAACCTCCGGGTGGTAGCCCGAGGTCAGACTGGCCTTAGCTCCGATGAGCCGGCAAAATTCCCTCCAGAACCGTGACACGAACTGGGGCTCCTGGTCCGAGACGATGTCCTTGGGAAACCCGTGAATCTTGAAAACATGGTCAATCATAATTTCAGCTGTTTCCTTGGCTGAAGGCAGTTTAGGCAGGGCAATAAATCTGACCATTTTAGAGAATCTATCCACCACAGTGAGGACTGTGGTGTTACCTTGAGAGACCGGGAGCCCCGTGACGAAATTCATCGATATGTTGGCCCATGGTCTGGAGGGGAGGCAGTGGTTGCAGAAGTCCCATACGTGACCTGGAGGACACCTTGTTCCTCGCACAGACCGAACAAGCCTCGACGTACTCCCGGACTTCCGATTCCATGGATGGCCACCAGAACCTCCGAGAGATGGCGAACACTGTCCGCCGAACTCCCGGATGACAGGAAAGCAGCGAGGAATGGGCCCAATGAATCACTTGTGGGCGCAAATCAACAGGGACAAACAATCGATTCTCGGGGCACCCACTAGGTGGCGGAGCCTCACCATTAGCTTGCTTAACCTCATTTTCTATCTGCCTCACCGCTCCAACCACACAGGTCAGTGGGAGGATAGGCTCTGGTTCTTTGGCTACAGGCTCAGGGTCGTATAGACGTGACAGGGCGTCAGGCTTGATGTTTCGGGACCCCGGCCTGTAAGAAAGAGAAAAAGAAAAGCGGTTAAAGAACAGCGCCCACCTGGCCTGGCGAGAATTGAGTCTCTTTGCCCTGCGTATATATTCCAGGTTCTTGTGGTCAGTCCAAACGATGAACGGGTGCTCAGCTCCCTCCAACGCCACCTTAACCGCCAACAGCTCCCAGTTGCCGACATCATAATTCCGCTCTGCTCTGGACAGTCGCCACGACAGGAAGGCCCAGGGATGCATCTTCCCATCCTGCTCTGACCGCTGTGAGAGGACGGCCCCTATACCCTCGTTGGAAGCATCCACCTCTACAACGAATTGCCACTGCGTGTCCGGCATGATGAGGATGGGCGCCGTGGTGAAGCGGGACTTCAGCTTCTGGAAGGTAGCTCCTGCCTCTGGTGACCAGGAGAAATGAACCTTCGAAGAGGTGAGTGCGTGCAGGGGAGCCGCTATTGCGCTGAAGCCTCTGATGAACCGCCTGTAAAAGTTAGCAAAACCAAGGAATTGCCGAACTTTTGCGGCTATCAGGAGTGGGCCAATTGACCACAGCGCTAACTTTAGCCGGATCCATCTGCACCCTTCCAGGGGCTACGATGAAGCCCAGGAAGGAGACGGTATCGGCGTGAAACTCGCTCTTTTCAGCCTTGACGTAAAGTTTGTGGTTTAATAGTCTCTGTAATACAGCTGCTACATGTTTTTTTATGAGTGTCCAGGTCAGGTGAGTAGATGACAATGTCGTCAAGGTAAACATACACAAAATGGTCAAGGAAGTCCCTTAGCACATCATTGATCCTGGCCTGGAACACAGCAGGAGCATTAGTGAGCCGGAACGGCATAACCAGATATTCATAATGACCGCTAGGGGTGTTGAACCCCGTTTTCCATTCATCCCCCTCCCTGATCCTGACCAAATGGCAAGCATTTCGAAGGTCTAATTTTGTAAATATCTTGGCCTGTTGTAGTTGATCAAACACAGATGACATGAGGGGCAAGGGGTAGCGGTTTTTGATAGTAATGTCATTGAGGGGGCTGTAGTCAATACACGGTCTTAAAGTCCCATCTTTCTTGTTTACAAAGAAAAAATAAACTGCGACTAGCCATGTTTGGCTATGTTTGGCTACATGACATTGTAATGTCTGAGTGTACCTATAATTAATGTAACTGTGCGTATTAAAGGTGATGTGATGTTTGCATTTGTTTGCCCACCCATCAACCACCAGCCGCCAATATAAAAGGGGACTGTTGGCTCATTCATTTTCCACCACAGAGGTGTGTCTGCATCCAGTGGAATTGTCTTCTCTTCCAACTGACGCATTTCAGTAACAGCATCAGTGCCAGCTGTGCGATGCTGCAGTGATGCTAGGATTTGAGTGTCCTGTCCACATTCCACCTTTTGCTACCGATTGGGATGAAGAAGCTCCGTGCACAGACTTGGAGAGAAGCTGCGCTCGCATGAACTCTGTGAGGAGTAATTTACTGGTTCTGGATCTCATCACGCTAGTATCGATCCAATACTGATACTGGCCTTGGTATTGATACCATCAATATTTAGATCAATAGGCCAAGCCCTACTGACAGCCTGGGGAAAAAAACTGCTATCTCCACCCTGTTGGCAGCAGACTGAGGAAGCTGTGTGAGGGGTGGGTGGCATCACCCACAACACAGAGAGCTTTGCGGGTGATATGGGTATTGTAGATGTCCTAGAGGGAAAGGAGACAGGCACCGATTATCTTTTCAGCTGCTCTCACTATGTACCGGAGGGTCTTACGGCAGGATGCGGTGCAGGCCTCGTACCACACAGCAGCTGATCAGGATGTTAACGATGGTGTCTCTGTCTCTGCTGGGGGCTGGTGCTCTGGCTTTCCTCAGTTTGCGGAGGAAGTAGAGATGTTATTGAGTCTTCTATGCCAGTGATGCAGTGTTGGTAGCCCAGGAGAGGTCCTCAGTGGGGAAACTAGGAAACTAGCATTACCATGGTATTTTCATATTTAGACATAGCCCGATGCATAGTAAGATGTATTTTGCCATTTTTCTTTTATAAATAAGGCAAAATGACTGAGGACATTATAACATGTTTACATGACACTATACACTCAGTGCGTTTACATACAGCGTACGAAATAACTGTTCTCCTCTTTCACACTAGGTGGTGACACGTGTCTTTTCAGCGGAATAATACTAATACTAATATTAATACAGCCCGACTTCTGGGTGACCTATTACGTGATATAATAAATAAGAGTCGTTCATGCGGCAGACCGGCATTTCAAACAACAACCAGAGGGATAATAGCACATAAACTTGTACGTAATGTTTGCGCCACTTCTGATGCATGTAAGATCCCCGCTATCCCTCACACGGCTCTGTTTCTCTTCTTCTTCTTCTACGACTGGCTTTCTTGGACATGTTTGTTCCGGGGTCACACTCCAGTGCAGCAGTGGTGGAGCATGTGCACATGCATTATTCGATGAAAACTCCAATTCCATTCGCATTATCTGGGTGTCTCAATCGGATAATGAGAACTCCGATTTTAATCGGAGTAACGTGTTTACATGCACCTGAGTTCTCCTGTTATAGTCCGATTAAGGCAATAATTTGTTTTTTTTCACGTGCATGTAAACGCACTGAGTGATTCAGTGAGAAGTTTACCTATTTTAGGACATTTCAAGCTCTACATAATGAATATGAGTGAATTTCGTAATTTTTGTCAGACCTTCTAACAGTTGTTTTATGTGTTATTGCTGTGCGTTTAATTTTTATCTTCATGCTCGTCTGTTTTATGGCAAGAAGAGGGAGGCTGTTCTTGTGCTAGCCCACTTTGCCATTGGTGACGATGATGAGATGATGAGGAGGAAGATGATATGGCAGACCCGCATATCCCCCGCCCCACCCCACAACATTGAAATCCTGTACATCATGAGGTACTCTGGCCCTGAAGTAATTAGGCATATCATGTATCAATCCAATTTGTATGCCACACATAAGGACAGAAATGACCATCCTCATTGTAGCAACTCCTTAGATGGTAAGTGAAAAAGGAGATATAAACACAACAATCAGATAAGCAGGAGAGAAACACTGGGTTTGACCCAGGATGTCACATAACACCCCACCTATATACATCCAAACAAGTTTGGATCTACATCTTACAACTCCTTTCTAAGGGCTAGATGACATAGCATGCGATAGAGCATTGGCAAGAACATTTTCAGACCCCTTTTTGTGAGAAATTTCTAGATTGAAATTCTGAATAATTAAGGCCCAACACATTAGAAGGTACATCAGGGAGAGAAACACTAGAGGGTTATGGTTGGTAGACACTTAGGGCTTAGTACTAGATCCAAGGTAGACCTCAAAGTGTTGCTCTTATCTTATCTTATCTTATCTTATCTTATCTTATCTTATCTTATCTTATCTTATCTCATCTCATCTCATCTCATCTCATCTCATCTCATCTCATCTCATCTCATCTCATCTCATCTTATCTTATCTTATCTTATCATTAGATTCTACGTGTTTCCTTCAGCTTGATATATGTATCTATGACAGAAGTTAGTTTATCTTTTTCTCCTGCTCTTCTATACTTTCTATATTCTCTGTTTCTACCCAACTGGTCTTCGGCAGATGGGTCCCTCCATATGAGCTAGCCACTGTCGCCCTCAGGCTTGCTCTGGAGGTTGCAGGCCGGTTTTTGTAAAGCGTCTTGAGACAATTTGTATTGTTATTGGCGCTATATAAATAAAACTTAATTGAACTGAATTGAATCTTATCTGCAGTGTCTGCAGGGTCCAACTCTATATGAACACTGAGCATAACTGCTTCATTCAGTGCCACAAAGCAGTGGCTTAAAGTCTGTATTTGTATATGTGTAAATATGTTATTATAATGTGTACAAGCATTTGTATCAGCGCTTATGTTCTAATGGTCTTAAAGTTGTGTTTTAATGTTAGAAGGCGCATTTTACTTTCACCTTGTACATGTATGTGTTGTTCTTGAATACACATCTTGATTAGGGCAAGTGGCTAGCTACGCCACTTGAATTGGAATTTGCATTTTGCGCTGTTGGATGTTAAGAAGGTTCTAAGAAGAAATCGGAGCAAGAATTTTTGAGCAGGCAATTTATTGAAAACAACAGCTGAAACAGAAATACTTTCATTAGTGTTGCCGACTCTCTACCTGCTGCCGTCTCTGTCCAGAGCTGCTGAACCTCCTTCATCTTCCACAAAAAAGGGTCTCTCAACCCTACTTCTAGTCAGTGGCTCAAACACGTAGGCCATTGGGTTAGTTGATAGAAAAATCACACTTTCTGCCTCGTCTTCTGACAACCTTCTCCCAAACTCCAAAACTTCATCGTCTTCAATAGCAGTCAAAGCAATGAACACATCCGATGATGTAAGGAGTTTCAGTATTATGTTTAAAATATGTACACATATACTATGTGGATGTCTGTTACGTTATGTCGCCTTTTAAGGATAAATTGATAATTTGTCATTTCCCACCTGGAAACACTGCTTCAGACTGACATAACTGAGCAATTTTCTTTCCTCATTTCCTCTCCTTCTCCCCTTTCCGGTTCTCGCAGTTTGCAGCAGTTGCTTATATCCAAATTGGATGAAACACCTGGAATCACCTGTTATCCATTTTTTTGTTGTTGTTCCGTTTTACATTTGTGCGCAAAATCAGAAATGGAAAAATTAGTCGTTATCTGTTTTTTCGTTTTGGTTTTTGGAGCAAATACTGAGACTTTGGGAGTTTGAGGGTTCTGTGCAGTGTCTTAGCTGTTCTTTCGTCTTCTGGACTGAGGCTTCAAGTAATGTTCCTGGGATCTGTTGGAGCCACTCTCCCAGTTTGGGGGTCACGTGAGGGAAGGTGTGAGAGGCAGGGGGTACTTTTCAGTGTTGGTGTTTTCATTCATGCTTTAATGCTAGCCTCCAGTCACTAGGTGACAGCAGTGCTCAAACTAATCAACAGGCTGCCTGTTCAACCCAGGCCCTTAATCCTGGACAACTGGACAATTTAAGCACATGTAAAAGCTTTACACTGACTAATATCAAACTTCTTCTTATCCAACTAAGACATCCAGGTAATGTTATTGCAAATAAATTTTCCCCGGCATGTATAAGCCTTAATTGGAGTTAAACTAGACAACATGTCTGTGCTGGCATATGGCCCTGGAACAAAAGCATCAGAGAAAGTCAGTCGCAAAAGAAGAAGGTAAAGAGAACCGGTAGACGAAAGTTGAATGAATTTTGAGCATACCTTGCATGCATGAAAACAAACTGATTGACTGTAGTAGGCTAGCAGAGGAAGAGGTGGAAAGATGGGCAATGATGGACAATGGTTTTCAGCCACATTGGAGGTGTTTCCATCTTGAACCACCTTTTTAAGGTTATGACACTGCATGTCCTGCTGCAGAACTCAAGTCCACTTCAGCTCGAGGTCACGAACAGATGGCTGGAAATTCTCCTTCAGAATTTTTTGGTAGACAGCAGTATTCATGGTTCCATTTATCACTTCTCGATTCAGTACAAAGTCTAATAAGTAATCCAGATGCATGTAATAATCTAACTTCACCTGCTAGACAAGGGGGTAGCAGACAGAACTTTTTACAGTCAAAATAGCGCTGCATAAGGGGTGGCTCATTCCATATGCAGGGCAGTCTGTGTCCGACATGAAAATCCCAAAATATGCTTCTGTATTTAATCTTTTATACTTTCAAATCTCGAAGACAACCTACTCTTATAACATCATCACAACTTGCCATCACACAAGCCCTTCTAACCATTGGGATCTTATTGCATCTTTCTCTCTAAGTTTTTAGCGAGAGAGAAAAAAAGAAAGACAGAAAATATCAAGGGACTGGAGGTGAGCGGTTTATAGAAACAACCAAGCTATGCAGAAGAGCATCTCAGAATGCACAACACACTGAATCCTCAATCAAATAGGCTAGAGCAGCAAAATACCACACTGTATAATTACAGATAGCA
This sequence comes from Mugil cephalus, assembly GCF_022458985.1. Taxonomy (NCBI): domain Eukaryota; kingdom Metazoa; phylum Chordata; class Actinopteri; order Mugiliformes; family Mugilidae; genus Mugil; species Mugil cephalus. Next base: position 3,371,226 of record NC_061792.1, read on the forward strand.
AATATCTTTTTAAATAAATGAATAAAACAGCTTGATGAATCCAGGAACATCACTCAAGATGTGACCGGTGGCATCAACCGATCAAAAGCTCAATAAATCTTTCAGGCACGTTTCCAGAACCTTACTGAAACTATGATAACCCAATGCAATAAGGTGTATCTATATACTGGATATACACTGCCTGGCCAAAGATAAAGTCGCTGCCTGGATTTAACAAAGCAAGTAGGTTTGAGCCTCACTTCAGATAATTACTGCGTGGTGATTATCTTTCAGTAGCAACAAGTTATTTAACCCCAACTGATGCAATGAGTAGCTTCTCATTACTTAAACAACCATGTCGCAAGACATAAAAACGTCTCAAATATCACTAAAACACTTTTGCGCTCTCATGAGGTCATCAATATAAAAGTTTATTTCAAAAGTGCAGTGGAAACGCTTTTTCTGCAATTCCCCCTCACCGGTGTCACCCGAGATGACGCATGGCATAATTTTTTTTTTTTTTTTTTTTTTTTTTAAGAAAACTTCTTCCACTGAGTGTCTTTAATATGGAACCATCCGAAGGATATATGTTGAATCACGATTCAAGTGGTAATCCGCCTGGCATGTTCACTGAACAAGGATATATGTTGAATCACGATTCAAGTGGTAATCCACCTGGCATGTTGACTGAAGAGCTCCCTGATATTCGACATAAGATCATGATTGCATCCAGCCACTCTGTATAACTTTGCAACAGTCTAGATCACAAATATAAATTCTTGAAATGAATGAAGAGTTGGCTCTCTGAACAAGCTGAAAACTGTGTTGAAGGTGCCCAGAATTGTAAAATCCATGAAGAGGCAATACTGGATAATGGATGACAGTAAAATAAGTGCCAAGTTAGGGCTGGCAAGCAACAGAGCATCAAGGTCAGCATGACAAAATACATTTTGTTTTTGTAGGACCCTCCAGATGGGAAGTCCCGGTCAGTCAGCTTTTTGGTGAGGATGGCAGTACTAAATGCTGAACTGAAGTCTACAAAAAACATCCTGACATAACTTGCCTGTTTTTCTGTGTGGCTTGCAGCAGCATGGAGAACAGTGGCAGCGGTGTATGCTGTTGATCTATTTGCCTTATAGACAAATTGGTGTTGGTCAAAGTTCTCAGGTAGGTAGGATATATATATATAAAACTAACCTCTCAAAGCACCACAGAGGTTATTGTCACCAGCGTGTAGTCGTTTAGGCTGCTTATTATGTGTTTCTTGGACTGGTATGATGATGAGGCTTTCTGGCAGGGTGGGATAATAGCCTGTTTTAGGGAGGTGTTTATAATTCTCATCAGGACCCCTGACACAGGCCCTCACTTCTTTTCCCAGTACCCCATCCCGTCCTGCTGCTTTGTGAAGGTTTACAGTTTTCAGAACCCCTCTCACCTGATGTTCTTGCAGCTCAAGCAGATGGTTGTTGGAATGCCAAGAGGTCGAAGGGGGTGAAGAAAAGATTTAATTGTTCTGCCAGCAAGACATCTGCGTTTCCAAAAACTTAGGTAAAACAGTCTTTAAACAGGCCTGATTAATGTCTCCAGCCACAATAAATGCACCCTTCACTTCACAGAGCTGAGAGAGAGCTGAGCTAATGTTAACATTGTAGGAGAACATCTTATTTCTCCCCTGACCCACTGGGGGGTCACTTCGGCAGACAGGACAACTCTCCTCTTGGTTCTGAGTCGTCCTCTTTCAAGTCTGTTTCTTCTTCTTTGTCTTCATTCTTTTCCAGTTCGTTTTTGTGTTTGTCTTTGTAATACTTTTTAACGCTGGTTTCCCTGATGATACCGCTGTGGAAGATCAAGCTCACTAGGACAGTGTTGGGTCACCCGATCCAGTTGTTCAGAGCAGCATCCAAGGTGTTCCTATAAGTAGACTATCACCTTCATATTTGAGCAGAGTTGATGCGTGTGATGACTAAACAAACTTTAAACAAATCTAAATAATTAATTTAAGAAATTAGGTTCCATTTGTGTTCTCATTGGTATTCTCATCAGTTTCCATTACTCTGTTATATTATTCATCATATTATTTATTATTCACAGTACACCATTGTAAATAAACCACATATTTCACTTAAGTCATTGTCAAACGGTCCTTGTGAGCTGTAAATAGATGATCTCTATACTGAGAGCTGACGCCCAGATATGATGAGATGGTTCATTTACTAATAATTAGTATTGATCCAATATTAATTGATTAATTTCTTACAATGTACAGCGTACTTTATAGGTGGTGCCCCCTTTCAATGAGTGCATTTATTATACTTAAATGTTGAATAATTTGATTCCCCTACAGCTTCAAGAGGTATACAACACAGTGACAAGCACCTCTGTTAGTTCTCTTGGCAAATAAAAAGGCCTACACAGAACAGGTATTGTCGCAAGTTCAGGAGAACAGAGGCTTTTTATATATTTGTAGAAGCAATGCATGGCAGCTGCACTGCTTCATCTGGGACTAGCATATGAAGCCAGGATTCCATGATGATCAGCATGCGACAGTCTTGAGTAGCGTAGCTTGGCTGCTACTTCAGTCTGGTTAGCAGGCATGCTCTGCAGCCTCGTTTATGCTTTCGCTCCCTGTGTCGTCTAGGCCATTTCCCAGGCCCAACAACAATCCAGAGGGTACCCGGTGGTCCCGCTATGTCCAGCAGTACGCTGTGAGACGACCTTGTGATGTTGATTTAACATGCAAATCTGATGTTCTGCAACTCTGCACTGGTATATGCAAGTTTAAAACCATCACACAGGTTATCGCATACACAAAGGTCCACATGTGCCATACAATAGTAAAATGTGCTGGAGAAAGCTTCGCACAGTGATCAGACTCTCCCATCATCAATACAAGGTCTCAGTGAAAAACTAATACAACACTGGATGGAAATAAATCTTGTGACATTGCAGAAGCTTATCAAAATGATGCCACAGCAAAATGCATACTGTAATCCAGTGTTCTCAAAGTGTGGGTGCACCCTACTGGTGAGGAATGGACAGGTGGGGTGTGCCACAAGACAGGAAATATTCAATTTAATGCTTCTTCTCTGACAATAATCCCAGATCCACTGTGAGGGACTTCCTGCCTGAACGCGCAATCTACTTATATTGACGCAATTTCCAAGTGTCAAGTCTCAAAAATAGAACAGTCGTGTATTTTTAGCGGTGCGCTTGATAAAATTTGGGGCATTCAGTCCTCATCTCATTCTACAGATGTGTGGTGGAGTGTCCTGTGCTCCTGCATCACTCAGTGCGTTTACATGCAGAGCTTAGTCCTTGTCCCAGTTTACATGCAGCGCAAGAAAATCGAATAACTGTTCTTCTCCTCCACACTAGGTGGCGATATGTGTCTTTTCGCATTTTTTCATCGGATAATGCCTGTGCTCATACTCAACAACTGCTGCGCTGGTGTGTGACCTGGAACAAAAACATCCAAGAAAGCCGGTCGCAGCAGAAGAAGGAAGGGGTGTTTCTTAGCCTGCAGAATTTGTTATTATCGTGTTGGTAACTGGAAACACGTATTATTTAAAGCTGAAAGCACTATGACTGTATAACCCGGAAACCATGCAGACACATAACAGGACGTGTTACTACCTGCACAGATTAAGATATTAAACAATGAAGATACCTGTTATTGGGCAATCGGCGCTGCTCAATCAGGAAGCTTGTATATTAAACATTAAAATTGAAGCAAGATAACGTGTTTAACACTAATTCCTTTCAGATAAATGGAATAAAACACTTTGCAAATCATACTTATTGGCATGCTCAATGCGAGATTGAACTGTAGGTAGTTTTTAAACATTTCCGCCATTCAGTCATGATTGGAAAATAATCCCTCAGTAATGATAATGGGAGCTCTAGGTTTTGGTAGCACTAGTGGGTTCTTAAATTACCCAGTACTTCACACTGTAGGATCTTGGGACTGACATTCGCTATCATTGGAAAATTAAACAGTTAATTGTTCATGTTGCTGCACAAGGGTTCTTAAATACTCCATTCTCACAGCCATTGGTCGTATGTACCGTGCTATTTTATAATTCACATGTGGATTTGTCATTGTACAGCCAGTGGGTTTCTTTGAAAGTTTTTAATATTTTTGTTTGACCTCAGTACAAAGCAGTGGTGATTAACACTATTTTTCTCCTGCCTTATTTAGACAAGGCAGTCAGGTTGATAAAATGTGTTCTTTTTGAATTTAGGGTTTAATTTATTTTTTCTGGGGAGTGAGATAGCTGGGTTTGTGTTTGTTGTTTTGGCGTTAGATCAGCCTGAACCTGTGCTTCACTTTGTATACATACAGTATTTGTAAATAGTTGACTTATCACTGGTTTTGTTTGCAGGTTGTAAATAAACTTTGTTTGCACATTGTGTTTCCTCTCCTCTTTTATGTCCTCGAACCTCTAGACTGTGGTGTTATTGACTACAGTGGGGGAAATAAGTATTTGATCCCCTGCTGAATTTGTAAGTTTGCCCACTTCCACAGAAATGATCAGACTCTGGTTTTTATGGTTGTTTACTGGTTATGGGTATAGACAGAATATCAGTCGAAAATGCATAAAAAACACACAATCTAAAAGTTATAAATTGTTATGTATTTTATTAAGGGAAATAAGTATTTGATCCCCAAGCACAACACAAGTCAGTACTTTGTAGAGAAACCTTTGTTGGCAAGCACAGCGATGAGACGTTTCTTGTAGTTGGTCACCAGGTTTGCACACAGCGCAGGAGGGATTTTGGCCCATTCATCTTTACAGACAGTCTCTAAATCCTTCAAGTTTCTTGGCTGCCTCTTGGAAACTCGGAGCTTCAGCTCCCTCCACAGGTTTTCGATCGGGTTAAGGTCTGGAGACTGACTAGGCCACTCCATGACCTTAATATGCTTCTTCTTGAGCCACTCCTTTGTTGTCCTGGCAGTATGTTTTGGGTCATTGTCATGTTGGAAAACCCACCCACGAGGCATCTTCAGTGTTCTTGCTGAGGAAAGAAGGTTTTTGTCCAAGATGTTACAGTACATGGCTGCATTCATTGGCCCCATAATGCGGTGAAGTTTCCCTGTACCCTTTGCTGAAAAACAGCCCCAAAACATGATGTTTCCACCTCCATGCTTAACCGTGGGTATGGTGTTCTTTGGGTCATACTCACGTTTTTTCATCCTCCAAACACGGCAGGTCGAGTTAATGCCAAATAGCTCAACTTTGGTTTCGTCAGACCACAGCACTTTCTCCCAAGCCTTCTCTGAGTCATTTAGATGTTCACTGGCAAACTTAAGGCGGGCCTGTACATGTGCCTTCTTGAGCAGGGGGACCTTGCGGGCACTGCAAGAGTTCAATCCATAACGGCGCAGTGTGTTGCCAACTGTTTTCTTGGTGACGGAGGTCCCAACTGCTTCCAGATCATTAACAAGCTCCTGCCGTGTTGTTTTAGGCTGCTCCCTCACCTTTCTCATCATCATCCTCACTCCATGAGGCGAGATTTTTGCGGGGAGCTCCAGACCGAGGACAGTTGATGGTCCTTTTATGGGTCTTCCACTTGCGAATAATGGCACCAATAGTTGTCACCTTCTCACCAAGCCTTTTGCTGATGGTTTTGTAACCTATACCAGCCTTGTGCAGGTCTACAATCTTGTCCCTGACATCTTTTGACAGCTCTTTGGTCTTGCCCATGGTGCTGTAGAAGTTGGAATGTAAGAAACTGATTCTTAGAGCAGGTGTGCTTTATATACATGACGAGTTAAGATCAGGAGTATTGGTAATTAGTTGACTGAGCACAGCTGTGTGCCACATGCGCACCAGCCAATCTGTAGGAGCCTGAATTCTAAGTGAATTGTTGGGGATCAAATACTTATTTCCCTTAATAAAATACATAACAATTTATAACTTTTAGATTGTGTGTTTTTTATGCATTTTCGATTGATATTCTGTCTATACCCATAACCAGTAAACAACCATAAAAACCAGAGTCTGATCATTTCTATGGAAGTGGGCAAACTTACAAATTCAGCAGGGGATCAAATACTTATTTCCCCCACTGTATATCTAGTACACCTCGCACTTGATCTTTTGTGGACCTAAATTATTAGTTATTTAAAATTTTTCTATTAAACTGTATGTATCCTTTTATATTCAAAGATTTTATTTTTTTTTTCTGTGTTATTTCACATTTTGGTGGACAGCAAAAGAAGAATTTAATTTTACAGGGAGTCATGTTTCTACACTGTGCACATGCAAATAAACTTTTTAAATCTTGAATCTAAATATAAGACTAAGGTTTCGCATCTGTTTTCAGCCAGCAACAAATGTGACTGAAAATAAATAATAGTTATGTCCACTCATCTGTTCATCAGTAAAACCAGGAAGTTCCTCAACTGTACAGAGCCTTTTCCTTCTTCTTTCAATGGGTCTGATTCATATCTTCTGTTTAAGGAAATGAATGCACCATCTTTTCGAGTGGAGATGACAGGCAATGGGGAGATGCTGCTTCACTACTATTCTGACAGGAAGGACCTGTACCATATTGTACCTGGTAAAACAGCCACACTCATTGACTAGACTTTACTTACTCCTTGCTCCTCCTTACTTACTGTAGCTGAAGCCACATCTTTTTTACCCCCTTTTTTTAAAAAAATAAAAAGATTTGTTTTAACTTAAACTCAGCACTTGCCATCAGGTGTCATCACACCATCTTCAGCGAATGGATCATAACTGTATTATACTGTTAGCCAGTCTGTTTGTAATAACTAATTACTTAGCATTAATTGAAAGGAGGAGAAATGGGGAGGGAAAAGAAAACATTTTTAGGAATTGTTGTCCATACATATTACACATGACTCCATGGTGACTTATTTTAACTAAACCTGTGTTTTTTCAATAACATTTCAGGCTTTACTCTGTTATAGACTGATGAATCCCATCTTGATCTTTCACCATGTCCTCCCATTTGCCGATAACTATTTCTCTTCCTTTCATCTTCCAACTTGCTGCAGGAATCATAGAAGCAGTTGCCAGAGAATTCTTTAATAGTGAAGTGAACATGATGGTTCTCAGCCAATCCGAGGAGAATGAACACACGGGGAAGAAGGAGCATGTTGTGTTTCTTGTAAAACAAACCAACGGTGCTAGCAAGGTGACAAATCAGAACAAGTCCAGAGTTGCATGTTAGTTCGTTCATGGTATGTTTAGTGCGTGTGTGTCCTTGTAGAAATGCAATTTTTTTTTTGTTTGTTTGTTTGTTTGTTTTGTTGTTTTTTGTCTGCATTTGTCTACATAGTTAAACACCACAGGGTGTCAACATTATATGAGGTTGATGCAGTTATATTCTTGCAGCTGAATGTTTTATTACTTCAGTGCATGAGTATGACCATCACCAGCCCTCCCTGGGAACTATCCTTTTGATCTTTATTGAGTGTAGTGACCTTGTGTGGCAGGGAGGGCTGTGCTTCCACTGCTGTGGAAGGATAGACAGTGGAAGAGAGGCATGTGGTGCTGGTAGGAACTGGTGGTGTGTAGGGTTCTGTGCTTCCCAAATCACTCAGATTTGACTGGGTACAGGGGGGTGCTGTGTAGATCTCTGGAGAGATGAGAGAGTCTAGGAGGGTAAGGGTGTCCCAATAGAGGAGAGAAGTCTGTGATAGTGCACGTAGTGATAGAGTGAAAGAATAATCCAGCCCTTAAGAGCTGGGACTCATCAATTTTTATTGATGTGATCCAGCATGGACTGGCAGGTGACAACACACATGCATGTGGGCATTCCCTAAATATGAGTGAGACCGTTACCAGGGCCCAGAGTCAGGTCAGAAGCCCCAGGCCCCGAGAACCCCCACCCCAGTGTGGGGTGCATGGGTAACAAGACCAGAGAACCACCATAGCCACACACCCCCACGCACATGGCGAGCGACGACAAACACCCCCAGACCGACCAAGCGAGCACAAGCCGGTGCAGGCCAGAGCGGTCCCCCACACCCCCCAACCACCGCCGCCCGTCCACCCACCGCCACCAACACCCCCCCAAAACCCCACCCGCCGCCCGCAGGGCAACCAGAGACACCGCTCCAGCCGAGGAGACCCCCCCTGGGAGTCCAGCAAAGCCTCCGCAGACGGGCACTGGTCCAGTGCCCAACAAGGGATGGGCCATCCGAGCAGGGGGGCCAAGGTGCCGGTCCCCTAAGGTGAGGTGCATTCAAAACTTGGGTTGTATGTGGTGTACCTAGCTATGGCTGTAATAAGTGACATAGTGTATGGTGAGTGTGAGGTGAGTGCAATTTAGGAAGCAGGCAAGTGAGGGCCAAGTCTCCGGCTCCCGGGCCCCAGGGACTCAGGAATTCCCCTGACCAATCCCCACCCCCAGCCCAGCACAGCAACCAGGATGCGACAGCCCCCCAGGAAACCCCAAAGAACCAACATCGACCAGCCGAGCAATGGCATCGCCTTAAGGCGAGTTTCTGTGTTACTAGTGACCAGAAGTGCTGTACCAGAGAATAGAGCCAGAGAGCGTGGAAATAGGAATCTGAATTGTTTTGGGTGCATTGCGTACATTTGTCGGATTGGGAGAAGCCCATTCTATGCATCTTGTACTGAGTTGTGTATGATCTGTAGATTATTTTGAACTGGATCAGCTGCAAATTCGAGTTTTTTGTTATTTTAAATATATTTTGGCGATCGGAGTCCAGAAATCAAAGTCTGTAGAAAGGGAAAGGCTTCTCATTTTGATATTGGTAGATGTATAGAATGGGTGGTTGATAGCAGCTTATATATTATAGAGAGGGTTTTCTTATTTTTTGGTGTGAATTTTTTAATGTGACGAATTGTGGTGGCTGTATGCAGTCCTGGAGCACTGGGTTTTTCTTCCTGATTGTCTTGGTCATCTGTAGGTATTGGAGGAAGTTTCCATTTCTTATTTCAAATGTATCAAATAAACCTGTGTGATTCATAAGTAAGTTCCCTTGAAAGAGGTGATGGAGGTGGGTGATTCTTTTATGCTTCCAAATGCTGAGATGAAGAGGGGCTTACAAAGTCAGGGTTGTGCCAAATTGGGGAGAACCCACAGGGTTCCAGCTAGGATCCTGTGGTCCCTAGACTTTTCCACCAAGCAGACAGGGTGGAGGCAATAATGGGGTTTTGGAAGCAGTTGTGATGCTTAAGGTTGATTGTAATGAAGGGCAGGTCCGGAATGCATATGTTGTGGCAGTCGGCCTGTTCTAGTAAAAGCCCCAAATTGTAATATGCCTCTGGGTTTATCCATTTGGTGATGTATTGCAGCTGATTTGCCAGGTAGTAATTTGTAAAGTTCGGTGCATCAAGTCCTCCTTCCGATTTATTTTTTTGAAGGGTGGTCAATGAATATAGCATTGTGATGCTTTGTGATGTGATACCAATAATGCTGATTGTGGCCTTAGGTGAATTATACAGTGCAGAAACCCAGTGGATAAATGACTCTCTGAAGCCGAAATTTTGAAGGGTGGCAAAGAGGAAAGCCCACTTAACTTTATCAAAGGCTTTCTCAGTGTCCAGTGATAAAACAATGGCTTCTGTGTTTCTACACTGCGACATGCTGATCAGGTTAAGGAGCCTTCTAACGTTATTTGAGATTGTCGGCCTTTGATGAAACCTGTTTGGTCATTGAGAATCATCTCTAGTCTAGATGTTAGTGCTTTGGAAATAATTTTGATATCTGTATTAATCAATGACAGAGAGCGATAGCTGGAAGGGAGTGTTGGGTCTTTATCTGGTTTTAAAAGTAATTTAATTGCAGCAGTATTCATTTGGGATCTTATGCAACCTGTGTTTTTGATTTCTGTTACGGTCCTTAGGAACAAAGGGGCCAGATCTGACCAGAAATGTTTCATGAATTTGTCAGGGAAACCATCTGGCCCAGGAGCCTTGGCCATAGGCATGTTTTCTAATACTGTTAATAGTTCTTCCATGGTCAATTGCGAATCCAATATGTTTATTTGTTCTGCAGTCAGGTGGGGTAGATTAAGTTTTTTGAGGAAGGCCTGAATGTCATCAGGATTCAGGATGGTAGTTGTTGAATATAATTTTTTATAGAAGCTGTAAAAGATATGATTAATTTCCTGTGGTGCTTGAGTATGTCTGCCCCTTGAGTCATGAATTGCACTTATAAGAGATTTTTCTCTGTTGCGTTGGAGTTGATTCGCAAGAAATTTGCCTGATTTATTGCTATGCTCAAAGTTTTGGTATCTAAGTTGTTGAAGTATGAATTCTGTTTTGTTTGTCAAGATATTTTCTAATTGTAGTTTCGCATTTTGTAGTTGAGTCCATAATTGTTCATTTGGGTTTGCGGTGTATTGTTCTGTAAATTCTTTAATCTTATCCTGAATGTTTTTTTTCTGCTTGTTGGTCCTGTTTTTTCTTGTAAGAGGAGTAAGATATAATTTTGCATCTGATTACGGCTTTCCCTGTTTCCCAGATCAGAGATTGGGATAAATTTGGAGAGTCATTTATATCCAAACACCACTTCCATTCCGTCCTTATTAATGAGTCAAATTCAGGGTCCCTCAGTAATAAGGTGTTGAGGCTCCAGGTGGGTGACGGTTTTAGGGAGGGTCCTATTTGAAGGTGGAGGGACACCGGTACATGATTACTGATTATAATAGGGTGTATACTGGTGTTGATTCTTTGTACAATAGAATTGTTTGACAGAAAAAAAGTAAATTCTAGAAAAGGACTGGTGTACTGGGGAAAAGAAAGTGTATTCACTCTTTGTCAGGTTTTTGATTCTCCAACCATCGCCAAGTCCAAACTCATCCATGTATTCTTTGAGGACTTTGGCTGATTGTGATTTTTTTGTGTGTGTCGAGTTATGGGACCGATCTAGAGAGGAATTCAGGACTGTGTTAAAGTCCCCTCCAATGATTGTAATGGAGGTGACAACTATGTCAGATAATTTCAAAAATACTTAGTGGAAGAAGGCCGGATCATTGTTATTCGGGCATAAATGTTTGCAATTGTGTATAATTTATTAAAGATTGACGCCTGAACGATGATGTATCGACCTTCTGTGTCTGTTATCATTTGTTTAAGGTATATATGAGTCTCTTGTGGACCAAAATTGGGACTCCTCTTTGTCTACTATTGAAACAGGAAGAGAAACTTGATTAAAAATTTGGATCTGTAAGAGATTTTTCTTCTGAATCTTGTAAGTGAGTTTCTTGATTGAGTTGGAGATATAATCCATAATTTTAATTTTATTTGCCTGTGAGCGAATGCCATGTACATTCCAAGAGATGATAGTTTACTGAGACATGGAGATTGAAAGCATTCAGTCCTCCTTTGTATGTTGTGTTGGTAGAGGATTTTGTATGTCTCTAAGGAGCCGTCTGCTGCTGTCAGCATGAAAGGATTTACAGACAAGGGAGAGAGATCAGGAGGTGAGTGTTGAAATAACAATGTCATAGAAACATATCAACAATAGCATCAGTACCTGGAAAATGGATAGTTAACTTAATAACATGAGCACCGCGAAAAAAAGGAAATTATTGTGTCGGAGATATGTGGTAGGGTGAGGGGGTGAGTGGAGGGAAGTGTGGAGGGCAGGGAGACATGGACAGAGGGAGAAGGAAAAAAGAAGAATAACAGGGGGGATGTATGAGGTGAGGGTTTTTTTCTATTTTTTTCTATTCTAAATATTTATATTTATATATTCAAATGTACACATTTATGATATAGATACAGTGGGGGAAATAAGTATTTGATCCCCTGCTGAATTTGTAAGTTTGCCCACTTCCACAGAAATGATCAGACTCTGGTTTTTATGGTTGTTTACTGGTTATGGGTATAGACAGAATATCAGTCGAAAATGCATAAAAAACACACAATCTAAAAGTTATAAATTGTTATGTATTTTATTAAGGGAAATAAGTATTTGATCCCCAAGCACAACACAAGTCAGTACTTTGTAGAGAAACCTTTGTTGGCAAGCACAGCGATGAGACGTTTCTTGTAGTTGGTCACCAGGTTTGCACACAGCGCAGGAGGGATTTTGGCCCATTCATCTTTACAGACAGTCTCTAAATCCTTCAAGTTTCTTGGCTGCCTCTTGGAAACTCGGAGCTTCAGCTCCCTCCACAGGTTTTCGATCGGGTTAAGGTCTGGAGACTGACTAGGCCACTCCATGACCTTAATATGCTTCTTCTTGAGCCACTCCTTTGTTGTCCTGGCAGTATGTTTTGGGTCATTGTCATGTTGGAAAACCCACCCACGAGGCATCTTCAGTGTTCTTGCTGAGGAAAGAAGGTTTTTGTCCAAGATGTTACAGTACATGGCTGCATTCATTGGCCCCATAATGCGGTGAAGTTTCCCTGTACCCTTTGCTGAAAAACAGCCCCAAAACATGATGTTTCCACCTCCATGCTTAACCGTGGGTATGGTGTTCTTTGGGTCATACTCACGTTTTTTCATCCTCCAAACACGGCAGGTCGAGTTAATGCCAAATAGCTCAACTTTGGTTTCGTCAGACCACAGCACTTTCTCCCAAGCCTTCTCTGAGTCATTTAGATGTTCACTGGCAAACTTAAGGCGGGCCTGTACATGTGCCTTCTTGAGCAGGGGGACCTTGCGGGCACTGCAAGAGTTCAATCCATAACGGCGCAGTGTGTTGCCAACTGTTTTCTTGGTGACGGAGGTCCCAACTGCTTCCAGATCATTAACAAGCTCCTGCCGTGTTGTTTTAGGCTGCTCCCTCACCTTTCTCATCATCATCCTCACTCCATGAGGCGAGATTTTTGCGGGGAGCTCCAGACCGAGGACAGTTGATGGTCCTTTTATGGGTCTTCCACTTGCGAATAATGGCACCAATAGTTGTCACCTTCTCACCAAGCCTTTTGCTGATGGTTTTGTAACCTATACCAGCCTTGTGCAGGTCTACAATCTTGTCCCTGACATCTTTTGACAGCTCTTTGGTCTTGCCCATGGTGCTGTAGAAGTTGGAATGTAAGAAACTGATTCTTAGAGCAGGTGTGCTTTATATACATGACGAGTTAAGATCAGGAGTATTGGTAATTAGTTGACTGAGCACAGCTGTGTGCCACATGCGCACCAGCCAATCTGTAGGAGCCTGAATTCTAAGTGAATTGTTGGGGATCAAATACTTATTTCCCTTAATAAAATACATAACAATTTATAACTTTTAGATTGTGTGTTTTTTATGCATTTTCGATTGATATTCTGTCTATACCCATAACCAGTAAACAACCATAAAAACCAGAGTCTGATCATTTCTATGGAAGTGGGCAAACTTACAAATTCAGCAGGGGATCAAATACTTATTTCCCCCACTGTACAAATATATAAAATATACATGGCTTATTTGAATAAATACTTATTGTTCAGTAGAGCCAGGGGCTGATGTTTGCATCCGGGAACAGCTGACCGTCGATGTAGAGTTTGTTCACTGTAAGCGCGACCCTCTTTTCTCTCTGCCGATGATCCTTGAGAATCGGGCACAGCACTTTACGCCTCTCGCTGATTTCTTTCGGGAATTGGTCGTTAATTCCGAAAGAGGTGCCCTTGAGTTCGCGTCCTTTGCTCTTCACAAGTACCTTCTGTTGAAAATGTTCAAATTTTGCAATGATGGGACGCGGACGGTTTCCTACTGTAAGGGATTTAACAGCCAAGCACATTATATATACATGTTGACAAAATTTTAGAAATGCCATGGACAAAAGTAAAAATAAATAAAAATACAAAAATTAACAATCAGACATTGCTTTCGTATTGTGGTTCAACACAATCATTTTAAAACAAAATATGAATGAAATGATGAAAAATGATGGAACCCCCAGAAAAGAGAGAGAAGCAAAAATTAATGTTCCAAAGAAAATAACACTGTGGCTACTGTGAAACATGGGGGAGGCTTGGTTATATTCTGGAGCTGCTTCAGAGTCCTGTGCCAAAAATTACAATTTTAAAATTTAAAATCAATGTCTGATTTTCATTAGTTAATTTTCAGTAAATTTGTAATTATTATTATATTTGTCAGTGTTAAGTATTTCAGTGACCATCACAAATTTTTATTTCTTTAGTGGAAGTGTGAATGTTCATATTCTTTTTGCTTGTCATCTGTTTCAACACTTGAACTTTCTGCCTTGATGGGTTATTTGTCGCTTGGTCATGTGATTATGTGTGTTTCTACTCTTGACTCACCAAACTTTATGATCTACCCTAGGAGGCATTATACAGAAGAATGAGAGACAGGTATGCGTCACTGGCGGGAAAAATGAGTGGCTGGGAGTTGATGAGATCTGTGATTCTCTCAAAAAAAGGTAAAACATATTACACCAATGCTTTTTTTTGTGTGTGTTGTTTTTAGGGCCATGGGGTAACGCACTGGGCCAGCGTCTCAGGGCTATGCCGGGGATATTGTTATATTGCGTGTTTCATGCTCTTCGTCCCTTTTTTCGTCCCTTAATTCCAAGGTATATATCAAAATGTGTGGTTTGATCGGGATCGGTTTGCTATCACTTTTCTCTACGAAAAACTGAAACATTTTCCATTCAAATGAATCGGACGGGCAAAGAAAAATAAAGAATGAAAAAGAGAGTTTTTTAAACATCTACTGCCCAGGCATACTTTTACCTAGAAACATCATTTAAACTTTAAACTGTAGACACAAGTCTTGTGTATTGGTGTATAATCCATGTTTTGGTAGGTCATATAGTTTTTGATCAGTCACTGTTCAATGCCAATGATAATTTTTGGAGAAATTTTGAGATTATAAAGGGTGCGTATTGTGTGGAATGTTTGCGCTAAAATGGACCTAATCACTTAGAGTGTGGGAAGTTGTCCAAAACTGTCTGTAACTTTTCTCTTTCCACACTTGTCCCGGCCGCAATTTACACACATGATTTTTTTTCCATAGTTCTAGACAAACTTCTGTTTTTCACAGTGTGCTCATTAAAGCAGTAAGATGTACAGAATTACACATTATATTGCTATGGCAACATAATGCTGAGTCACCCAGATGGCCAAAACATTATGACCACCTTAGATATTAACAGCAATGGAGAAGGAGGTCAGATCTCACTCCATGCACCCCGATCGCAGCATATGACCCCCCACCCCACCACCTATTTGACTGGTTTGCTATGGTTCTGTGGTAGTTGTTCTTTTAAAGTTTTGATTAAAATAGTAACTGTATATTTTTCCATAACACAAAAAAAACATTAAAACAATGCTTCTAACAGTTAATGAAAAATTGCTTACCAACATACTTACAAACCATTCAAAATTGGCAACAAAAATTAGGCTAATATAGAATGCTCTGGGTCGTACTAAATGAGCAACCATCAGAGCAGTCTTTGAAAAGAACCGTACTTCTCATCACTAGGGAATGGTCTGAGAGTGAAATAGTCATTAAGTAAGCAGATTTCTATGTTGAAAGTTCTTTGTATATAATCAAAGCCATGTTAGGAGCCCCTCTACACACAGCCAAGGGTTTGTGTAAGCACACTTCCCAGAAGAGAGGGTCGTCGTAGCAGAAGCTAATAATTTTAGAGGGGAATCGCACCATAACGACTCGCTGTGGAAAGGTATATTTATGTTAAAGATATTCCACCAAGACATGAAAGAAACTTCTGGAAAAGGACATCAGATGTCCTCCTTAATTATGGGCACCCAAAATGCGTTAAAAAGGCAACTGGACTTCTGAATGTGTGAATTAGGTTGAAACTCCTTGGGGACAGAAGTTAAGATTGTATGGAAAATTTATGGTAATGGGTCTATAGAAGGGGTGTGTATTTGCAAGAATTTTCGTGATATGATATGTATTGCGATACAGGGGCAATGATATGATATACTGCGATACTATAGTAATGACGATATATTGTGATTTTTTTTAAGAATTTGATTGTAAAACTGTTACATTGCTAAACATCAGAAGCAGAACAGAGGGATGTACATTTGTTTTGCACTGCAGTCCCTGTACAATCAAACATAACACGTTTTCTGCAACATCAACTGTTTTGAGCTTAATATGAAGAAAATAAAATTATGTAAATAATATTACATTAAGACCCGAAACATCTGAATTTTTGTCTTCGAAGTAGTTATCAAAAGAAAATACGGTCTCTGCACCATTAAGCATAACACCTTTTCTGACTGTTACCACAAATTAATCAACATATACCCCCCTCTCTATATATATACATATATGTAAACTATGAAAGTGCTTGTAGGATTCTTAGAATAGGCATTAACAAAAAATGTAGACTGTTATAAATAAAAAAAAGTACAAAACCCTGCAACATCCACTTTTTCTGTGCAATCTTAATAAAGGGATTTACCCATCTGTATCCTATAGAAATGAAAGAGCTTGCAGGACTCAACAAAATTAAATATAGTAAACATTCTCTGGATTGTATATGTTGTTCCAGTTTGTATGTCAGTGCTTAATTTATAATCTCAAGATTTTTGTGGAGAAGCTGGTCCACATGCACAGCTTTCAGGATGCTTCTCTGGACATTCACAATGCCTCCTGCAGAGGAGAAAACTCTCACCGCAGAGACGCTTGTTTGAGGAATGCACATATAAGAGATTAGTGGATAGGAACTTGGTGCCAAAGAACAGAAAGTAGAGGACATGTCCTCAGTACGTTGTCCCCGAGCAGCCTAGGCCTATAGCAGCATAACTAAGGGATGGTTAAGTCCAGGTAGTTTTTCCGCACCACTCTGAGAAAGGATGCTCCTAATTTTGGCAATATTATGCAGGTGAAAGAAAGCAGTCCTGGTCACCTACTTTATGTGAGAATTAAAGGACATATCCTGGTCAAATATAACACCAAGGTTTTTCACGGTAGTACTGGAGGCCACGGTAATGCCATCCAATGAAACTAGGTGATTAGATAATGAATCTCTGTGACATGTTTAGGGGCAAGTACAGTGACTTCTGTTTTGTCTGAGTTTAAAGGTAGAAAATTACATGTCATCCAAGCCTTTATATCTTTTAGGCATGCTTGGAGTTTAACCAGCTGATTAGTTTCATGTGGTTTCATGGATAAATATAGTATCATCTGCGTAGCAGTGGAAGTTTATCCCATGCCCTCTAATAATATTGCCTAAGCATGTATGATGTGAATAATACTGGTCCTAGCACAGAACCCTGAGGAACGCCATAGCTTACTTTGGTGTATATAGAAGAATTGTTGTTTACATGGACAAACTGGAATCTGTCTGACAGATATGATTCAAACCAGTCTAATGCAATTCCTGCAATCTTGATCACACTTTCAAGTCTCTGTAGTAGAATACTGTGATCAATAGTGTCAAATGCAGTACTAAGATCTAGCAGGACAAGTATAGAGACAAGTCTATTGTCTGAAGCCATGGGGAGATTGTTGGTAACTTTAACCAGAGCCGTTTCTGTACTATGATGAACTCTAAAACCTGACTGAAATTCTTCTAACAAACCATTCTTGTTTAAATGATCACACAACTGATTGGCAACAACCCCTTCCAACATGTTAGAAATAAAAGGAAGGTTGGGAATTAGCCCAACCTTCCCCCCCTTTACCCCCCCTCTTGGTCAAGAGTAGGTTTTTTAAGTAAAGGTTTAATTACACCAGTCATTACTGCTGAGGGCTGAGGGAATAGATGGCTGCAGTGCTGAAAAGAAATCTGGGGTTGTTCTTGTTTTCGTCTATTAATGAAGAATAATATGCTGTTTATAAGTTGTTAAACTATCTTTCCAGGCTATGTGAGCTTCTTCAGAATTAATGGAATGCCAAATTCTTTTCAGCTTTCGAACTGCCTGGTTTGAACTACGCAGCTGTCCATTATACCATAGAGCTACCCTCCTCCAAGTTATCAATTTCTTTTTCAGAAGAGCAATTAGATTTAAAGTTGTACTAAGTGATGTTGTCGTGCTATTAACAAAATAATCTATTTGAGTTGGAGTTAGATTGTGGTTCCTGCCATCCACATCACTGACATAAGGCACTGAGGTAAATACTGAAGGTAAAGCATCATCAGATAAATGTCTACAGTGAGTTGAACCATTTACATTCTGACAAAAGCCAATTGAGTCTAGTAATGACATAAATGAAGAGCTAAGACTGTCACTGCTAACATCAACATGGATGTTAAAGTCACCTACTATAATGACTTTATCTGTTCTAAGCACCAAATCCCATATAAACTCAGAGAATTAAGCTAAAAATTCTGAGTAAGAAGCAGGCGGGCGATTTCATTTAAACTGACTCATTTAAACTGACATATTCATCCTCCTGCAGCCATGTTTCACTCAAACTAAATAGATCAATCTGATGATCAGTCAGTCAGAGATCTGACATTTAAAAGATCACATTTAATTTTCTTATTTTTCTGTTGTACTATTAAATTTGTTTTGATTTATATAAGGTTCCTATGAATAACTCGTCTATTGTTATTTTTTTATTTAAAAAATCTGGGAGCAGACAGCTATGGAGTTTGGAGAGTTATGGGTGTGAGACAGTACAAGAGAAGTGGGCTGAACTGGATTCTCATGTTTTTTGGGGGTTTATAAAATCGGCCAAATTCCTAGAGATAAGAGAAGCACCCGCCAAGGTGGGGTGAACTCCATCTCATCTAATCAGATGAGGCTTTCCCCAGAAAGAGTTCCAATTATCAAGGTAGGCCACGTTGTTGTCTGTCATCAGGGGATTCTTGCGCACCTATTACAAGCTTGGCATGAAGAGGAGCAATGATGGACAATGCTGGCGTGCTCTCCTCTGACATTAACAGGGTGGCATCCTTCATAGTGCCCTGAGCACTTCCTCTGCACACGTGATGTCAGACTTGTTTAATGTGAAGATGTGTTTTTCACCACAGCCACCAAGTCATAGGTTGACAGAGCTGCACAGATGACTTGTTGCTGTTCTAAAAATCGTTCTATCATCTCATAAGAGCTATTTCACCTTGTAATATCATCTGTGATCAACCTATGACTTGGTAGCTGGAGCAGGCCCTGTTTTTGCTTTAACTGTTCGCTGCTACACCTGAAAAACACTGTTAGACATCTGACTCTGCCGTGAAGTCGTGCCACTGACTGAATTTTCAGTGCTTTCTTTGAGGCGAGATTCAGACTGTGTGCAAAGCACTGTAATTTGAGTCATGCCTGCAAGTCTCGCTGTAACAGTCATGTTAGATGCATTATCTGTAACAACAACGGGATGTTTTGCACCCAAACCGCATTCAGTCACAGCCGCATTCAGAAACGCGGCAATATGTTCCCTAATATGACTGTCATGCATTGCTCAGGTTTGCATTACATGGGATTTAAGGTTCCAGTGGTCTGCTATGTGATGTGCTGTAATACGATATGGTTCAGTGGCCCTTGAAGTCCAAGCATCGCATGTCAAAGCAACTCTCTCTGCTGAGCTGAGAGAGTCCATCATCGTCACTATGACTTCTCTGTACAACTTGGGGAGAGCAATGTCTGTGATGTGTTGTCAAGGGACAGTGTAACAGGGCTCCAGTGTTTTTATCATATTACAAAACCCCTCATTCTCCGCAACACTCAGGGCACACAGGTCACCTGAGTTGAGGTCGCTGGTAGTTTTGAAACGTAACGTGAAGCTAACTTCAATAGTCCATTGAGCCGGATCCATTTGTTTCACGTTAGCCTGTAACGTTACATCGTCATTAGTGTCTACCCATATGTACACGTAAATTTGTTGTGTTCTCGAGTATTGCATTGCAGACCATACAAACTGCATGACTCTTGTTGCAATCTTTATTGCCTTCCTTTGTTCGAAAACCAAAGTATGTCCACACACCAGCTTTGAATGCTACAGGAGCCGTCTTTTTGTTTAAAATTTAACATGAGATTTTCCGGTGTCCTCGTGAGATTTTTTGCTGCTTTTAGCATGGCGAACATGATGGCTGCTGCCAACTAGCAGTCAAAGTTTTAAATGGAACACAAAAATGAACCACCGCTGTGAATATTTGCATGTAAATTGTTAATAAAAATATCGATACAGTGCTGTTGAATATTGATACAGTTTCATGAAAAAAAATCACGATATTGTAGTGTATCGATATTTTCTTACACCCCTAGTCTTTAGGGAAAGAGGAACGCTTTTTGGAAATACCATGACCTGGATGACTTAGAATGTCCACAGACTTAATGATGGACTGATTGTGCATAAAGAAAATAATAAATCAAGCTATTACAACAGCAACTGAACTTGTAGGGTTTTATGAAGATGCTTCGCCAGTCATGGAGCGACTCAGGAGCTTCTTTGGTGCTAAAAGACTGTTGGCCAGTTGGAGTTTAATAATGATAAGAGTTTGTTCATGACCACATATGTGTAATTGCGGGAATCTGTCTTGAAGAATGGTGGTCGTGTACAGTAAATAAATGTGCGATGTGTCTGTTGAAGAACAGATTATGTAGTGTGCACAATCCTGCCAAATACACTATCTGATGATAAACATTTTTGACATTAGCTGCATTTCCATTACATTGTTGTGAAATTTCAATAGTTTTGTACATGTTTCGATCACATCTTCTATTACAGCTTATCCTCACTAGGGTCATGAGGCATGGTACACCCTGGAAAGGTCACCAGTCTATCACAGGGCTAACATATAGGCAAACAACCACACTCACACTTTTGTGACAAACTGTTATATTGATACGTCTGAATTTTACACCTCATGCGCGTAAAATAGTTTTAAGGATATTTGACAGTTGCTTTTTTTTCTTTCTTTCTTTCTTTTTTTAAATGTACGTGTTTCCATTTCCAGTTATTTATTGTGATATTTGGGTTTTGCGCATTTCTAAGGGTATTTTCAATGCAGGAAATGATGGAACGGGGGTGCTTGATTTTCTTCCTAGGCAACCAGTCCACCTTCACTCCATGTTACCCAGATAAGCTGTGGGTGGAAGAAAAAGCTTTCTGCAAAGCTTTCCCTTTCCACATCATCTTTGATGAAGATGTGAGGAATGTGTTTATGTTGTTTTTACATGTAATGAGTTTCAGATGGTTTATTTCAAAGCACCAATCTTTCTTTGTCTCCGTTCTGAACTGTCAGCTGAAGATAAAGCAGACAGGGGTGAACATACAGAGGTTTGTTCCAGGTCTTCAGGCCAGAGGTGCTACACTGGACCAATTCTTCACTATTATATACCCACAGGTAAACCACAGAACTAAGTCACAGAACTAAGAGATATAAACAAGTAACAGATGCATACAGAATACTTTCAAATACACCAGCAGATGTTTCATTAAGTTAGGCCCACAACACCTTAAGAAGGTGTTCTGGAGTCACCACCCTCCATGCTGCCACCACACAACCCTTTTCTGTGACTTTCGACCACTGACAAATTAACTTAGCCCTTTTATATTGAATAAATTGTGTTGTTCATGTGTCCAAGCTACCTCTCTCCCTGGGAAGGGAAGGGGCGAGTGAGGATACAGACCTTGGTTCAGGTAGGGGGTGGGTTACGAGGATACAGGACTTAACCACAACCTGCACACCCAGACACAACATTAATCTACAAACGGTCTGCCCAGCTCACTTACGAGAGCAATGGAGACTGTCTGACAAATCCACGGCAGTCCACCTCCACCAACCACACACAGGTGCTCCACCCCCACTGCTCAGCTTTTGCTGCCATCTCAGCATGTTAAGCTCTCTTGTGATCATTAGCCTCCTCAACTCTGTCTTTCCACGGAACAGTAAATTCAATTTAATACTCCACAAAAGCAGGTAGCTGGGTGCTAATTAGAGAGAGTTGTCCACAAGGATTAGCAGTTCGATCCCCCAAGTGTTCCATATACCAAAGTGTCCTTGAGCAAGACACTAAACCCCTGGTTGCTCCCAGTGCAACTGGCACTGGTTTGTGAAGCTGTGTGTGATTGTGTGAGCAAATGGGTGGATGTATCTCTAACTGTAAAAGCACTTTGAGTACCTTTGAGTAGGTAGAAATGCGCTATATAAGAGCAAGACAATTTACCATTTACAAGAAATATGCTATTCAAAACTCTCACCAACAAATATGTCCAAACAACTCTCTATTCCTGGTTCTCCCCGGCCTTGCATCGCTCCCCAACCCAAGCAGCCAACAGCAGCGGTGCAACAGCATTTTTTTTTAACATTGGGAAGTGCAACATCCCAGTGTTCAGCCACACTTTGAATTTTGTCCATCGGTGAATAACGGTGATTATCCAATAAGAAGCTCGTATCTATTTTTTGGCCAGACATTGGGTATTGTATTTCTAGTGATGATAAAAACAAACAAACAATAAAAATAGACAGACTAATGACACGCATGCAGATTTATATAGGCTATTTGAGCAAAAAGTCCAAAAGTGTGATCTGTAAAATGACACAACAAATTTCAGAGAAATTTCCACATTATTTTTTAGACAAATAATGCTTTTTCTATCCCTACATATTTATGTATTTATGTGTACAGTTTCCCAAATTTGTGGTACAAATAAAGGTTTTCTGATTCTAATTCTAATTCTGATTATGTCCTTCAGCAATCCTTCATCCTACCAGACGTAGAAATCATATTGCATGTAAACCCTGTGGAATGTACTAATAACAAAAACAAAATAAATTTAGTTTTGTACTATAGATTAACATAATAGATTATAATGGTGGACAACTGTAAACATTAAACCAGTATTGCACACTTCTGCCCTCCAGGTGACCTTTACCATTGAAAGCATCAAGAAATTCATCAACAGTCAGTTTGTTTTGAAGAGCAACAAAGACAAAAATGCACTCAAACTAAGAGGTGGGTTTGAATCTCCGCCAGTTCCTCCACTGGGGGAAATTGAGTGAAGCACCAGCCAAGTGAGAAAGAAAGAGATTTATTTTCCTGCATTAAGATGTTTATACAGTCAAAAGGCTCATTTTTATAATGATGTTGAAAACGGATCACGAATATGAGCCACTGAGTGATAAATATTTTACCATTGCTTCTTTTAGAAGATTCTAGTGCAGCTGGAAAAGGCAAAGTTTTAATTATTTTAGTTGTTAAGTATTTTCTTTTCAGTTCACAAGTCCTGCTTGTGAGATTAAATATAGCTCTCCTGGGCCTGATTCTGAGCATGGGAGTCTCTGCAGATGGTAATGCCACAGCAGGTAACATTGCTCTGGAACTGACTCTGGCACTCATTGATGGGATGCAGACTTTGTCCCATGGAGGTGTCAGTAGAGGTATTAGGTAGACTTACTTGCATTTTTATTTAATAATACTATGGTCTGCTCTACCCCTCCACCACTAAAATGAAACATATCGGATGCTTAAGTATGTGTATTAGCATATAATTAGTATTATATTAACTATGTACGAAAAAAAAATCTATCTCAAATCTCAAAAATGTATTTGACATGTACTTTTGATCACAGCCAGACCCATGATGGCCTTCTTGACTTATCCACTTTCAGGGTGATCCCTGCAGTTTCTGAACACTGAAATATGCTGGGAAAATAGCAGAGAAGGTGACCAAGATGAAGTTCAGAATTTTATTTGAAAGTTGTTTTCACAATAGGAATTTGGTCCCACAATAGGTCAGCTGGCCTTCGGCAAATGAGTCAAGGTTTCTTCCTGTTAAAAGTGAATTTTTCCTTGCCACCATCGCCCTCAGGCTTGCTCTGGAGGTTTCAGGCCGTTTTTTGTAAAGCGTCTTGAGACAATTTGTATTGTTATTGGCACTATATAAGTAAAATTGAATTGACTTATGTTTATTTTATTTACAGGTCAAATGTTGTGGATGGAGTCCCTTGGCTGTATGTTATACTTGTGTTCTCCAAAACTACGAAGCCTCCAGGAACTTGAAGATGTTGGCCTTCACTTGGCTGACCTTGCTCAGCATGACGTCACTAGAGATCTGGTTCTTCTCAACCAGCAGCGTCTAGCTGAGATGGAGCTCACAAACCAGCTTGAGAGAAAAAAAGTAGAATTTCAACTTCTAGTTAGCGTTTCTTCAATGCCACTACCAGACATAACATTAAGACCACTGACATTGATGTAAATAACACTGATTATCTCTTCTTCTCAGCAGCTGTTAGTATGTGGGATATATCTAAATAATAGGTAGTAAGTGAAAATTTTGTCCTTAATGTTGATGTGTTTGAAGCAGGAAAAATGGGCAAGCATCAGGATTTAAGTGGGTATGAAAACACAAATTGTGAGGGCTGGATGACTCTGTAACCTGTCCTTCAGATTCAGGTAGACCGACCCGTGGAGAATAGAGTAAAACACAACAGAAAGACAAAGGATTAAAAAATAATATTTTAATGTTAAAGGACTTCTGCAAAGTAAACTAAAAAAGGGAGAGGATCAGAAGCTTAGGGGGGGTCCATATGAGTACGCTGGAAGTCAGTTCGACAAGGGGGAGGCTGACTGTGTGGCTGTGTGGTTGGCTTTTTCTCTGGGGTCGGAGCAAAGCCAAAACTCGCATTCCCAGAAGCTGCTGGGCTGAGGTGGGTCGGAGCTCTGGGACAACGTCACACTGGGGTCCTGCCAAACATTTGCCACTCTG
This sequence comes from Mugil cephalus, assembly GCF_022458985.1. Classification (NCBI taxonomy): domain Eukaryota; kingdom Metazoa; phylum Chordata; class Actinopteri; order Mugiliformes; family Mugilidae; genus Mugil; species Mugil cephalus. The sequence goes on from NC_061792.1 coordinate 3,395,739, forward strand.
AACCATATAGCTCTTCCGGACCCAGCACTCTTGATAGACAATCGCAGCAGACTGCTATAAAAAGCACAGCACCATACGAAACACAAAGACTCTGGAGGAATAACTCGAGTCATGAGTAAAACAGTCCCACCTGCACAGACAATCACAGCAGGCTGACTCTCTAGAATAAATACATTAGTTATGATTCTGTTTTGGCAGCAAAAGGGGAACCACATAATATTAGAAAGATTGTCATAATGTTATGCCTGATCAGTGTCTATCAACCATTGACTTGCACTTCCTGGAGTACTGACTTCACAATATTTGGTGTTTCTAAATTGGATGCAGATGTGCATGTGTATGAATGGTTGTTTGTCTTTCTGTGTTGTCCCTGTGACAGACCATCTGCCCAGGGTGTCTCTTTCAATGACAGTTGGCATAAGCTACAGGTCCCCACAACCATCTTTAGGTTTTATGAGTGACAAGTTAAAAGAAGACAGACAGAAAGATAAACACACACAGGGAAAAATGCATATTTGCATGAGAAACAATCACAAATATCACCAATAAATGTATGTGTCAGGTTGTATTCTGACTATATCTAAGCTGTATATATGTGCCTGAATGTGTAGGAGGAACTCAGAATCCTGTCCCAACATCTGGAGGCTGAAAAAGAGAAGACAGAAACTTTGCTGTATGCCATGCTTCCACGTCACATAGCTAATCAGCTTAAAGAGGGGAAGAGCGTCAAGGCAGGTCAGTCTATTGGTCTACCAACCCAGCTGTCAATTTCAATCAGTATCTACATTTGGTCTTGTTTTTTTATATAGCACCTTTCTACCCATTGGAAGTCATGCAACTGGGGGGTTCAATGTCATGTGGTCGATTGGGGGTTGAATCAGGGCTGTCAATAAACCCATGAACCTACCTACTGAGCCACAGCTGTCACCATTTCCTTCTGTTGTGCTGTCAAAGTGTCTGTCTTCTCAGGAGAGTTTGAAGTGTGCACGATTTTATTCAGTGATGTGGTAACCTTCACTAACATCTGCGCTGCCTGTGAGCCCATCCATATCGTTCATCTGCTGAACTCCATGTACTCCAAGTTTGACAGACTCACCAACATACATGACATCTACAAGGTATCCACAAGATATTTAGTACCCATTTTATTCAGCTTCACATTCACAATCTTTAGGAAATGATATTATTGTTTTATAAAATCTACATTCTGTATAAAACATATCTTTGAATATCCGTGAAGTTTGTCAAGATTATCCAAAAGGCAATGAATAAAGGCAACTGGACTTGTAGAATTTCTTGAAGTTGTGTTTTACATTGTTCAATTAAATAATACCTGAATTATTTTTTTAACCACAAACTTGGTTTGCTAAAGGTTGAGACTATTGGTGATGCATATATGGTCGTTGGTGGTGTTCCAGTCCCTACAAAAACCCATGCCCACAGAGTGGCAAATTTTGCTTTGGGTATGAAAATTGCTGCGAGAGAAGTTATCAACCCTGTAACAGGAAAGCCCATACAGGTAAGAATGGCATATATTTAGCCTTTCTAGTTGATATTTTGACCATGTAAATCATGACAAGGAGAGAAGATGTGGAGCTTTTGTGACAGTGTTAATAGAAAGATATTTCTTAGACTATACAGAGTAGTCTGAGCACATCACAACCCACCAAACACCAGAGGTCATTTGGACATTGGTTTTTGGACTAAATCTGGTCAGTCCGTCATAGTCTTGATTTAGTTCAGAAATAGTCGTTGAAAATTGGGCTGTGTTTGGTCCATCTGATTTTGTCCAAATTTAGTCCAAAAATAGTTGTTGCTGAAAATTCAGTTGTTGAAAATTCCGCTATGTGTAGTCCATCTGATTTGGAGAAGAAGAGGAAGAAGAAGAAAGGGAATGGCTGGGAGTAAGAGTGATGGGTACAGGGTTGCTGGTGGGCTGTTTCTCCCTTATGGAGAGTTTGTGATATATAATAATAATCAGTAGTATGGTACTTTTACTTTTAATATTTTAAGTATTTCTTTTTGTGGTTATATGTTTTTACTTCATTGAAATTTCACTGCAGGACCTGTACTTGTATTGTAACAGAGTAGTTTCACGGAGTGGCATTAGTACTTTAGCTTCGGTTATGATTTGACCTTCGCCCGCCCCCCCCCCCCCCCCCCCCCCCCCGACGTGTGGGCATGCGCAGCTCCTTCCTCTCTACGTTTGACTTTAAACAAAATACCCGCAACGGACGAGGAGCTGGACGTAATCCCTGCAACGGCACTCGTTAACGTTATTTTGAGCATTCTTGTGCTTGGAACACTCATTTGGTGAGTAATATTTTACCCTTGTTTAGACCGTTTTCTTTCTGTAAGTGAGCGCCATATTTTTCGTGCTTGCTAATAATGATGCGTGTAGTAATGTCGCAACATTCACATGGCAGAACATCAGAACAAGTCTGGATGTATCATTTTATTTTAAGATCAGCTGTTAAGTTACAACTATGCTAACTTAGCCAACTTTAGTTACCAACAATAACAATCTGTGCTTGTCAAAGACAGGACTACCACTGTGTGTCGACCTAGTCAACAAACCCCATCCCTACACCCATACCTACCCACCCCTACCCACCCCTCTCTCTACTTTTCAGGTGTTTGCTGAGTTCAACAGAATCGCAAGTAAGAATCTTGGGGGGGGGGGGGGGGGGTTCTTTGAGGCTCTGGACCAGTATACCCAACGTTTCACTGAACTTCAAAACAGAATAGGGAACTGTTGGCTATAAACTCAGTGAGTTTATGCAGCACATCAGCTGGATGGTAAGTAGGTTAATTTTGCTTTTAATCTGTATGATATGATATGTTCATCAATCAAGTTCTAAACGAGATCATCCAGCCCAACCTATTATGGATTGATGCAGTGTTGTACAAAGTATTACAACACCCTATGCTCCTACCAACCGTAAATGCAGGAGGCTGAAATGTAATTTTTTTCAGCACTACAGATTTTTTCATTTTCACTTTATTTATGATCATAACTTCCAGCTCTCAATTAAATAACTAAACAAACTCTTGATTTCTTGGTTTGATGGGTTTAAACAACTGTAAACTACACAAAACTTAACCTTGGTAGAAAATCACTTCCTACCCTCATCTGCAGTTCATGATGTAACGTTAGGTCTGCACTCTTCTGTATATTCTTACAGTTGTCCTCTTGTGTTGCTTCTTTTGTTTGTGAGTGCAGGAACCTGAGGCTGGTCAACTGGAACATACAAGCTGGGAGAGACGATCCTTTCCATTCACCCGAAGACATTAAGATGGTCATCAATAGAATAGAGGTCCTGAACGAGGAGCTCTCTGACTGCATTACTTTTTAATACATGTTTTCTGAAGACATTTGTCATTCCATTCACAGACAAAAGTTTGTTCAGCTTTTCTATTTGTTATTTCATCAAAAGACTTGGGTTGAAATTTATTTAGTGTGTGTTTGTTAAGCATGATTTAGAAGAAAAGATGAGATTTGAAATGCATGTGTAACTAGGACTGTTCATCTTTATACATAAAATGTATAAAAATGTTGATTTTTTTTTTTAAATTGAACATTAAATAACAAGTTCTTAAAAGAATGCTTTCTGAGTGTTTATTAAAATGTACGGAAAGAAAAATTTTATTTGAATTTTTATATGAGACACCTTAAAATAATTTGTTTGCTCCAACCTTCTTAAGTGGTTTATATGAAGTTGAATATTTCAGGTTAATCTGAATGTTTTGTTTACATTGAATCAATGAAGACAACTTATTTATTTTAGTTAAGCACAACCTGAAATAATTGAGTTGGTCCGACTTCAGAAATTAGTTTACATGGAGTTACAGAAAACAGGGTAAACTGAATTAATATAACATAGCAAAAAAAATTAGGTGTGATTAATTACCTCAACCGTCAACTGCATATATAATGTGAAGTTCTGACCCACAACTGACATCTTGTTTCAGCTGATCAAGGAAAATGCATGAGGGGTGCGCTGTCTTCTGTAGTGCTAACCACTACCTGTGCCACCCACAAAAAATATATCATAACATAATTATGTGTTATAAAGTACAAAGACAACGATAGACAGTTTGCCTGTACAAGTTAATTGTGGAGCGTGTTCAATATGAAATTTTATCTTTACACAGTCTAGCTCTGCCTTTGTACTATCAAGCGCATAAAATGGTGTCCAGACTCTACTGTTTTCTGTCACTCGTTTTCCTTACCCTACTGTGCTACTGTGCTCTGTGTGTTGCGTGTGTTTGTTCAGATCCGTGTGGGTCTCCATACCGGACCAGTGTTAGCTGGGGTCGTAGGAGAAAAAATGCCTCGTTACTGCCTGTTTGGAGACACTGTTAACACTGCCTCCAGGATGGAGAGTCATGGAGTTCCTGACCACATTCACCTCAGTAGTTCCACCTTCAGGTGTGTGTTTTGCTTTTTTGACATATTTTGAATTGGCATTCTGTTACTTGATGTGTACTATCCACCTAGACCAGACCAGGTACCTCCACCCCATAGCAATGACACTTGTTGATAGCAGCAGCCATTGCTGACAGGATGCAGCCTGAAACATGCACACACACAAGCGTTTCAGGAACTGCTCAAACTGCCCCTCCCCTCAACCCACTAACAAGGAGGCTGACATATACAATATTAGGAAGATGGTCATAATGTTATGTCTGATCAGTGTATATATACAGTGAGAAGGGAAGTGGTAGCTATCCTTATAATTTACTACACTGGTCAGCTCTGTGTGTACCCGTCACATTGCCCAACCCATCCTATTTTCAGAGAGCTAAAGGATGCAGGATTCAACATAAAGGAGCGTGGACAAATTGAGGTGAAGGGTAAAGGACAGATGATGACATACTTCCTGTTCGGGAACCTGCTGGTATCAGAAGATTATATAATGGGAAGACAGGTTGAAAGGAAAGGACTTTACAGGGATGACCTTCATGATCCAATCAAAAAAGGTAAAGCACATAGTGGAGGATACTTCTGTTTTAAATATCTGTAAAGTCAGCAACAAAGCATAGTTACAGCTCACACTCTGATGAACATGTAATGGTTTCCCGACAACACATCTAGTATTGAGCATTTCTCCTGAGATTAACAGATCCCGTCTTGATTGGTCTAAGTATCCACCAAAAATTTAGATTGCTAGATGGGACTGAGTGTCACAATCCCTAATAATTCAGCACAGTACCTTAAGAGGATTGGAGAAGACTTTTATGGGTTAATTTGCTTATATAATGGGTTAGCAAAACGTCAAGATATCAGTGGTTTTGTTCCACTACTCTTAGTCCCCACATCATGCTTCATTGATTCACTTGACTTGTCATTCCTCAGACTACTTATTTATCTGCTGAAATGTAACAGTAATGGCATTAAAACCATAAAAACAGTAGTCTTTGGAAAATTTACAAGATCTTGCATCGTGTAAGTGGGAGGAATGAAGCAATTAATTGCTTTCTGTATTGATATCACATTCAGTGTAACTCTTTCAAATAGACTACAAGAAAATGTTAAAACAGACTTTATGAGCCCCAGAAATGCCGTTGACAGTGTTCACAGGTGTAGCTGTAACTTAATGCCTGGATATTAATATTAATATTCTGGATTTATTTTTATTTATTAATTGGTTGAGAAAGGACAATAATAGCTAACTTGTAATATCACTTTTATTATTCTTTAGAGGCTGCCAAAAAGCTTGATGTGAAAACTGAGACTGAGCAGACAGACATACCCATAGATGTTGACGACTTTGGTGTGGACACCCCATTTGCTTGGGACATTACGGCACCATATGAGAGCAATGACAACAGTTATGACACACCTGCATACAATCTCAACAGCAGGCTCTGTCTTTTACTCTGAGGACACCAGCTGTCTCAATACATCAACAAAGTCTCAATAGACAGTAACACACTAAAAAGGCTGCAGATGAGTCTTTCATTTGAAAGAGTGACTTTGGTTTTATTCTAAATGCTTTGTTGTGGATTGGAAAAAGTTAAATTCATATTTCTGTGTGAATGATTTCTGATTATACATCTGAAAAAACAAAGTGTGTCTCATTTTAAATAAATATCCATTCTGGTTGGCCTGTGATTTAAAATTCTATTCTGTTCTGATAAATAAATTACTTCTTAATTTTGGCCACCTGTCCGACACCACTGTGCCAAGCTGTGCAGTGTGTATCCACTGTGGATATGAGGAGAAAAAAAATAACAACAAATATTACAGACACTTGAGTACAGGCATGTAAGAAGTGCATCACTGTGAGGATTTCCAAATGTGGTTTCCAAGGTCTACAAGTCTGATGACATTTTCAAAGACTGCTGCTCTTCTTGTCTGTGTTGCTAGAATCTAGCAACTAGAACCTAGTTCCTCTAGGCCTCTCTTCCACCAGGCCACCTTGCAGGGTCCACTTTGAAGATGGTGTCACACTGACTTCAGTTTCCAGTGTCAAGAGTGATTTTTTAGGAGGCCAATCCAGCGGCACCTACAGCCTCCAAAGTGTCCGCCTAAGAAGACGCGCCGGGGTCGACGAGGCAGCAAGACAAAACAAGTCCAAACCTATGGCAAGAAAGCAGAGCCAGACAATGAAAGTTTGATCTTCAATCTGACAGGCACCCCCCTACATCCTCATGAAGTAAGACTCCTCAATAAGGGTTTAAGTTTTGTCCCTTTTAAACCTGCTGATTCCGTTACTACTAAAATAGAACTGTTTAAATTTTTTCGCAATCGGAGACTGAAAAGTTACTACAAGGACATGACTACCTCTTTTCAAGCATCCAACAAACAAGAGCGAGGTAAATTTAAACCTACAAGCACTTTTTGCCCCCCTGTCTTTAACTCCTCATTAGATACTTTCTGTCGACTTGTAGAACGTGATGTTGAGCAGCTTTTTAGCAATCCTCTTCCTACAAACAGCACGAATAACATGACACTATCTGAAATACAGGTCCTGGACAAGCTTTGTAAAGACAAACATATTGTTGTGAAGCCAGCAGACAAGGAAGGTGGTCTAGTGATTACGCCCAAAACCCTCTACGACCAAGAGGCTCTAAGACAATTACAAGATCAGACCTATTACAGAACTTTACCCTCTGACCCTACTAGTAAATTTCAAAAGGAGACAGAGCTTTTTCTCCAACAAGCTCACTCTTGCTCCGTAATTTCTGAACGAGAGTTTAAATACCTGTTCAATCGTACACCAACTAGACCAGCGTTTTACATTTTGCCAAAGTCCACAAAAGTCTCTCCAATCCACCAGGTCGCCCAATTGTTACAGGCAACAATAGCCTTACTGAACCACTCCCTAACTTTGTAGACTTCATTCTAAGGCCTTTGGTTACCATGCTCCCTAGCTACCTCAGGGACACGTCTGACTTCCTAAAATGTTTGTCACATATTGGTCATTTAGGTCAGAATGTTTTGCTTGCCACTATGGATGGATCTTTATACACTAACATTCCTCACATTGACAGTTTGACCGCTCTTAAATATTTTCTTGATCTTCGGACTTCGGATGATGATGGACTGACAACTAAATTCATTGTAGAAATGGCTGAACTAGTGCTTACTAAAAATTACTTCTTGTTTGCACATCAATATTACCTTCAGATCAGTGGCACAGCCATGGGTGCCACAATGGCCCCTGACTATGCCAATTTATATCTTGGTTTCTTGGAAGAAGAGAAAATCACGTTGTTTAAAAGATACATTGATGATTTTTTTGTGATTTTTTTGCGGCTCATTACCTGAATTTGAATTGTTTGTCTTGTATATGAACTGCTTAAGACCATCCATCCAAGTTTACTTTGATAAATTCTTCTTTTAATAAGTACATTCTTTAACTACACAAAGCAGTGTTTTGCTAGTTACTTTTAATTATAAGTTAAGTTGGTTGCTAAGTTGATAGCAAGAATCAATATGATGTCGCAGTTAACGTTAGCATTCTATGTTAGCTAACGTTAGCAAATCCATTTCACAATAGACGTTTAGAAATGATATCATAAAGAGCTGTTTTTGCACCGGCAGGTATTTGATGGACCATTGTCCGAGTAATATGTGCAGATATATATATATATACATATATATTTATATATACACTAATTAAGCATCACTACCATACGTGGCTGGCCAGCTAAGACTTATTAAGAGTTATTGTACTGTTTGGTGTTTGTGATTTCTAATTTCTATTGCTTGGTTATTAGAAATGACAAAGATTATTTTGAGGGAACAAGAATTATTATAGTCGCATTGAATGTATTTTTGATAAATTCTTCTTTTAATAAGCACATTCTTTAACTACACAAAGCAGTTTTGCTAGTTACTTTTAATTATAAGTTAAGTGGTTGCTAGTTGATAGCAAGAATCAATATGATGTCGCAGTTAACGTTAGCATTCTATGTAAGCTAACGTTAGCAAATGCATCACTAGCCCGATAAGAACACTTAGCTCAAAGTGACTTTCACGAAACTTACCACTAAAACAAAGTATTTTTGCTGGCCGTATTCTCGTCTGCCCACGTCTGCCTCGGCTCGGCAGACTCAGCTCCACACAGCTCTCTTCATTGCTCAGGCCTTCGTATCGGACCTTCTGTGCTTGTCTTCGTATCAGGTCTGTGCCGTCCACCTTCGCCAAGTTTGAGTCGGTAAAATAAAATAAAGCAAACGCGGTGGACAACACGATTGTAAGTCAACCTTCGATTCTTTTCATGTTGACAGTGTATAGCAGCGTAATTGAGCAGTTATTTGAAAACCTTGATTCTGATTGGTCAAACTGAATGCACCTCGTCTGCGGTTGTGTCAGCGGAAATTCTCTGCCTACTGCCTATTTCATGTGTATGGCGTTTGCACCTGGGTGGAAGCCAAATGTTTGTAATGGTGATTTAATTTCTTGCATACTTTTTGGGTTGTTGCTATTGTGACTACTGTCATGTGAAATGTTTATGACAGCATTAATCGCATTGCTGTGGTAATAGAGTGTAATCCTCAGTAATCCTGTTACTGATCCACAATTGGATTGTTAAAAGCTTATGCATGTGAATTGGAAAGTTGTGGGGTGCACTGTAAAATGGGGCTCCGCCAAAAGCCACTGTTAAATTCGATCCCTGGATAAAAATACCGTTGTTGTTTTTTTTGAGTAGGTTCCATGTATTTCAGTTGAATATTATGTGGAGGATGGCTGCATGTCAGTGCAGTCCAAAACATCGCATTTGTTTTCTGTCTGAAGTTGCCTAATGTTCCAGACTAATGCAATTAAACTCATTTCATCATTTGTTATGCTAAATGTAATGGAAACTATGGAATGCATTGGATTCCATGCAAGAGAATGACTGTTTGCCTCACTGAGACATCCAGGTGTCCGCTGAGCATGTTAAGCCCGAGATATTGATCCCTTTCTAATGAAATTAAACTTTCTTTATTTACTTTTTATTAGCTTTCTTTCCTTAAAATACGCATACTGTACGTATGCGGTAACTGGGAACAAGACAACAAAACATAACATGACAAAGGGAGGATTTGTGCACTAAGTACAACAACAGCGTCATACATAAACACGTCACACATAAAGATAAAGATGCTGCTTGAAATTAAAGGGGAAGAAAAAAACATTTGTTATTAAGGGGACCTTATCGTTGTGATTCTATATAAAATCAGGTCTCAGGTTAACACATAGCTGAGCCATTCAGGCCAGTTCTATTCAAAAACATCAGTTTAGTTCATTGGTTTGAATGTAATTCTCTCCAAAATATATTTTGTTGGTTTGTCTTTCTTTTTTGGTCAGAGTCTTTATAGATACAACTAACAATACTTTCAAAAAGTATTTGTCTTACTTTATGTATTCAAATCAAAGATTTTCCTTTTAAAAACAGCCCCCAGGAACCCAAAAGGGGGCCACAGAAGGACAGCTCCAAAACATGTGAAAATGATTTGCTATAGGACCTCCAACAAGCAGTCTGGTTATACTAGTGGATCTTTTGAGCTGGAGAACAAAAGAATCAAGACTAATTTTTCCAGCTGAATTCCCTCCAGGAGGGAGAGCTGGTCACTAACCACTGCTGTGAGAATGTGAGCCCCCCCTCTGTTTCCCATCTTTTCTTAATATCTAAAGTATGGCCAAGATTTTGAAGACCTTTGTGTAGTTTGGATATTATCTTTTGGAAGGGGACATTCTTGTAGGCTCTTTGAAAAGTGTTATGAATTCCATCTCTCTCTGAAGTAACATCCCTTGGGAATTCCTTGCCTTTAAAGTCTTATGAATGGTTCCTTCCTGAAAACTTAAAACTTTTTTTGTGAGCTACTAATATTCATGTGTCTTTTATTGGAGGTGTAATTTAAAGCAACATGTCAATGTACATATCAGAGAGACGCGTATTCAGAAAGTTTTTTTCCCACCAATATGTGTTGTTAAATTGCCTTTAATGTTCTTAAATTTGCCAGGCGGAAGATATCCTTTGCACTAAATTTTGCGTGATTGTCATTAATCCGCAATTTCAGTGACAAAAGAACCTATCAGTTACTAATACTTTGTTTTGGACATATGTGATTGAGCAGGGAGAGAAGTTTCTGAATCATTTTGTGCCGTGCGTGTGAGTGTTTCAGTGTATGTTTTGTGGGTTTTGGTAAAAAAAATAGGCACCATCTAGTTCTGTTCAGGTATGCACATAGCGCTGGGTCTGAGGTAGCTTGATTCAACACTGAGACCTTTCCAGGAATATGTTGGATCTAAATGTTGTACTAAAGATGAGGAAGTTGTGTACGTGGGCCTCATTAAAGACACATTGGATATGGGTATATAAGAGTTTGGTGATCTTTTGTTGGAGGTGCAATATAAGGCAACGTGCCAACAGTGTGAATTTGCTATATGTCAGAGAGATGCTCCGGAGAATTCAGAAAGTTTTTCTCCCGCCAGCGTGTGGTGTGTTGTAAGATCGGAAAGGTCACGAAACAGACCTTTTCGCAGAGTGTTGCTGAGGCTTGTTGGGCCAAGCAGGAACCTGCTCACATTCGCCAGTTGAAGCAATCCGTTATTTTAAGTTTTGTGGCACACGATTGTCATTAATCTACAATTTCAATGAAAAAAGAAATATATCACTAACTGAGTTTTGACTCTGACCTATGTGATAGAGCAGGGAGAGAGCTTTCCGAAAGTTTTGTGCCATAGCTGTGGGTGTTTGAGTCCATGTCTCATGGGTTTGGTTTGTGTTGCATTTTAGTCATCAGGATACAGACACTGTAAAAATTAAAAAGTTGAGAAAACTCAAAATGTTTGAGTTTTGAGCCCAACCAAAAACTCATAGTGTTTTGTTTTTACATTTTCCTTTTGAGACAAACTTGAAAGTTAGACTTGTACCAAGTCTATGTTTTCAAACAGTTTGGCCAACTAATAATCTTTTGTTCAGATAAAGTAGTTTTCTCCATTAGTAAAACTTAAAGGTTAGCGTTATACCAACTAAGAATTTTACTCACTCAAAAAAGTAAGTTAGGGTTGTTAAGTTAACATTTCAAGTTAAGGTTAATAACATTTAAAATTGCATTTCACAGAATACAAAAAAAGTTTAAAGTTTACTTCATACTTTATTGAAATAATTGGAAATTGTTCCATTTAACAATTTAACAGTAGCAGCAGAGAATTGCTGTCTTACTACAGCAAAGTGCAGAACAAGTAGCTCCATAACAATAATAACTTCCAAGTGTTATTGACCTATGATCAAATACATTCGAAACATTTTTACCATTTCATATACAAGTCATTGAGCAGTGTATTACAATTGTAACAACAGCAACAACATTGCTGACATATCTCAAGTGGCTGTGTCAAACAGAAATACGCAAAACCTGTAAAAACACCTGTGCAGTTCACAACACAACAGTTTATATAATATAAAAAAAAAAACAATGTCACAATGTCAGCATACAATTTAACATTGTAAATTGGGCAGAATTATCCAACTGAATAACGCACCCATAAAAACAAAACAAAAAAGTTTGCCGTGCATGTCTGCATGTAGACAAAAGCAACAAAGAGTGATGCTTCTACCATTTTTTTTTCCTTTGGTTATTAGCCTCTCGCCTCTGATCCAGACAAGAGGATAACATTTTTTAATTTAATTAGCTTCACTCTAATGAACGGTAGTAAATGGGATTCATTCTGCTTAGTCATCTGATAAACTTTCCAGTGGTGTACACAATTATTCCGTACCCTACCGTGCGTTTGTTTCTTGTTAATGCACACACAGTCTAAGCGATTATATCTATCCTCTTGTCTGGATAGATATGTTGAGCCTCCTATTGTACTCACCAAGCATGTCCTGAAGAAGTTCTCTGAATCCTCGCGAAGAAACAGGGTTAGACCTTGCAGGGATGTGCTCCTTCTGTGTAGTCCAATGTCAGATGTTTGAAACCCCCGCCAAAAAAAAAGAAACTACTTGTCAGAGAAGTGACCAACGCTGTATTATTACATAAGTTGGTATTACGGCCGTGAGGGTTGGCCGTATGTCTCTCCCCTCTTGATGTGTGTGTGCATGCACTGGTGTGTCTGTTTCTATCTTGCGCTAGGTGTATTGTGGAGAGTCTCCAGTGGGCGTGTCTCCAGAGAGCGTGTCCGACCTGATCAGCTTAAGTGTATAGTGTATTAGGGTTGGGATAGAAAATCAACTCACATAAGTATCAGGATTTTTTGTTTTACGATTTTTAAATCGATTTTTTTGTTCAAAATTGTCCCCTCCCCGCCCCCAAATTTAATGCTTCATTTTAGTTTGTTCATGACCCTAAGTGGGAAAAAGTTACCACTTTTGTCAAGTGCAGGGTGAAATGTGTGTGTGTGTGTGTGTGTGTGCATGAGGTGTAAGTGAACGATCGAGCGGGCAGAGAGTGAGTGTGCATGTACACACTCACTCCAGGGTCCAGGGTGTACGCCCCATCGTCCGGTTGATAGTTTTGTTGTGCTCGCTTCCTGATTTCTATGGCCTCCAATTTCTCCTGCAGTGATCTGTGATTGCTCCTGATTTTCCCCGCTGTCTCTGTTTCGCATTCTTTTTTGTGTTCATTTCTCCATGTGTAGAATGATCTTCCAGTTTCTCCAATGTATGTTTTTGGGCATGTTTATGTTTTGCACGATATTTCATAGATGATGTTGCATTTTTTGTCCAGTTCTATTTTGTCTTTTGGGTTTACTATGAGTTTTTTGTGTGGTTTTATTGCTGCGTTGATGTGATGTTTTTTCATGATGTGTTGTATTGTTTCCGTTATCCCGGATGTATGGTATGCATATGGTGTCTTTGTATTGGTCCTCTGTTTTCTGAGTGTGTTTCTTCGTTCTCTCTTTTTGTTTATTGTATTGTATTATATTGACAAAGTGTGAGTGCGTGTTCTATGTGTCTTTCCTCTTCCTGTCTGTCTTTATCTTCCGTGATGTTGTTGGCCTGTTGATAGAGTGTTCTGACGACTGAGTGATTGTGTGCTGTGGGATGTTCTGATGTCCAGAGGAGGTACTGGTCCGTGTGAGTGGGTTTTCTGTAAACAGTGATTTTTTGACGCCGTCTACTTTGTGGTGGATGTTCAGATCGAGGAATGACATGGTCCGGTTGTGTTCTTCTTCGTGCGTGAATTTTATGTTTCCAGTGTTGTCCATAGTGTGGACATTGTGTGTGTCCGACTTTTATTTTTTTTCCAAGATGTCGTCCACGTATCTTTTCCACAGTGTGGGTTTACAGTGTGTGGATGCTGTGTAGATGGTTTTTGATTCCAGGTCCTCCATGAAAAAAACTGCTCATTGTTACTGATAGTGGATTTCCCATTGCGAAACGTTCTGTCTATCTGTATATGATTCCTTTAAACTGAAAATAAGTGGATTTAGCAACAAAATGTAAGAGTGTGGAAATATCTTCAACTGTCAGGTTTGTGTGTTTTTTGAGGGTTTCGGTGTTCCTTGAGTCGTTCCTGTACGATGTGTAATGTGACGTCAACTGGGGGTTTTGGGACTAGTGATAACATGTCTTGTGATATGAATATTTCATCTTTTTCTACTCTTATGCTGTTGAGTTCTTGTGCCAGTTGTTTTTGTCTCAAAACAACTTCTGTTGTACTGAGGAGGGGTTTGATGATTTCAATCAGTGCTTTGGGGAGGTTGTATGTTACTGATCTGATACTGTCAACTATTGGGCGGAGAGGGGTGTCTTTTTTGTGAATTTTGTTGTCCCGTATATCTGGGGGGTGATGTTGGCTGTGGGTATCAGGTGTTCATATGCGTCCCGTGTTATTTTGTTACTTTGTAGTAAAGGTTTTAGTAATGATGTCAGGGTCCTTTTCTTTTCTTCCGTGGGGTTCTTTTTCAGTATTTCGTAGGTGTTCCTGTCCCCTAACATGGATTCCATCTGTTTTTCATATGTTTTTGTGTCCATGATGACTGTTGTTCTTCATTTATCGGCCGGCAGGATGGTAATGCTTTTGTCTCCTTTTAACGATTTAATTGCGTTTTGTTCTTCCTGTGTGATGTTGCTTGGTGGAAGTTTGGCTGATTTTAAAATTCCTGATATTGCATTTCGGAGTTCTGCATTTTGTCCCTGATCTTGACATTTATGGCATGCTAATTCTGTTGCTAGGATGTATTGTTCGTGTGGTATTTTGGAGGGTGTAATGGTGAAATGTAGCCCTCTTGCTAGCACCCTTTTTTTTCTGTTTCGGTGAGGGTGTACCCATTTTTCATTGGTTTTGTAGTTTGTTTGTCTCTGCTTTTTCTTTCTATTAGTTTGTTTAATTTCTTGATGTGGCGTTGTTTGGTAATGGAAAATTCCTGTTTGTATATGTATTTTAAGTGTGCGTTTTATTTCCTCTTCCATGTTGTGGTTCCAGCGTGCAATGTTCTTTGAAACCGTCCGTTTCTTTTTTTATTTGCATGTTGATTTTGTCTATTTTGTTGGCTGTTGTTCTAATCCATTCTATGATAAGAGACTTTTTGCTTTGTTGATGATGTTTTCTGCGTTTTATGGCTTTTTGTGTTGAGGCTTGCCGGTGTTACTTCCTCATCTTTGAAAGCGGAGTTTGAATCTCAGGTGATTTTTTTGGGGTGCCCACTTTTTTTCCAGTTTCTCTAGACGGCGGAATGTTTTGACACAATCAGTTCAAAACTTCCACGTAATAGAATAATGAGGTTCATTATGTCTTATTTTAGATATATGTTTAGGATTTTCTTATCTTCCAACATAACACAGAACTTGCACTGCATATATGACCTAAAATGAAAATTAGCACGAAACAACAATTAGTTGGTTAATGTTTTAACCAGAACACATGAAAAAATCCAATTTTAAAACTGATATTACAATGAGTGTACTCATCAGGAAAAGGAGCTCAGCACATCCACATTAGTCTAGAAATGTTAGTAAATGTAGCCCATTTTACATTGTTTTGCTCAGGATTAAAGCGGACAGTGTTTTTTTTGTTTGTTTTTATATATATATATATATATATATGTATGTATCATTAATTTAATTCATAATTAATTCAGAGTTATGATTGATTAAATGCGGTGACGCTTCATTTCTCTCGTCAGATTACACATACTGTATCTACTCTTTATTATGTCGATGAATGATGTTAACCCAAAGATAGTATATCGAACCAAGAGTCACACCTCATTTTCAATATAAATTTAATACAACTTTTGACCACAAACAGCAAAGATAAAACATACAGTTTCGTGTGGGGATTTTTTTTTTCTCTACTCCTCCGATTTATCACCTTTTTCAGAGGAGCAATTCGATTTAAAGTTGTACTGAGTGATGCTGTCGTACTATCAACAAAATAATCTTTTTGTGTTGGACTTAGATTGTGGTTGCTGGCATCCACATCTCTGACATAAGGCACTGAGGAAATGTCTTTCTAATTTCAGTGTAATCCCATATTGTGAATTCAAATGTAACAAGGAAATTATCAGACAAAGGAGAGTTATGAGAATATATTGTCAGACCTTCAGTTTCTATGCCGTAAGTTAGAACAAGATCTGAGGTGTGATTGAAA